>NC_036865.1:9250592-9456103 GCF_002910315.2 Salvelinus sp. IW2-2015 | reverse complement strand
CGGTCGACGTCACCGACATTCTAGCCATCGCTGATCCTCTTTTAATTTTCCATTGGTTTTGTCTTGTCTTCCATCACACCTGATTCCAATCCCATCAATTACATGTTGTGTATTTAACCCTCTGTTGCCCCTCATGTCCTTGTCGGTGATTGTTTATTGTAAGTGTATGTGTACGTCTGTACTGGTGTGCGTCGGGTTATGTTACCCATTGATTTTTATTATTATGTTTTCTTGTGMMTTTTTTTGTAAATAAACTGCGCCTTTGGAAACACAGTTATTTCTCTCCTGCGTCTGACTTCTCTGCCYCCAGTTAAACACCCTTACATGAGCTTTTCGGCACAGCACAACGTCTGTTCTAGCCTTTTGGGGGCCCTAAGGGAGATTTGGTTACGGGGACCGTCCCACCCCGCATCGTGGCATACAAACAAAGACATGCACACTTTTCAAAATCCATCCAATTGGAGGGAAAAATGTACGTTTTAAAGTACATTTTCTGCAATTCTACACATTTAGCAATGGGGCAGAGATATTTATTTTTTGTAGTTTGCCATACATGCCTGGTTGGTATTCGGCCATCATTACTACAAGTTTAGATAGCTGGCTAGACTAACTACCAATCTAAAAATTGTTAGCTGACATGGGCTAATTGAGTGACTGTCAGTGACTGACATAACTAGAGAAAAACTGCTGATTTCGAAATGTCACCTTGTGTATTCTACTATTCTTACTCCCAATAGTAAGTTGAGACCCCGAATGAGTTCCTTAAAAAATATATATATTTTTTGGTGTGTGTGTGTGTGGGGGGTGTGGGCGGGTGAGCTTACGTCGCTTATCCCTGGAACCGTTCCTGCCTTCTGTTTCTCCCCTGGGGCTGTATGATGACTAAAGAGTGAATAACATCAACTTTCAATGCRGTCTTCAGCCATGACTAAATATAGATGACTCGTGTACATTGGACAGATAGACACTAGGCAGTGCGCAGCGGGAGTAATGTATACACACACAGAGGAACATCCTTCACACCTGTTGGCCGCTACTATGGGGGTCTCGCGTCGACACCCGATCCACCCCCAGCGCCACAATGAGCACACTCCAAGCAGCATTATTAATACCTGCCGAGAGGTGATAAGAAAAGTGCTTCATCGAATAAAACCAATAAGCCGGTTGTACAGTGCTGAGAGCACCAATTAAGCGCCCTGTTTTCCTCTGCCCTGAGGCTGTGGGAGAGAACTCTGCCTTTCATCTGGATTATATTATGCCATGCTGTGTTGCTTGTGGGGTGCAAACAGGAGGTGCAGGGGGACCTCGTCGTTCCTTGGCGGGGCAGAGGTCTTTCAACATGCTTCGTGTGTCTCACTCCACTACTACCCATAATTCAAWGGAAGTGAGATGGGCGCTGAGACAACAGAGACACGATTGTATATCATGCCAATATCAACTGTATTCAAATGGCGATGATATATACTGGTTTGCAAATTGATTAGAGGGTAATAACATTAGATCAATGAAATGATTGTGCGTCCAAAGTTGTATGTCGGTCTACATTTCTTTTAAAAATGATCGCAGGTATTATTATATTGTTAAAAGATTACACAGCACATGCACTTCAGATCATTTTTTAAAACGTTTTTATTAGAGTGGAAATGCCTGTGCTGCTGCCACCAGACTTATCACCCAGGGCAACAGTTGTTTCTCTCCAACTGTGCTCTGTGAGTTTACGCAGTTATTAACATAACTGCAATGGTGTGCATTTAATGAGATTTTRCCCCCGCAAAAGATGCACACAGTTCCTTCCTTCCCATTCAGGCACAACAGAGACCTGAGAGGCTCAGAGAGAACATTGCAGGTTAGGGACCCTATTATGAAGAGAGTTTAGCATTTCCATGTATTAATTGAGCTCCTTACAGAGGCTAATTGATTCCAGGAAGGACAAACAGTATAATTAATTGACAATTACTGGCATGATGCTGAGAGTGCATTGTTGAGCTTCTTGGAAATGCAGCCATTCTCCTCATCTGTTTGCTGGTCTAAGCAGATATCCTGGGTTGGCTATCAAAGTCCACATTAGATATTCGAAATGCAGAACATACATGGTCAGTTTGGTTTCTCTTCATCAAAGGATTTTCCTCCTTTTGTTCTCTCCATCTTGAAGGAAAATGTCCCATTTAACCCCACAAGACTGAATGTTATCTGCAGTGTCTTGGGAATTTCAGTTAGTGGCTTGACTTTAATAAAGTGTGAAGTCTAATCCCTGTGTTTGATGGAAGACCCTTTCTCTAATTATCTCCAGGCCTAATCCAGCCACTCTCTTTTATTAATTCTGAGGGAGATATAGCAGTGCTGCCTGACTCTTAGCAGGAGCCTGTGGTTTGTACAAAGAATTATGGACCCTGATTGATTGCGTCAGGAGTTGAAATTAAGGTCACTTTACTTTTTGTTAATTAAATCAGCTGTTTTAAAAAACAATCTCTATAGACGGGCTATACAGTATATACAGTGAGCTCCAAAAGTATTGGGAGAGTGATAGATTTTTTTGGTTTTGGCTTTGCCCTCCAGAACTTTGGATTTGAAATGATACAATGAATATGAGGTTAAAGTACAGACTGTCAGCTTTAATTTGAGGGTATTTCAATCCATATTGGGTGAACCGTTTAGAAATAATTTTGAGTGACAAATATCATACCCCCCCCCCCAAAAATGCTAACCTCTCCTGTTATTGTAATGATGAGAGGTTAGCATGTCTTGGGGTATGATACTTGTGCGTCTAACTTTTTCACGATTCATTCAGGATTATCCTGTAATCATGGTCACATCCATATTAATGTAGACGTGTTTAGAAACATWTTCTATTCTTATTTACTATAATGTCTGAGGTAATGGTGCATGGGCAGAATGGTTARACTGTAGTGTCTCATCTTAAAAACTGTACATACTAAATGTTTCTTTCCAGTGACTGCTGAAGGAAGGTAAAATAATCAAGCAATATTATGTTACTTTTAACACACTCTGTTGGTGCCATGCAAAATCAATACTTCAATAACTATGATACTGTAGACCATCACTTAATACATTGATCGTAAATGAATAAGGCTAATGCTACAGTATCTGTTCCAGGCCAGGGAGCATATGAAAGATAAACCCAAGACTAAGAGGTGACTTACAGTACACGTTATACAAACAACACGCAATTACCCTTAATAAAATGGCCCTTGGCATGGCATGCACACAAGCTTCCATTCCCCCTGTCAGAAGGGGATTTGGTGGCTGATTTAACATGAAATAGACAACCCTGTTACAGTCAATCCTGTTACGGTCAACCCTGTAGCTTTATTTGGCACTATATAACACGTATTGTTATTTATTTAACCTATTGAGATGGGAAAAAATGTTTCTATTAAGTTTAACATGTGCTCTTTAGGACATATTGTGAAAAATAGGTGAAATAACCAAATTACACTTCTCAAAAGGCACCGAATTGGTGTAATGACCCAGCTGCTTAAAGGCCCAGTGCAGTCAAAAACATGATTTTTCTGTGTTTTATATTTCCACACTATGAGGCTGCAATAATACTGTGAAATTGTGAAAATTATGATAATGCCCTTTTAGCGTAAGAACTGTTTGAAAAGACCGCCTGAAATCTCAGCCTGTTGTGGTGGAATGGAGTTTGGACCGCCTGAGGACATCACCAGGAGGTAAATTAGTTAATAGACCAATAAGAAAGAGAGTTCCAAACCTCCTTTCCACTCAGGCCGCTCCTTGGGGGTATGATATTTTTGTGCATCTGTAACTTTCTCACTCATCATTATTCACGATTCATTCAGGATTATCCGTAATCATGGTAGCATCCACATTAATGTAGAAGTGTTTAGAAACATATTCTATTCATATTTTATTCATATTCTAACATATTCTATTGGTGCGGCAGGTAGCCTAGTGGTTAGAGCGTTGGGCCAGTAACCGAAAGATTGCTAGATCAAATCCCCGAGCTGACAAGGTAAAAATCTGTCGTTCTGCCCCTGAACAAGGTAGTTAACCCACTGTTCCTAGGCCGTCATTGTAAATAAGAATTTGTTCTTAACTGACTTGCCTAGTTAAATAAAATAAATAAATATTCTTATTTACAATAAAAGTGACTCCAAAATGACACAATACATTACTTACCATTCATTTCTATTGTGCACAAAATAATCTGAAACACAACCAAAACAAACATCAAATGCATCCAACACATTTGTAGAGTCACAATCTTGATATATTCATTGCGTGCTAGGAATATGGAACCTAAGACTAAACTTTTGACTACTTTAATACACATATGTGAATTTGTCCCAATACTTTTGGTCCCCTAAAAATGGAGAGACTATGTACAAAAAGTGCTGATATTTCTAACTGGTTCACCTGATATGGATGAAAATACCCAGTCTGCACTGTAACCTCATAGTCATTGTATCATTTCAAATCCAAAGTTCTGGAGGGCAAAGCCAAAACCAAAGAAATCTATCACTCTCCCAATACTTTTGGAGCTCACTGTATATACAACTGTGCAGTGAATAAGAAGATGGATGTGAAATAGCAGTGTCCATGAAATAAAGATCGGGAAGTTCTTTACATTTACTTTCAGTCATGTACAATTTTGCATACGGGAGGTCTCCARTATATTTAATGAATTAGATGTATTGCACATTGGCAATGTTATATGAGGGACCATATGCGTAACTGAAGTGTTGGTCACATATCTTAATTTGTAGGATCTTAATTTGAGCCAGTTTGCTACAGCATGAAAATAATCCTGCAGCAACAGGAAATGTTAATTGTTATGTGGATTATAATGAATAGGGAGTGAACCATTTTTCATAAGAGAAATTCAAGTCTGACATTTGAAAGTGGAAATGAAAAACTTCAGAAGCCTTTTTAAACCTCAAATGCACTACACGTTTTAAATGTCCTTCATTGATCAAATTAAGATCCTACATCTGTATTGACCGCTTTCCATAAAACTATTCAATGCACGGCCTCTGCCTAGAAGTGAAAACAGTTTCTCTTGGGGCCTAATGACTGATCCTTCATTACTCAGCCTTTGCCCTCCAAATCTTAGTAATTGATAGAGGAGATCAGAGATTAGTACTGTCAGTTAGGTTCGGAAGTTTGTGAGGGGAAGGTTGTGAGGGGAAGGTTGTGACAACTGGTGGTCAATAATCCAAAATAGTTTCCAAGTTTCAATGTCACAAGTACAGTGAAATGCCTGAAACGCAAACTCAAAACCCAACAATGCAATAATTAATAATAACAATGTATTACTAGAAAGAACAAAAAAATAAGAAAAGAGTAAGAAATATGAAATAGACAAAGTAAGTAAGTAAGTAAGCATACTATATACAGGAAATATGTAAAAAGTCAGTTCCAATACCATATGTGTAGGGATACTGGAGTGATGGAGGTAGATACTGTATGTATAGGGGTAAGGTGACTAGGCAACAGGATGTAAGATAAACAGAGTAGCAGCAGCTTGCATGTGAGTGGGTGTGTGGATGTGTAGTCAGTATAAATGTATGTGCAAATGATGGAGTGAGTGTTTGTGTGTGTGTGTTGGAGTGACAGTGTGTGTGAGTGTGTAGGGCCCCGTGAGTGTGCATAGAGACAGTGCAAATACTGAAATAAAAAGGTCAATAAAGATACAAGGTAAAATCGGTCTGTGTAGCTATTTTGTTGCTTGGGGATAGAAGCTGTTCAAGAGCCTGTTGGTGTCAGACTTGATGCACCGGTACAATCTCATGACTGGGACATGACAATAGTAAGACAATGATAAGAGAGTTACACCTTTCTCATCTTAACTCACTGTTACCCTTATAGAAGGAAACAATGTCCTACTACACTGATTGGACCGGAGAATGTTAGGCTTCATATAAGAGCAGGAGAGCGACAGGAGATACGTCAAGTGTCGGGTTTCCACTTCAAACAAGAGAGCGAAGGGCTTTAAAATGTGACTGGGAAGAGGATCCAGGACCTGTCTGTGAAAGAGTGTGTGACATGAAAACCATGCCACGGGTCATTGTGTGTTGTTTCTATATACCATGTGTACTGTAACTCACCTCTTAGTCTTGGGTTTATCTTTCATATGCTCCCTGGCCTGAACAGATACTGTAGCATCAGCCTCATATTCATTTAGTGTCAACGTATTAAGTGATGGTCTACAGTATCATAGTTATTGAGGTATTGATTTTGCATGGCACCAACAGGGTGTGTTTAAAGTGACATCCAATATTGCTTGATTATTACTTTCCTTCAGCCGTCACTGGAAAGTAACATTTGGTATGTACAGCATATAAGATGAGACACTATAACCCTTCTACCCAGCCACTATTACCTCAGACATTAGACCAAGGCCATTTTTCAATGAGATGCACTTGTCAGCCAGTTCACATGTCAGACCTCTGATGTTTCTCTTTATAAATACCCCTCCAGCTATTTAAAAGAAGTGCCKGATTTCAAGGTGGAGGGAGCAGTGAGAGGTACTGCTGTGCTTCTCATGCGTGTTTTCCTTTGACAACCCAGCAAGGAGCCTGCGTCACCATCAGAAGAAGAGCTCCTTTAATATCTGGACACCCGATACAGGACTTCTGAAGGAGGGGGCAAAGATACCTCGTAAGACTGGGTATCAATCATGCYGATGGTAAAGGTTTGGAGCAAGGGCAGGGGGCCGAAAAGAGGGAATTTGGATGACTAAAGATGACACTTGATACACAGAACAGCAACCGGGTGAACTCTCCAGTTCCCCCAAAACCATATACAGTAGACAGCTAGATCATCACTCTTACACAGATAATACTATGAATTGAGGATATTTAATCATAATTAATACATTCAACCAACCTACTSTAGACAGGCTKCAATTYTTTWAAKAAWWWTWTTTTTTTTGTGAAGCTTGCATTTAATTACCACTCCCTGWMGCACACAAGGTCCATTCACCCTGTCACAAGGGGATTTATGGCTGATTTAACATGAACTCGTCAACCTTATGGTCAACCCTGTTACTTTATTTGGCACTTAAAAGGTATTTACTATAGCATGGGAAAACATGTTTTTTATTAAGTTGAACATTTGCTCTTTATGACATAATTTTTTAAAGGTGAAATAACCAAGTTACACTTCTCAAAAGGCTCCGAATTAGTGGAATGGCCTAGCTGCTTAAAGACCCAGTGCAGTCAAAAAGGTTATTTTCCTGAGTTGTAAATACAGTACCAGTCAAAWGTTTGGACACACCTACTCATTCAAGGGATTTTCCTTAATTTACTATTTCTACATTGTAGAATATAGTAAAGAATCAAAACTATGAAATAACACATATGGAATCATGTAGTAACAAAAAGTGTTGAACAAGATTCTTCAAAGTAGCCAACCTTTGCCTTGATGACAGATTTGCACACTCTTGGCATTCTCTCAACCAGCTTAACGTGGAATGCTTTTCCAACAGTCTGAAGGAGTTCCCACATATGCTGAGCACTTGTTGCCTGCTTTTCCTTCACTCTGCGGTCTCATCCCAAACCATCTCAATTGGTTGAGGTCGGGTGATTGTGGAGGCCAGGTCATCTGATGCAGCATTCCATCACCTCCTTCTTGGTCAAATAGCCCTTACCACAGCCTGGAAGTGTGTTGGTCATTGTCCAGTAGAAAAACAAATGATAGTCCCACTAAGCTCAAACAGATGGAATAGCGTATTGCTGCAGAATGCTGTGGTAGCCATGCTGGTTAAGTGCGCCTTGAATTCTAAAAAATCACAGACAGTTCACCAGCAAAGCACCCCCACACTATCACACCTCCTCCTCCATGCTTCACGGTGGGATCCATACACGCGAATCATCCGTTCACCTACTCTTGTCTCACAAAGACACAGTGGTTGAACACAAAATCTCAAATTTGGACTCATCACCAAAGGACAGATTTCCAAGTCTAAGTTCATTGCTCGTGTTTCTTTGCCAAAACAAGTCTCTTCTGCTTATTGGTGTCCTTAGCAGTGGTTTCTCTGCAGCAATTCGACCATGAAAGCCTGATTCACGCAGTCTCCTCTGACAGTTGATGTTGAGATGTGTCTGTTACTTAAACTCTGTAAGCATTGTTGGGCTGCAATTTTTGAGTGGTAACTCTAATGAACTTATCCTCTGCAGCAGAGGTAGAGCTGAAGTCGGAAGTTTACATACACTTAGGTTGGAGTCATTAAAAACTCGTTTTTCAACCACTCCACAAATATCTTGTTTACACAACTAGAGTTTTGCATGTCGGTTAGGACATCTACTTTTTGCATGACACAAGTAATTTTTTCCAACAATTGTTACAGACAGATTATTTCACTTATAATTCACTGTATCACAATTACAGTGGTCAGAAGTTTACATACACTTAAGTTGACTGTGCCTTAAACAGCTTGGAAAATTCCATAAAATGTCATGGCTTTAGAAGCTTCTGATACTAATTGACATCATTTGAATCATTGAGATGTACCTGTGGATGTATTCAAGCCTACCTTCAAACTCAGTGCCTCTTTGCTTGACATCATGGGAAAATCAAAAGAAATCAGCTAAGACCTCAGAAGAAACTGCAGACCTCCACAGTCTGGTTCATCCTTGGAGCAATTTCACACACCGAAGGTACCACGTTCATCTGTACAAACAATAGTACGCAAGCATAAACACCATGGTACCATGCACAATCATACCGCTCAGGAAGAGACGCACGCGTTCTGTCTCCTAGAGATGAACGTACTTTGTGCGAAAAGTGAAAATCAACTCAGACAACAGCAAAGGACCTTGTGAAGAGCTGGAGGAAAGAGGTACAAAAGTATCTATATCCACAGTAAAACGAGTCCGTATATCGACATAAGTGAAGGCACTCAGTGAGGAGAAGCCACTGATCCAAAACAGCCATAAAAAAGCCAGACTATGGTTTGCAACTGCACATGTGTCACGCTCGTCTGATGAAGAAGGAGTGGACCAAGGTGCAGCGTGGTGAGCGTACATTTTCTTTTATTTAATAAAATTACCGACAAAACAATAACACTACAAAAACAAACCGTGAAGTAAAGGCTATTGTCCCTAAACAAAGTCAACTTCCCACAAAGACAGAGAGAAAAAAGGGCTACCTAAGTACGGTCTCAATCAGAGACAACGATAGACAGCTGCCTCTGATTGGAACCACACCCGCCAAACACAAAAAATAGAAAACATAGAAATAAAGAAACTAGAAGGCTCACCTAGTCACACCCGCCTAACCAAAATGAGAATAAAAGCCTCTCTATGGCCAGGGCGTGACAACATTGACAAAGATCGTACTTTTTGGAGAAATGTCCTCTGGTCTGATGAAACAAAAATATAACTGTTTGCCATAATGACCATCGTTATTGGAGGAAAAAGGTGAGGCTTGCATGTTTCATCAGACCAGAGGACAAGTACGATCTTTTCCCCATGTGCAGTTGCAAACCATAGTCTTGCTTTTTATGCTGTTTTGGAGCAGTGCTTCTTCCTGCTGAGCGGCCTTCCAGTTATGTCGATATAGGACTCGTTTACTGTGATATAGATACTTTTACCTGTCCTCCAGCATCTTCACAAGGTCCTCCTTTTCGGGATTGATTTGCACTTTTCGCACCAAGTATGTTCATCTCTAGAGACAGAAGCGTCTCTTTCCTGAGGTATGACGCCTGTGTGACCCATGGTGTTTATGCTTGCGTACTAATGTTTACAGATAACATGTACTTCAGGCATTTGAAATTTCTCCCAAAATGAACCAGACTTTGGAGGTCTACAATTTTTTCCTGAGGGCGTTTTGGCTGATTTCTTTGATTTTCCCATGATGTCAAGCAAAGAGCACTGAGTTTGAAGGTAGGCTTGAAATACACTCACAGGTACACCTCCAATTGACTCAAATTATGTCAATTAGCTATCAGAAGCTTCTAAGCCATGACATCCTTTTCTGGAATTTTCCAAGCTGTTTAAAGGCACAGTCAACTTAGTGTATGTAAACTTCTGACCCACTGGAATTGTGATACAGGAGTTATAGTGAAATAATCTGTCTGAAACAATTGTTGGAAAATATTACTGTGTCATGCACAAACTAGATGTCCTAACCGACTTGCCAAAACTTAGTTTGTTAACTAGAAATTTTTGGAGTGGTTGAAAAACAAGTTTTAATGACTTCAACCTAAGTGATGTTAAACTTCCGACTTCAACTGTACTTAATTGTTACCCAGAAATTATTTAGATGAGAATACCAAAATGGTCCATGAGCATTAACCACACAAATATGAAATATTCCCTTTAACAGAGCCCTGTKCAAAACGAAGGCAGTTCTTGAATGCTCTGATCATATCATCGTTTAGGTGATAGTTTGTGTCTATTCTTGCCTCCAATAAACGATGAAGCAGGCYTGACTCAGTCAGTGTTCATCACACACCTAGCATTAACTGTCACTTTATACTCTAGTGAGAAAACGATTTCCGTCTCCWCTCCCCTATAAACACCTGATGTGTGAAAAACAACACATCCCCAAAGACTACATGMACCACCAATTATCTCAGAAGACATGAGGTTGAAAAAACATGAAAAAGAGSTGGATAATGGGGTGTGTAGAAAATAATATTATCGTAATGCAAAACATGAGTCGATCATAAAACAGCTATTTTTATATATCTCTATATTCTGTCACCTAGATGTGGGACTGGTGTTGTGTTTTCATGACATAGAGTTTGTCTCTTGCTCTTCACACTGTCTCATGAAATCGGCTGCATTCTGCAGCAGGGGAGGCACCAGCTCAGTCAGGTGATGAGATCTGTCACTATTTKAATTCAGACTTGGAAGTRTGAACTTCCCTGAGATTACACTTTCACCCGCGCTGTCATCTTCTACCACTCCACACGCTGCGACACATGCAGCATGCAGCACCCTGACCTAAACTACACCAATACTCAATGTAGGCTAACTCCCTAATGTGCTGTTCCATCATTAACATGAGCATTAGAAAGAAAACAGCACTGCAGACAATCTAAAATAACAGTGTTGTAGAAACCATAAWGACAAGAGCAGCTGCTAAAGTTGGGAGTCATTCACCAAACTAATGCACATACTTGCCATAGCTCCCAATGCTCCAGAGAGCGGAGATGGGCTTTGGCCCTGTTTCTGAAGCAGCTGGGGTGAGGCTGGGACTGGGCATTGTCTCTTCCTACATCAGAATAATGGACATAATCTATAGCCCACCAGGTGGTCCTCACAAACCAGCTGCCTCACAGCTGTAAAACATTTACATTTAAGTCATTTAGCAGACGCTCTTATCCAGAGCGACTTACAAATTGGAAAGTTCATACATATTCATCCTGGTCCCCCCGTGGGGAATGAACCCACAACCCTGGCGTTGCAAGCGCCATGCTCTACCAACTGAGCCACACGGGACCTTAAAACCTTAATCAGACAGGACAATAAAGGGCAAATTAGGAGCAGATTGCTGATTACTCCCTTGTAATTGAGGCAAGGATAATGACCTATTAAGGGTGAGGGTGTCCTCAGGGCAGTCAAAGATGTGATTGAATTGTCTGTGGGGTGGAGGGTTCTGAGGGAATGGCACTTTGGCACACTCACGGGCATGGTGTTAACTCGTAAATGTAACGGCAAAATGTAGATTTCCGCCTAAATAGACCATACCCCAAAATAACTGTTATTCATYTGTAATTACATGATTCTGATATGCAAAAACTTGGTATATTTGGAAAGACATCTGGSAGATTGTGAGGAAATMATCAGAAGATAGGAGTTACATAGTTCAGAATACACAAGATCAAGCACAAACAAAATAACCGTTTTCGCATTTTCTTTATTTTGAAAGTCATCTTTCATTGACAAGCTATAAGTGAATTATTGATGACTAGAGCTGGAAACACATCAGATGGCTCCCACAACATGTGAACAATATCAGAAYAAAATGGGATTGATAGACCTAACAACTAGAAACGGGCATATGTTTTAGTAAATGGTGTCAGGTGTGGTCACGGGACGTTTCCAAGTGTCCCTAAACCTCTCCAAAGTGGCATATGTCTGTAAATGAGATAATTCCAGTGCTATTACATATTTGCAATCCCTAAATTCTATTTGTTCAGTATAAAAACACAATATATTCTATATCAACCTCATTCAAGCATTGTGGTGGTGTTATGGGGAATCCAAGAWACATTCTAGAGTCCTTTCAACCATTCCAAAGTGTCCGAATGTGGTAATTGCACTGTTTTTGCACACTGGATGTGCCTAAAATATATTTTTCACTATAAAAACAACATTTGTGCAACACCAACATCTCTCAAACATTTTTTTGATGCGCAAAGATATTGTCACTCGGTGGACATTCGATGTTGCCATTAAGTCATACATCATCGGATGGCAATAGGCCAGATGTGTTCCTACCAACCTAAGGATCAATTTGATCCCCCCATGTAGRTATAGCTCAAACACAGACCAAATCGAAGCTTACCTTATAAGATGTTTTCTGTTTGGTGAAAACGTGTAAAATAAAAATGTTGACTCTCGAGGCTGGTGATCAATAACGGTAGGTTACAGGCAGACAAATAAGATATCCTCATGATCTGTGGAGTCCCGGCTTTCGGTGTGTATCAACGTATTCCACGTTTATTTCGTTTATGCTTCACATTGCTAACCGGAATGTAGGTAGCAGCCATCTTGAAATTAATTTGTTCTGGATTTGGGGACTGTGAAAAGAACCCTGGTGGCATGTCTGGTAGGGTACATGTGTGTGTCAGAGCAGTGTATAAATTGACTATGCAAACAATTTGGGATTTTCAAAACAATAATGTTTCTTATAAAAATAAGAAGTGARGCAGTTAGTCTCTCATCCACTCTTAGCCAAGAGAGACAGGCGTGCATAGTATTTATATCAGCCCTCTGATTATAATGAAGAGCAAGACGTGCGCTGCTCTGTTCTTAACTAGGTCTTTCCTTGCAGCACTCGACTGGACAATAATCAAGATAAGACAAAACTAGAGCCTGCAAGACTTGCTTTTTGGAGTGTAGTGTCAACCACAGAAAGTATTCAGACCCCTTGACTTTTTCCACATTTTGTTAGGTTACAGCCTCATTCTAAAATGGATTAAATTGTCCATCTACACACAATACCCCATAATGACGCAAAAACAGTTTTTTWAAATGGTTGCTAATTCATAAAAAATAACGAAATAACACATTTATAAACTCAGCAAAAAAAAGAAACGTCCCTTTTTCAGGACCCTGTCTTTCAATGATAATTCGTAAAAATTTAACAACTTCACAGATCTTCATTGTAATGGGTTTAAACACTGTTTCCCAATGAACCATACACAATTAATGAACATGCACCTGTGGAACGGTCGTTAAGACACTAAAAGCTTCCAGACGGTAGGCAGTTAAGGTCACAGTTATGAAAACTTAGGACACTAAAGAGGCCTTTCTACTGACTCTGAAATACACCAAAAGAAAGATGCCCATGGTCTCTGCTCATCTGCGTGAATGTGCCTTAGGCATGTTGCAAGGAGGCATGAGGACTGCAGATGTGGCCAGGGCKATAAWTTGCAATGTCCGTACTGTGAGACGCCTAAGACAGCGCTACAGGGAGACAGGACGGACAGCTGATCGTCCTCGCAGTGGCAAACCATGTGTAACAACACCTGCACAGGATCGGTACATCCGAACATCACCCCTGCGGGACAGGTACAGGATGGCAACAACTACCTCCCAAGTTACACCAGGAACGCACAATCCCTCCATCAGTGCTCAGACTGTCCGCAATAGGCTGAGAGAGGCTGGACTGAYGGCTTGTGGGCCTYTTGTAAGGCAGGTCCTCACCAGACATCACCGGCAACAATGTCACCTATGGGCACAAACCCACCGTCGCTGGACCAGACAGGAATGGKAAAAAGTGCTCTTCACTGACGAGTTGCGGTTTTGTCTCACCAGGGGTGATGGTCGGATTGCGTTTATCGTCGAAGGAATGAGCGTTACTCTGAGGCCTGTACTCTAGAACAGGATCGATTTGGAGGTGGAGGGTCCGTCATGGTCTGGGGCGGTGTATCACAGTATCATCGGACTGAGCTTGTTGTCATTGCAGGCAATCTCAACACTGTGCGTTACAGGGAGACATCCTTCTCCCTCATGTGGTACCCTTCCTGCAGGCTCATCCTGACATGACGCTCCAGCATGACACATTCACTTTACTCGGTACTTTGTTGAAGKACTTTTGTCAGCAATTACAGCTTTTAGTCTTCTTGGGCATGACACTACAAGCTTGGTACACCTGTMTTTGGGGAGTTTCTCCCATTCTTCTCTGCAGATCCTCTCAAGCTCTGTCAGGTTGGATGGGGAGCGTTGCTGCAAAGCAATATTCAGGTCTCTCCAGAGATGTTCGATCGGGTTCAAGTCTGGGCTCTGGCTGGGGGACATTCAGAGACTTGTCCCGAAGCCACTCCTGTGTTGTCTTGGCTGTGTGCTTAGGGAGGGTGAACCTTCCCTGTTGGAGGTTGAACCTTCGCCCCAGTCTAAGGTCCTGAGCGCTGTGGAGCAGGTTTTCATCAAGGATCTCTCTGTACTTTGCTCCATTCATCTTTGCCTRGATCCTGACTAGTCTCCCAGTCCCTGCCACTGAACCCCCCCCCACAGCATAATGCTGCCACCACCATGCTTCACCGTAGGGATGGTGSCAGGTTTCCTCAAGACGAGAAGCTTGGCATTCAGGCCAAAGAGTTCCATCTTGGTTTCATCAGCCCAGAGAATCTTGTTTCTCATGGTCTGCGAGTCTTTAGGTGCCTTTTGGCAAAACTCCAAGTGGGCTGTTATGTGCCTTTTACTGAGGAGTGGCATCCGCTTGGCCACTCTACCATAAAGGCCTGATTTGTAGAGTGTTGCAGAGATGGTTGTCCTTCTGGAAGGTTCTCCCATCTCCAAGGAGGGACTCTAGAGCTCTGTCAGAGTTACCATCGGGTTCTTGGTCACCTCTCTAACCAAGGTCCATCGCCCCAATTGCTCAGTTTGGCCAGGCGGCCAGCTCTAGGAAGAGTCTTGGTGGTTTCAAACCTTCAATTTAAGAATGATGGAGGCCACTGTGTTCTTGGGGACATTCAATGCTGCAGAAACGTTTTGGTACCCTTCRCCAGATATGTGCCTCYACACAATCCTGTCTCGGAGCCCTACGGACAATTCCTTCGACCTCATGGCKTGGTTTTTGCAATGACATGCACTGTCAACTGTGAGACCTTATATAGACAGCTTTCCYAATCATATCCAATCAATTAAATTTACCGAAGGTGGACTCCAATCAAGTTGTAAAACATCTCAAGGATAATCAATGGAAACAGGATGCACCGGAGCTCAATTTCAAGTCTCATAGCAAAGGGTCTGAATACTTATGTGAATAACTACAATGTTGTTGATCCATCTTCAGTTTTCTATCACAGCCATTAAACTGTAACTGTTTTAAAGTCACCATTGGCCTCATGGTGAAATCCCTGAGCGGTTTCCTTTCTCTRCAGCAACTGTGTTAGGAAGGACACCTGTATCTTTGTAGTGACTGGGTGTATTGCTACACCATCCAAAGTGTAATTAATAACTTCACCATATTCAATGTCTGCTTTTTATTTTATTTTTACCCATCTACCAATAGGTGCCGTTCTTTGCGAGCCATTGTAAAGCCTCCCTGGTCTATGGGGTTGAATCTGTGTTTGAAATTCACTGCTCGACTGAAGCACCTTACATTTAATTGTATGTGTGGGTTACAGAGATGYYGTAGTCATTCAAAAAGCATGTTAAACACTATTATTGCAGAGTGAGCATGCAACTTATTATGTGATTTGTTAAGCAAATGTTTATTCCTGAACTTATTTAGGCTTGCCATAACAAAGGGGTTGAATAATTGACTCAAGACATTTTACCTTTTTTCTTCTTCTTCCAATTAAACATTCCGTTTTTTTGTTTTTCAATCAACACCCAAAACACATTCCACATTCACAGATGTGGCATACATAAATAATAGAATAAACTATAAAACAAAACAAAAACATTTGCAGCAGCACTATCTGTGATCATGTTAGCTAAGTGCTGTGATCATGTTAGCTATTTCCAGCTTTAGCTGAGACAACGAGCAAATAATTCGTTTTTACAGCACCTTACACAACATGTATATACACTCATTTCCCTAATCACCCCGTTCACTCTGTCCAATTTGAAATATAGTTGAGTAATGGAGACCAGAGTTTATCAAACCTGGGCTGTCTCTTGTGGATGTCATAAGTGATCTTTTCAAGAGGAAGAAAGTTAACAATCTGGTCAATCCACATTTTAAATGTAGGAGAAGAATTAGAAGCCCACAGTAGGAGAATACATTTCTTAGCAAAGTATATGGTAGTCATAAACACATTTTCTCTGTCGGGATCAAGAACAAAGTCCTGCTGGGCATTAAGAAGATAGAGACACAGGTTCATATCAAACTGTACATCTAGTATTTTCTGTGCAGCAGTATATATAGATTGCCAAAATCTGGTAATCTCTCTACAACTCCAATACATGCATATAGGTTCCACTTTTAGTACAAAAATGTATAGTTAGATTATTTCATTAGTAGAGGASCAGTATACCCTGTCGCAAACATCCGCCCATAACTCATCACTGATAGTCAGACAAAGGTCCTTTTCCCAGATTCTTTTCAAAGGAGTAAAGCAGGAGCCAACATTCTCAGAAAGGAGTCTATAGATATTTTGCCTTTGATGGATTGTGCTGTAGCAAGAAGGGTCTCAACCTATTCAGCTGAGCTCTAAACCTCCCCTTGGAAGTGAATGAGGAAATTACGTGTCTAATTTGACGATATTGAATTCACTGAGAGCTCTTGAAAGAATTTCAGTGTAGTGGTGTTTTTGCTGAAACACGTCTGAAAAGGTCCTGATCCCTAGAGCATGCCAAAGACTAAAGTTGGCATCACTCAGGGCTTTTGGCAAGTCTAGGTTGCATACTATAGGCGAGTAGGAGCATATCTGGGAGGAAATGCCAAGATATTTCCTACAGTCCTTCCATGCTAGTAGGGTTCTGTAAATCACAAAGGTTTTTGATATGTTGCCCACCTCACTAAAGTTATTAATTAATATAATTGAGCTTAGCGGCAATGAACCACAGGATTGGGCCTCTATCTGAATACACATTGAGTCTTGTCTCTTTGTGATCCATGTTAGCATGTAGCATCTTTGGGCAGGACAGTAGAACAATTGAAGGCAGGAAAGGGAAATTGATCCTAGGTTTTTTATTGCGCCATATCAATTTGGTGATGAAAAAWGAAACTGGGAGATAGCATGGGAGCATGTGAAATAAATAGTTCAATCTAGGGAAGATGTTCATACGGATAACATTGATTCCTCCGACTAAGCTAACTGGGAGGAAGATCCAGGTTCAAAGATTTTTTGTGTATTTTACCCCCTTTTTTCTCCCCAATTTCGATCTTGTCTCATCGCTGCAACTCCCCAACGGGCTCGGGAGAGACGAAGGTCGAGTCATGCGTCCTCCGAAACATGACCCGCTAAACCGCGCTTCTTAACACCCGCCRGCTTTACCCGGAAGCCAGCCGCAAAAATGTMTCGGAGAAAACACTGTTCACCTGACAAKCGAGGTCAGCCTGCAGGCACCCGGCCCACCACAAGGAGCCGCTAGAGCGCGATGAGCCAAGTAAAGCCCCTCTGGCCAAAGTCTCCCCTAACCCGGACGACGCTGGGCCAATTGTGCGCCGCCCTATGGGACTCCCGATCACGGCCGGTTGTGATACAGTCCGGGAATGAACCAGGGTCTGTAGTGATGCCTCTAACACTGCGATGCAGTGTCTTAGACCACTGCACCACTCGGGAGCCCTCGCAGATCATTCTTGATCGATCCAGGAGTGGAAGATAATTTTCCTTGAAAAGGCAATTAAAATCTGATATTACAAAGATCCCAAGGTATTGAAACCCKTGTGTCTTCCATTGGAACAGACAGAGTGTCTTCATAGAGCTGGTGAGTGTAAGATTGAGAGGGCAAACAATAGATTTGTTAAAATGTATCTTATATCCTGAAAACTTGCCMTACTGAGCAATTGTGTCTAAAATGGGAGGGATTTCTGAGGGTTGGATATGTAAAGCAAGACATCAACCGCATAGAGCGAAATCTTGTGCTGCAGACGCATAATACTTGGATTGCTCCTTATCAACTCAGCCAAAAACTCCCCGTCAATAAGTAGAGCAGGGGGGACAGCGAGCATTCTTGTCTTGTGCCACGTCCCAAAGGGAATCTGTCAGAATTCAGACCGTTAGTAGTCACCATGGCATTTGGATGAGAATATAGGGACTTAATCCATTTAATAAAGTTTTGGCCCATATTGAACTTTTCTAAGACTGAGAACAGAAAACTCCACTCCATCCTGTCAAACGCTTTCTCAGCATCCAGTGAAGACAGCAGGACAGTGGTCTTCTGTTAGTTTACTTGATCCATAATATCATTGGCAAGATGGCACCGATAGACATGACAGCTCTGCTTCTAGCTCTAAAGCAACTTTGCAGTATTTTTTTTTGTGTGTTATTTCTTACATTATTAGCCCAATTTTTWTTTTTTGCGTTATTACATACAGCCCTAAATAACTTTTGGATATCAGAGCAGCGGTAACTCTCCAGCATTACGTCCAGGAATACGACTTTCCCGAATTGGATCCATTGTTCGTAACCCCCCCAGGGCAATTGAACTTATCCCAAAGGCTGCTCCAAGACGCGAGAAGAGGTATTCAGAGTGGACTTCTAATCTGACTCAGGACGAATGCACACCATCCACCGCTTCCGAGTATATTACTCGCTAATGTTCAGTCTCTGGACAATAAAGTAGATGAGCTCAGGGCGAGGATCTCCTTCTAGAGAGACATCAGGGACTGTAACATACTCTGTTTCATGGAATCATGGCTCTCTCGGGATATACTGTCCCCGTCCATACAGCCAGCTGGGATCTCAGTACATCTCGCAGACAGGAATAAAGATCTTTCCGGGACGAAGAAAGATGGTGGRGTATGTTTCATGATTAACTACTCATGGTGTGATTGTGATAATTTACAGAAACTAAAGTCCTTTTGTTCACCCAARCTAGAATACCTCACAATCAAGCCGACCATATTACATCCCAAGAGAATTATCTTTGGTTATAGTCACAGCCGTGTATATTCCCCCTCAAGCCGATACCATGACGGCCCTTAAGGGACTACACTGGACTTCATGCAAACTGGAAACCACATATCCTGAGGCCGCATTTCTTGTAGCTGTTAAGGCTGGGCGCTGCTGGTGAAGAAGTCAGGTGCAGGAGAGCAGAGAGTTGTGAACAGGCGCACACTTTATTTGGCAGGAGAGAATAACAGTAGGACGCAACTGTGTCAAAAACCTCCATCCAAAACTAGGCAAAAGTYTAATTGCGCAAAAATAGATACAGCTTGAATAAAGTTAACAAAGTAACAATCTTCGTGTAACAAAAAAACACGTAACAAACCAGCGTATGCGAACATACACCACGTAAAACAAAACAATCCTACACAAAGACATGATGGGGAACAGAGGAATAAATACATATGATTTGATTGGGAAATGAAAACCAAGTGTGCAGGGAACAAGACAAAACAAATGGATACATGAAAAATGGAGCGACGATGGCTAGAAAGCCGGTGACGTCGACCGCCGACCGAACAAGGAYAGGAATCGACTTCGGCGGAAGTCGTGACAGTAGCTGGGGATTTTAACAAAGCAACTTTGAGGAAAACGCTACCGAAGTTCTATCAGCAAATTGACTGTAGTACTTGCTCTGGACAAACACTCGACCACTGCTATTCCCCCTTTCGAGATGCCTACAAGGCCCTCCCCCGCCCTCCCTTCGGCAAGTCAGATCACGACTCCATTTTGCTCCTCCCTTCCTATAGGCAGAAACTCAGACAAGAAGTACCTGTGGTAAGGTCTATTAAATGCTGGTCTGACCAATAGGAATCCATGCTTCAAGATTGTTTTGATCACGTGCACTGACTGGCCGCGTCCTCAAAGCATGCGCAGACCAGCTGGCTGGAGTGTTTACGGACATATTCAATCTCTCCCTATCCCAGTCTGCTGTCCCCACTTTCGGTACAAGAACAAAGGTAACTAAATTACTATCGCCCCGTAGCACTCACTTTTGTCATCATGAAGTGCTTTGAGAGGCTAGTTAAGGATCATATCACCTCTAGCTTACCTGACAACCTAGATTGCACTACCCTATCCCATCTGGACAAGAGGAATACCTACGTAAGAATGCTGTTCATTGACTATATCTCAGCCTTCAACACCATAGTACCCTCCAAGCTCATCATTAAGCTCGGGCCCCTGGGTCTGAACCACGCCCTCTGCAACTGGGTTCTGGACTTCCTGACAGGCCAACCCCAGGTGGTAAAGGTAGGAAACAACATCTCCACTTCACTGATCCTCAACACAGGGGCCCCACAAGGGTGCGTGCTCAGCCCCCTCTGTACTCCCTGTTCACCCATGAATTCAGACGACAACAGTAGTAGGCCCGATTACCAACAATGACGAGACCGCCTACATGGAGGAGGTGACTGCCCTGGCGGAGTGGTGCCAGGAAAACAACCTCTCCCTCAATGTCAACAAAACGAAAGAGCTGATCGTGGACTTCAGGAAACATCAGAGGGAGCACGCCCCTATTCACATRGACGGGACCGCAGTGGAGAAGGTGGAAAGCTTCTAGTTCCTCTGCGTACACATCACTGACAATCTGAAATAGTCCACCAACACAGACAGTGTGGTGAAGAAGGCGCAACAGCGCCTTCTTCACAGCCTGGCACTGCAACTGCACCGCCCTCATCACCGGGGGCAAACTACCTGCCCTCCATGACACCTACAGCACCTGATGTCACAGGAAGGCCAAAAAGATCATCAAGGACAACAACCACCCGAGCCACTGCCTGTTCACACCGCTACCATCCAGAAGGCGAAGTCAGTACAGGTGCATCAAAGCTGGGACCGAGAGACTGAAAAACAGCTTCTAATCAGAGAGGCTGCTGCCTACATTGAGACCCAATCACTGGCCACTTTAATAAATGGATCACTAGTCACTTTAAACAATGCCACTTCAATAACGTTTACATATCTTACATTACTCATATCATATGTATATATTATTGCACCTTGCCTATGCCGCTCGGCCATCGCTCAGCCATATATTTATATGTACATATTCTCATTCACCCCTTTAGATTTGTGTGTATTAGGTGGTTGTTGGGGAATTGTTAGATTACTTGTTAGATATTACTGCACTGTCGGAACTAGGAACACAAGCATTTCACTAAACCTACAATAACATCTGCTAAATATGTGTATGTGACCAATAAAATGTTATTTGAAAGACGGTGAATGTTATCGAAGAGTACCTGTCTTTTTTGAGGGTCCTTGTCTTTTTTGAGCAACACTGTAAAGTGGGCTGTGTACATAGAATCTGGGAGAGCTCAGTTTTTGCAAAAARCAGCCAGCATTGGCATGAACATAGGGCTAAGCTGGGGCCAAAAAGCTTTGTAGAACTCTCTGGGAAATCCATCTGGGCCTGGGGACTTGTTAGGTGGCATGGAGATAATTGCCTCTAGGACCTCCTCAGGAGTGAAGGGGGAGTTGAGATCTTCTTGGTCGGTCTCTGATAGTTTTGGTAGCGAGATTCCCTCTAGAAAGGAAGGGAGTTCTGCATCCGTATCTTTTCTCTCAGATGTATATCATTTGCAGTAAAAATCATGAAAAGTTAAATTGATCTCATTTGGATCATATGTGACCTCGCCATCTGCTGTTCGGATGGCCATGACTGTACGCTCTACTGCTCTTTTTTTATTTTTTTTATTGGTAAGCAAGCAATCTGCTAGGCCTATTGCTATACTWATGGTATTTCTGTTTGGTAAAGAATTTTTTTTTTTTTATCTCCCAAGAATAGTCCAAGTTTAGTTTAGTTTGGCTGCTTTAAGTTGACTCCAGGAGGCGCTGTCTGGGGGTTGTTTATGTACTTTTTCACAGCGTTTCAGCTCCCTCTCAAGATCTAACCTGTGTGCTTCCATTTATTTTTTCTTAAAGGAAGCATATGCAATTAGATGACCTCTTACTGTGGCTTTYGCATCGTCCCACATTGTGGCCGGAGAAACAGGAGAGTCTTTGTTGTCTATCCATGTAGTAACCAATGTATGGAATGCTTTGTTTGATAACATGGAGGTGTAGAATTTCCAGCACTTTGACATCGGGATGTGTTTACAGAGGTCAAAGCAGAGGTGGACAAAGGCGTTCTCTGAAAGAGCTATGGGTCCGATTGTAGGAAATMTAGGAAAATCTTTGGAATAACAATGTAATCTATACGAGAGTAGGTATAATGGACATTGGAGAAGTATGTATAGTCCATAGATGAGCTATTAGTCGCTCTCCAGATATTTATCAGTCCCATCTCTTTAGTAAGAGAATTCAACATCTTTGCCGATCTAGGGTTTGTGGTGGGGACTTGAGATGATTTGTCCAGAGTTGAATTGAGGGTACAATTAAAATCTCCAGCCAGCACTCCAAAGGAAACACAATGCTCATTGAACAGGGTTATCATTTTCAACATGAAAGCAGAAGTATCAGTGTTAGGGGCATATATATTTAAGATAGTAATTGATTGCKCATACAGTSACCCAGTTATCAYAATAAATSTCCCCTCRGGATCAGATATGTTTTTGTCAATTATGAATGGAACATMCTRATGGATAAGTATGACTGTGCCTCTACTGTTTGATTTGAAAGATGAGAAATACACCTGTCCCACCCACGCTCTGTGGAGTTTAGCATGTTCAGCATCACAGAGGTGTGTCTCTTGTCTGCTTTTTCCTTTTTGAGAGCACATAGTATTTTTTCTCCGTTTTATTGCATGACCTAGCCCATGGCAGTTCCATGTCAGTAGAGTTAAGGTACTAGTCAACGTCTTCGAACAGTAATCGAACTCTAGTGCAAGTCATCTCTGGGTATAGGTGGATAATAGTTACTGCTCCGATCACATAAAAGAAAAAGAAACGGTGTACATAAAATAACAATCTCTGAACGCCCCAGCCGAGTTCCCAAACAACTCGACATATCCTGTTGGATCTGTTAACCCCACTCTGTCACAATTCTGTGTTCCCGTTAGTTCGCAACGCCCAACATCTCCCGAGAGAGAACGAAAGGCCTCATCCTTTCTGCCCCGCAGTAAGTAAGTAACAACGTCACCCACATCCAGACCACAGTAAAAAAAAATGGTGAGAAATGACGTAAATAAAATCAATAGACCAGCRAACAAATACATCCCCCAAAGGACATACGCCTAATCGTTTGGACTAAATAAAACAGACATGAGGGAGCAAATCACTAAGAGGGAATAGGATAAGTTATTTGTTATTATTAAAACAAAATATCGACAGCATAAGGCGGTCATAAACATTGGCATAAAATTGACACACAGCCTCTCGTTAGGTCTGTAGATGTGTCGTAATCGACAGGCGCTCAATTGTGAAGGCCTATGTGATAAATACAAATAAAAAAGTAGGCTATAGAACTAATATAAATTGACAGTATCTGATCACTTTGTCTGCCAATTAGCTTATGTTCTACAGACAAGATGAAAAGCCGTAAATTGATAATTTTCTCACTTGAAATAAAAGAGAAAATACAAGTAGGCTAAAACGTTAGTAGGCCGAGGTTAGCCTATAGGGCATATCCCTCTCTCAGCTAAAATAAATAAGAAATASACGACTATAATGACATTTAGCTGGGCGGGTGGGTCATTGGACTACGGCTATATGTTGTCTTACCTCCATTAGTAATAACAGTAATCGCTTTTAGTCATTGGTCCATTTCTCAGTGGCCAGGATTGTCCTTCAAAAAACATTTAGCCTCTTCTGGAATTTGAAAGTGTCGCAGGGSTCCTTGGTGAAGAATCCTGAGCTCGTTTGGGTATTTGAATCCCCTGAAGATGCCACGGTCAATTAAGTATTCCAGCTGACAGGTCCTGGTGTAAAGTGAGTTTGCGTTTCCCACTGTATGGTGTTGATTTTCGCCGCCTATAGGACTTGTTCCTTGTTGGTGAATCTCAGGAAAGGTATGGTGACTGGGCGCGGGTGTTGACTCCCTGCTGGTGGGGGCCTCAGTGCTCGGTGAGCTCTCGAGTTCTATGGCGCCTCCTCAGACGAGGAGGAGCATGGATCGGACCAAGATGCGGATTGGTAAGTTTTCATATTTTAATGGGAAAACAACAACACTACAAAATACAACAACCAACAAACGTGACTAACCTGAAACAGTCCGTGTTGCCCAAACACTGACACAGGAACAAAACACCCAAAAACACAAGTGAAACCCTGGCTGCCTTAGTATGATTCTCAATCAGGGACAACGATATCACAGCTGTCTCTGATTAGAATCATACCAGGCCGAACAACAAAATCCCAACATAGAAAAATCAAACCTAGACCAACCCACCCAACTCACGCCCTGACCAACTAAAACAAATACATGACAAAGGAAAACAGGTCAGGAACGTGACAGAACCCCCCCTTAAGGTGAGAACTCCGCGCGCACCAGCACAAAGTCTAGGGAGGGTCTGGGTGGGCGTCTGTCCACCTGGGTGCGGCTCTGGCGCTGGTCGTGGTCCCCACCCCACCATAGTCAACCCCCGCTTCCGTGGCCTCCTCCAATATTCACCCTCCATGTCAATCCCACTATTCCAAAGGCAGTAACAGACTGAGGGTAGCACCTGACTGAGGGGTAGCACCTGACCGAGGGGTAGCACCTGACTAAGGGGCAGCACCGGACTAAGGGGCAGCACCAGGATAAGGGCAGCACCAGGATAAGGGCAGCACCAGGATAAGGGCAGCACCAGGATAAGGGCAGCTCCGGACTGAGGGACGATCCTGGCTGGATGGCGGATCCTGGCTGGCTGGCTCTGGCGGATCCTGGCTGGCTGGCGGATCCTGGCTGGCTGGCTCTGCGGATCCTGGCTGGTGAGGCTCTGGCGGATCTGGCTGGACGCCTGGCGGATCCTGGCTGGCCGGCTCGATGGCTGGCGGACCGGATCTGGCGCGATGCTCAGTGTGCTCGGACTGGCTGAAGGATCTGGCTGCTCATGGCTGGCTGGACGATCTGGCTGTCATGTTGGCGGAAGGCTCTGGCTGATCCTCTATGTCTGGCGGAAGGCTCTGGCTGATCCTGTCTGGCGGAAGGCTCTGGCTGATCCTGTCTGGCGGAAGGCTCTGGCTGATCCGTCTGGCGGAAGGCTCTGGCTGAGTCCTGTCTGGCGGAAGGCTCTGGCTGATCCGGTCTGGCGGAAGGCTCTGGCTGATACCGGTCTGGCGGAAGGCTTTGGCTGCTCCTGTCTGGCGGAAGGCTCTAGCGGCTCCGTCTGGCGGAAGGCTCTAGCGGCTCCGTGCTGGCGGACGGCTCTATAGGCTCATGGCAGACGGGCGGCTTTGCAGGCTCATGGCAGACGGGCGGCTTTGAAGGCTCAATACAGACGGGCAGTTCATGCGGCGCTTGGCAGAGGACAGTTCAGACAGCGTTGGGCAGACGGGGCAGTTCAGGCGCCGTTGGGCAGACGGGCAGTTCAGCGCCGTTGGGCAGACGGGCAGTTCAGGCGCCGTTGGGCAGACGGCGGACCGACTCTGACCTGCTGAGGCGCACAGTAGGCCTGGTGCGTGGTGCCGGAACTGGTGGTACTGGGCTGGAGACACGCACCACAGGGAGAGTGCGTGGAGGAGGAACAGGGCTGGGGACGCACTGGAGCCTGGTGCGTGTGTAGGCACTGGTGGTACTGGGCTGGGGCCACGCACCATAAGGCGAGTGGGGGTGCTGGAACTGGAGGTACTGGACTGGGGCGGGAAGGTGGCGCCGGATATACCGGACCGTGAAGGAGGACACCGCTCTTGAGCACCGAGCCTTCCCAACCCTACCAGGTTGAATGGTCCCGTAGCCCTGCCAGTGCGGCGAGGTGGAATAGCGCCACTGGGCTATGCAGGCGAACCGGGGACACCACCTGTAAGGCTGGTGCCATATACGCCGGCCCGAGGAGACGTACTGGAGGCCAGATGTTGGGCCGGCTTCATGGCACCCGGCTCGATGCCCAACCTAGCCCTCCCAGTGCGGCAAGGTGGAATAGCCCGCACTGGCTAAGCACGCGTACTGGGGACACCGTGCGCTCCACCGCATAACACGGTGTTGACCAGTACGACGCCCTCTCACTCACGGTAAGCCTGGGGAGTTGGCTCGGGTATCCAACCCGGCTTCGCCAACATCCCCTTTAGCCCCCCCCCCCAAGAAATTTTGGGTGAGCCTCTCGGGCTTCCAGCCGCTCTGCCTTGCTTTCGCCTCATAAAACCTCCTCTCCGCTTTCGCTGCCTCCAGCTCCGCTTTTGGGGCGGCGACACCCACTGGCTCTGCCCAGGGTCCCCTTACCGTCTAGGATTTCCTCCCAAGTCCATTCTCTCTTCCCCATTGCTGTTTGTTCTTGTCTTCCTCTCCAATCCGCTGGTCCTGTTATGGGTGGTGTTTCTGTAACGGCTGTCGTAGTCGTTTCTTCCTCTCAGACGAGGAGGAGCATGGATCGGACCAAGATGCGGATTGGTAAGTATTCATATTTTAATGGGAAAACAACAAACACTACAAAATACAACAACCAACAAACGTGACTAACCTGAAACAGTCCTGTGTGGCCCAAACACTGACACAGGAACAAACACCCACAAAACACAAGTGAAACCCTGGCTGCCTTAGTATGATTCTCAATCAGGGACAACGATTCACAGCTGTCTCTGATTGAGAATCATACCAGGCCGAACACAAAATCCCAACATAGAAAATCAAACCTAGACCAACCCACCCAACTCACGCCCTGACCAACTAAAACAAATACATGACAAAGGAAAACAGGTCAGGAACGTGACAGTCAGTGAGTTTTCCATGGATAAGATTCGCCCCGGGTTGATGGTTATGCTTTTTCTGAAGCTAGCTGTTTCTTGGAGACTTTTCCCGCGGCAATTGCTCGAGTCCGGGTGAAAATATCACAAATAATGTCGCCTTTTGTAGCCGCCATGGCTTTTTTTGACTAAAGCTAATGGGTTTAACTTGAAGTGGAGGTAAGATTAAGAATTGGGCATTACTTGTGCTGAGCTCTCAGTTCATTCGGCCATCTCGTTTAAGGGTCACGTCACATTTCAGCTTTTACTTTTTTATTAATTTGTGACAATTTCGAAAAACATAATTCCACTTTGACAGTATGGGTTATTGTGTGTAGTGACAAATCTAAATTGAATCCATTTTAAATTTAGTCTGTAACAAAACAACATTTTGAAAAAGTCAAGGGGTGTGAATACTTTCTGAAGGTACTGTACCTCACCCCACTTCCACAACTTTGTCAATATGATTTGACCATGATAACTGATCATCCAATATTTCTCCTCGGAGTTCCGCTTAATCAACTATGGTATGTTTTTGAATTGTTACTTTGGCGACTGAGGCACCAAATTTCCCACACACAGCTAAAACAGTTTTTCAAAAAATTATTTGTAGATACAGGGCCATCATAGGATTAACGCATTAACCACACAGAAGCCCTTTTCCAATATGGCCGCCAAACAACCCAATGGGGTCTTATTGGATCAATTTCGCATGACCATACCTGTATGAAATGTAACTGTAGTATGCCCATTAATATCTTAAAATCTTCCAGAGATGCCAGAGATGTTAAATTATTCACAGAATTTTGGGAAGAATGTGATATTTTTGTATCTTTAATTGCAATATTTCATCTTCAAACATTTAAAATGGATATGTACATGTGAAAAGTCATGCATGTGATCTGATTCAAATGATATACAATGTTGTCCTATTAACTGTTTTCATAAAAAAATAAACTGCATACATTACAATGTAAAATTCAATTGGAATGCCAATACGTTTTAACCTAATATCTTTATGATGAGAGCAGCAAACCATTACATAGTCTAAATTAAGATCTATTCTTACTTTGAGGCCATAGCAGATTGGTCTGTTAATAGAATACTAAAAGTAATATAATTGGCCTTAACAGGTCCAACATCAGATTTACTACATGGTAACGGAATATACGTAGAAGGTTTATAGTTCTCATAATGAAAACAGTTGATAGGACAACATTGTATATCGTTTTAATCATCTTAAATTCCTGACTATTTACATGTATAAATATATTGTAAATGTTTGAATATTAAATATTTCAATTAAGGATCAAAACAGAAATCAGAAATCGGCGATTCGGACAGCTTTTTGTGCACATTCTTACCACATTTGTGTGAATAATTTAACATCTTTGTAAATCTGGCACTCCTGGCTCATTTGGTTGTGTATTCTACATCACTATGAACATTTTACTATATTATTGGGCATACTACAATTATATTTTATACWGGTATGGTCATGCAAAATTCATCCAATAAGTCGGCAATATTGGAAAAAGGCTTCTGTGTGGTTAATGTTTGAATCCTGTGATAGCCCTGTATTTACAAATATTTGTAAAACCTGTTTTATCTGTTTGTGTGAAATTTGGTGCCTCTATCACCAAAGTTACAATCCAAAAACATATGGCTAAGCTTCCAACATCCTAATGCCAATGGCAGAATATGGGGGATTTATAAACAATAGTTGTAGTTGGTGCTTTCAAAGTTGGTTACTGTATATTATATATCATTTGAAAGGTAATTTCATGAGCTTTCAGAATCACATGTCAAACAAAGTTTAAAATGTAACAGGATTGCCGTTTTAAAGCAATTTATACAGGTAATTCTGATATGTACCCTAGAGGTCAAAAATCAAAGTACTGTCCATCTGAACATTCCGAAAATGTGTCTGATGGATAGGTGTGAATCTAAGTTTTCCAATGACACATGACTAAAGGGTATACATGTGCAATAACTTGTATACTCACAGTGTTTATAATAGGGTCAAATCCCTATGGGAAAAATGAATGGGATGGAGGTATGAAAGAATGAGTGATAACCGGAGAAAGCTCCAGCTGCTGCACTGCTATCACACATTTTCCTCTAGGGACATAGACCTTCAAAAACATCCCTATGAGACATCGTCACGTCACCCTAAGTGAGCCCAACCGACCCCCCCTCCATGCTCATCGACAATTAGGAGCGTKATTTCTGCTACCAATCCTCCCCTTGTGGTTATGTCTGTTAATGCTAGATATAGAGATAATATAGTGAATTTCCCTCTCATTTATTTGAAGGCAGCATGTAACTGTTGTCTCATTTCATCCTATTAGAGATGTACAGGAGCGACACAGGGGTTACATTCAATCACTCTTCTGTGAAATGTAATGTCTGAGAGCTCTGAAACCTCCATTCAACAAGCTATACAGCCAATCAGTCATTGTTTATGTCGGTGAATAACAATTTGTAACACTTCAAATGTTGAGAATTGTAAATAGTTGTTTAGGGGCCTTGCCACCACTTGAGCGGAACAGGCATGTCGGTTTTGTAAACCATAATGACACTCCATCAGAAGACAACAGGGGAAAGGATCTGGCAGGCTCTGTCACTCTGCCTTACCCACATTAGTGACATGAAGCTCTGCGACACTACAGCGGAAGAGGAGCAGATTTTCCCGCTGTGCCACGAATGGGTTTTCCAGCAAGCCAGAACGTTCTCCAACCAAGGAAAACAAACATAGCCGGGGGCTGAACCTGCTGGTGTGAAAAGGGGAAACGGTGGCTCTCTCAAGGTTCATGCTGCCTCTTCATGAGAATATTAGAATCAAAACATGTTTATACTTTTATGTGTGGCACACTAATATAACCCTTCCCATCTAGTTAACACAAACAACCAAAGTTGCCTATTGTGGAATGGATTCTAGTTTAGGTTTGGTCTAGTTTGATTATAATTTAGATTCTCTTTTAAACATAAAGAAAAATATTTAAAAAACAGATGAATCCCCATTTTAGCATCTTAGTGTATTTACACATAATATGCTTACATCCTCAATGTKTCCAAAAGGTTGTTGTAGTAAAAATCTGTGGTTTAAAGTACTTACGTAAAAAGACTTTAAAGTACTACTTTTACTTCACCACATTCCTAAAGATACATTTTCCCTGACACCCAAAAGTACTTGTTACATTTTGAATGCTTAGCAGGACAGGAAAATGGTCCAATTCACAACCTTATCAAGAGAACATCCCTGGTCATCCCTACTGCCTCTGATCTGGTGGACTCACTTAACACAAATGCTTCATTTGTAAATGATGTCTGAGTGTTTGAGTGTGCCCCTGGCTATCTATAATACTTAAGTATATTTAAAAGCAGATACTTTTAGACTTTTACTCAAGTATTATTTTACTGGGTGACTTTCAATTTMACTTAAGTKATTTTTTATGAAGGTATCTTTGCTTTTACTCAAGTATGACAACTGTACTTTTTCCACCACCGGTAAAAACAAAGCCTGGGTGATGGTACAATGGTTTCCTCTGCTGTTTTAACACAAAAAAACGGAATTACCAAACTGCCGTGTTTCCAAAAGTTTTCTTTGACCTTGCAGTTTATGTTTTCAGTAATATGCCTACAGAGCTTTGTGYAAGGTTTTTGGGCATGTTCTACCATGAAATTGCATATTGTATTTTGAAAGCACTTACCTTTTCATGCGACTCTTAATTATTCCTAAATAAACAATATCTCAACTACCGTAATCCGCTTCTCTCTGTTGCTCACCCCCCCACCCCCCCACCCACCTGCCTGTGCAGATTTGAGAGGATTTTGTTTGATGAGGAGACAGTGATCACAACGCTCTGGTTTGCTGGTTTTCTCATGTGTTGGGGGAAATTATTCATGATGACTCATTGTTTTTAATTCATTCAAATTTTTTCTAGCTCCTCCACCTAAAATGCAAATGACTCACTCACCAGCCTGCTCCCCGTCATGATGTGAGGCTTGCTGAAGTGCTGGGCCAGTGGACTCTGACCCCTATGGCGTGACACGTGTTCTCTACCTTCTGTTCTCAGGTCAGCTGTCTGCACTTCTAACAGGCAGGTAGAGCATTAGTATGCAAACTCCTGCTGGGCCTGACAGGAAAGGGCCTCCTCACCTGATGAAACCAAACAACAACCAGCACATTAGAATATAGAGAGATATGCAACTGCAGGAGCATTGTTTTGTGCTGTTGAAAGATGAATGCAGGTTAATTAATTGTCTTACTAGAGGGTATGGCAAGGTGCTGTTGACAACATTGTTTGAAATGTTGTAGAACTAGTGATTCTAAACAATGACGTCTGAGACAACCATAAGTGCCTTATATCATTTACCTACTTTAATCTTATATAATCCTAAAGTGGTTAATCATTCTGCGGCAGGTAGCCTAGTGGTTAGAGCGTTGGACTAGTAAATGAAAGGTTGTAAGATCYAATCCCRGAGCTGACAAGGTAAAAACTTGTTGTTCTGCCCCTGAACAAGGCAGTTAACCCACTGTTCATAGGCTGTCATTGAAAATAAGAATTTGTTCTTAACTAACTTGCTGAGTAAAATAACAATTTTAAAACACTTTTTATTTGTCCAAATATAGCCTATACCATTGCCAACCCCTGTGTAATAATTGATTCAGTTTAAAATGGCAGGACGCCTGGAATGAGCAATCATTGATGAAGTTAACTGAACTGGTTTTCTGCTCTGAGGAGTGCTCATCTTTGCTCATGGAGCCACAAATGTGTCAACTAGGATCTGAGACTGCCACCTGCTGCTCAGCCTCTATGTGTAACACATCAGGAGCCCAGAGGACCCTCACTGTGTTTACAATGGCAGCCCATTTCTGATCTTATTTTCACTAATTGGTCTTTTGACCAATCAGATCAGAAAAATATCTGGTGTGAAAAGGGCTGATGTGATTGGTCAAAAGACCAATRAGTGGAAAAAATATCAGAATTGGGCAGCCTCTTTTCTCCCAACGCTTTGTTCTGGCTCATTTTGTCCAAAAATCAAAGATTCCTGCAGTAGCCTACATTTCAGATATTACTTGAAATATTTGGGGATTTCCTATCCTGTAAATACAATTATGAATTATTGTTTTGTCTTCCACTTGGGATCAATGGTGAAGATGCATAAAGATGGAGAAATTCAGATATGATGCCATCGTTTCAGCATTATCTACAGAGTTTTTAAACTACAGCGCGCGACATGGTTCAATGAACCAACAAATCAGCAAAAACTACTTTTTAGTTTTTTCTAATTGCTGCTGTCTTGGAACTAGAATTGGGATCAGGTATACMGTGCTAATGCCCATACAAAAAAGAGTAACCATGGGTGTGACAAAACATGTATTTTTTTACTGCTCTAATTAAGTTGGTAACCAGGTTATAATAGCATTAAGGCACCTCAGGGGTTTGTGGTATATGACCAATACACCACGGCTAAGGGCTGTTTCCAGGCACTCTGTGTTGTGCATGCTTAAGAACAGCCCTTAGCCATGGTATGTATATTGGCCATATCACATCCCCTCAGGCCMTATTGCTTAAATGGCCTATGTTGGGCAGTAGGCCTAATTTAATTGACATCATGAAGTAGATTATTGGGCACTTTGCTATAAACGTTTAACATTTAAACCTTTAACCCTTTAGCCTATTATTAAATTAATGTACTTCAATTGATATAAAAAATAGCACCTTCACTTATTATGTCTACCATGAAACTAGTGGCCTATGAAGTGCTGCAGCTAGCGCAAAGTTGGAAGAGCCCACCTGCCATCCCATTTCCAGAATATCATGAACGTCAGGACGCGCACTGCGTGGGGATTCCTAGGATTACCCAGCGTACCCCGCGGGTAAAGATGGCGATAGATGAAGAGGGTAGGAGATCAACTTTGGCCGTGAACAACCATAGCTGAATTTCGGTTTAATAGAGAATAAACCATTTGTTATCGTTTGTGTAAGTGCTTGATGGTTAGGCACTTATATAATTGTCATTCGTGAGTCTAGTCTACGCAACGTGATCGAATAATTACAGCGCATGAGCTTCCTTCCTTGCGACCAAACTGCAGACAGCGTCCGTCCTAAGAAGAGCGGATAAAGTTTATTACGGATCTGACTCAGCCCTCTGACACTGATTTTTWAAAATTTATTATTTGGGGTAACTATAACAGCAGACATTAAACAGGTAAGATTTAAGTTTAGCTGTCTATATTTATAATAATCTAAACAAGCTAACGTTTGTAGATGTGTTATTTTTGAACAMAATTCGATACAATACCTTTTGAAGTGGGCCACAGAACCGATTTCGATGGGGATGTACTTTCGTTATCGCGTGACCGGTTAATCATGACAACAAATCGATGGCTTATTTTTATTAATTTTAGCTAAATTGTTAACATAGATATCGGAGATATTTTGCATTTGTTTTAACTGGCTAAGTCATTTGCATCGACTGTGAATCATTGAGTCGGACATTGCCGCAGGCTATGTCGTGTGAGTAAGTATCGACAGAGGTGCCCGTTTGTATTTAAAGCCTACTCAATGTTTTTATGATTTGATCTGACCGATAAATCCACCGTTGACTGATATTGATGGCACTGAGCTAGTGGTGGATTCATTACGTTTTGCATCAGAAAACGTTTACGGTGTAAGAAACCAAACGAAGGTAAACGGAACGAAATGGGGAGGGACCTACTTGAATTTGTCCAATAGAAACTCGTTTGCTTAGTAATGTAAACGATTGACGAAACGTTTTGCAACCGAATCTGCATAATGAGTATGCCAGTATGCTGTCAATGCATCACTATCTCGARTGCTAAAGTAATATGGCCTCAGATTTGCTAACTCTGATTCGTCCATATCGTTTGATCTAAGCACCTGTCATTTTTCACTTTCAAGAAAACCTCATGAAATTCGAGGTCGGGAGACAATTCCTTCTTTAAAAGTTGAAATCAAAACTTGATATGGGTAGTTGACTAGACGCCCATTTAAAAAAAAATCCATAATGGCAAAATTGTTATACAATACTAAAAGCTTTTTTATTTATTTTTATTTTTACTTGAATCATGAGTCAATTCATGCAGTGTATAATGTGTTTTCTTACAATGAACCAACCGTGACAAGTGTTCAATGGTGTGACTGTCCCAGGTAAGGTAGTGAAACTTTGAACTTAAGTCAATTTAATTTGTAACAGAAATGTATTTCAAGAAAGAATAGTCCCCGCCCCAGTCTATTTATGATATTTCCAAATAGTTTTGATTGCTTTTAGGGCCAACATTTAATCAATGTCCACTTAGTGTGACACAATTCTGTGATTTAAACAATGAACCAGCATTTGGGCACCATTGTGCTGTGCAGGATTCTGCAATAAGGAAGTACAGACATGGCTTGAACACATTTGTAAGCTTTATATCAGAAATATTTCTCAAAATATTGCACTTCATTGCCATAAAAGGGGTCTGTTTCTTAGTCCTTTGATGTGATGCCTTTTGAATTTATATATGCAAATAATTTGTACAATTAAGGAAAAAAAGCAATGAAAACATGTTGTGGTGAAGTGTTAGGCTTACTGTTAACAATAAGGCCCAAAATGGACCAACAGTTTGAGATTTCCAATGGAGTGAGAGCTTTTTTCCCCCCTTACACAGAACCCAAACCGGCTGCGCGCGTGCGCCATCGTCCATACATTTATTTTGTTCACCTACACCAAACGCTATCACCAACACGCAGGTTAAAATATCAAAACAAACTCTGAACCAATGACATTAATTTGGGGACACATCGAAAAGCATTAAACATTTATGATAATTTAGCTATTTAGCTTGCACTTGCAAGCTAATTTGTCCTATTTAGCTAGCTTGCTTTTGCTAGCTAATTTGTCCTGGGATATAAACATTGAGTTGTTATTTTACCTGAAATGCACAAGGTCCTCTACTCCTGACAATTAATCCACAAATAAACCGGTCAACCGAATCGTTTCTAGTCATCTCTCCTCCTTCCAGGCTTTTTCATCTTTGAACTAACATGGTGATTGGCATCTAAACTGTCATAGTATTACTACACTGACCAGCAACACAGTTCGTCTTTCAATCACCCACGTGGGTATAACCAATGAGGAGATGGCACGTGGGTACCTGCTTCTATAAACCAATGAGGAGATGGGAGAGGCAGGACTTGCAGCGCGATCTGCATCAGAAATAGAAAGGACTTCTATTTTAGCCCTTGGCAACACGAGCAGTGTGGGAGCAATAATTGAATAACACAGATTTCTAKATTTATTTTGCAACGCGCACACGACATGAGCGGTGTGGTCAGACTGTTAGTGTGACATGAAGATGGTGTCACTCCAGGGGACTTAGCCTGTTAATAAACTTCTATAATGACATTTTTAAACTTATTGTTAATCAAATAACACTTATTTGCGTTAGACCTATTTATATTCTGTTGCAATTTCTATCATTTTAAGTGGTTCTGATTGAAATTTTATGTATTCATTCTCCCACGCCTGGATTCTCACTCAGCAGGTGAACATTGTTTCAGCATCCTCTGGGTCTGTCTCTGCCATCTGGGGAGGGTCTAGTTATTTTACCTGGCCGTAGTGATAGTGCAGACAGATATTGGGGTCTGGCTGTAGTACTTCCATTCCTGGTTCTCACTCTCTGTATTAGGACACACCGAGAGGATGGTCTATCAGTCCCACTCCTGACCAATTTGCATACGTGATGCATCCTGGGAGGGCCCTCATCAACTGTGCCTCTTTTAGAGACTGTTCCCTCATGCTCTACCTGGTTGATCCTGCCATATTCTTTTCACAAAAAAAGATGAATCCATGCAAGTCTAAGTGCACATGGTCGGTACAGGGAATCTGTGAATGGCTCATTAAATCAGTTATGGTTCCATTGATCGCTCCAATGTTACTTGTAACTGTGGCAGTTCTAGTGCTAAGACGTGCCAACAAGTGCTGACCTTCGGGGACATGGGCAATTATCAGACCCAAAACCCATACGGGTTGCTATCGGGTTCCCCACCTGCTTTTGGTAATCCTTCGCAGCACTGGCGTCTCATTCGAATTTCTGCCTTATCAACTTTTGATGGTAGTTTCTGTGCCTACCATGGTGACCAGGGTTAACGGGGAATCAGGGTTCGATTCCGGAGAGGCTGCCTAAAACGGCTACCACATCCAAGGAAGGCAGTAGGCATGCAAATTATTCACTCCCGACTCGGGGAGATAGTGACGAAAAATAACAATACAGGACTCTTTCAAGTCCCTGTAATTGGAATGAGTACACTTCAAATCGTATTACTGATGTGTGTTAGTGTTCCCCCATGGCCATATCTCCATGTTACAGCGCCTGTTTACAGAAGACAAGATGCGACCACCTGTGCTAATTAGCTATCTCGCATGCTCCGAACACCTGTCTGAGTCTGTAATACCAACATGTTTTAAGCAGACCACCATAGTACCTGTGCCCAAGATCACTAAGGTAACCTGCCTAAATGACTACCGACCTGTAGCACTCACGTCTGGAGCCATGAAGTGCTTTGAAAGGCTGGTCATGGCTCACATCAACACCATTTTCCCAGAAACCCGAGACCCACTCCAATTTGTATACCGCCCTAACAGATCCACAGATGATGCAATCTCTATTGCACTCCACACTGCCCTTTCCCACCTGGACAAAAGGAACACCTACGTGAGAGTGCTAATTATTGACTACAGCTCAGCGTTCAATACCATAGTGCCCTCAAAGCTCATCAATAAGCTAAGGACCCTGGGACTAAACACCTCCCTCTGCAACTGGATCCTGGACTTCCTGACGGGCAGCTCCCAGGTGGTAAGGGTAGGTAACAACACATCTGCCACGCTGATCCTCAACACAGGGGCCCCTCAGAGGTGCGTACTCAGTCCCCTCCTGTACTCCCTGTTCACTCATGACTGCACGGCCAGGCACGACTCCAACACCATCATTAAATTTGCCGATGACACAACAGTGGAAGGCCTGATCAACGATGAGACAGCCTATAGGGAGGAGGTCAGAGACCTGGCCGTGTGGTGCCAGGACAACAACCTCTCCCTCGACGTGCTCAAGACAAAGGAGATGATTGCGGACTACAGGAAAAAGAGGACCAAGCACGTCCCCATTCTCATTGACGGGGCTACAGTGGAGCAGGTTGAGAGCTTCAAGTTCCTTGGTGTCCACATCACTAACAAACTAATATGGTCCAAGCACACCAAGACAGTTGTGAAAAGGGCACGACAAAACCTATCCCCCTCAGGAGACTGAAAAGATTTGGCATGGGTCCTCAGATCCTCAAAATGTTCTACAGCTGCACCATCGAGAGCATCCTGACTGGTTGCATCACTACCTGGTATGGCAACTGCTCGGCCTCCAACCGCAAGGCACTACAGAGGGTAGTGCGAACGGCCTAGTACATCACTGGGGCCAGGCTTCCTGTCATCCAGGACCTCTATACTAGGTGGTGTCAGAGGAAGGCCCTCTTTAATTACTTGTTACTTTTATCTCTTATTCTTGTCTGTATTTTTTTTAAACTGTATTGTTGGTCGGGGGCTCGTAAGTAAGCAATTCACTGTAAGGTCTACTACACCTGTTGTATTCGGCGCATGTGACTAATAGAATTTGATTTGAACTCAAAGGGTAGCAGAAGTGTCGTTTAATCGGATGGAGACACCCATGGCTGTATGAATCTGTGCAAAACTGCTACAGTAAGTGTATATTTTTTATTTGAAGGATTCTTTCTCGCTGATGAAAGATGAGGGCCGTGTATTTCGAAAGCTGTATCGCAAGCGCTGATTATTGTTTCTAAACGTTACATCACAGCGTTGGGATTGTAGTTCACATGAGGTAGTCGTGGGCAAAGCTAATGGCTGAAAACTATAGGGAGACTGCAGAATGCCACCTAGAGTTTGAAAGCTATATCCAACGTAGCCTGGTAATTAATTAGGCTTCACTGTAGCCCCAGTTTTTCACTCTGTGTTCTTATGTCAACTTGAAATGAACTTTTTAAGTGCTTTTTGTATTTTTCCTTTATAAAATATGTGGGTGGTACATTTATTCCATCATGCTTGTCTCTGTAGGGAGAGCAGTAGTCTAGCTCTAGCAGWKGTCTAGTGGTGCTTTTCCATTGAGACTTACCCACACACCAGTGGGCTGCCAGTGTTTTATGAGAAGACTACTAGTGGTCAATGTATTTGTTGGCCAATCATTCATCAGAAATATAGTGTACTGAAACTTCCACGCAGTCAAATGTGTTCCCTGCTTCTGGTTTTGTAGCCATACTGTCTTTTGTCCTTCTTGTGTTTCTTGACTTGTGGTACAAATGTGTCTTTTGTAYAGAACTTTACTTGAATTGTGGTCGAACCAGAATGCCATTGTCTGTATTGCAAAACATCTCGGGTCATAATGAGTTACATTTCCCTGGAATTGATGCTTGGGAAAAGGCAAACCCAGCCTCCCCCACTACACTGAMAACATTTAGTTTACTGACGCTGTTATAACATGGACGGGATGCACACTAGATGTTTTCACGGCTCCACCTGTACCCGAGACCGATCCAGAATTCTAAATAATATCACGGGCCTGGGTTGGATCTGATATGATTGTCTCGGATATGTGTACATTTTAACTGACTTGTCCGGAAAGGGCCTGTACAGACCCGAACGCTGCTGTAGAGAGAGAAATTGCATAATTTATGCTGCTGCTCTTGCTTTTCACGAGAGTGTAGCTTGTTGTTGGCCCATCGTGAGTCATCAAAGCGGCAATAGGCTACTGTCAGAGCCTTGCTCTGTGTGTGGCAGAAAATAGATACTTCGTCAATGTAAAATTGAATTAAAATGACGAAACTAAAAGAACCAACAGGTAGGGTGCAACTTAATATTATGAAGAGTTATTTGTCGGATTAGAAAGCGCTTGCACTGCAGCCTCAGTCTAGCTAGCTAACATTAGATAGCTTAACTAGCAGTTAAGACTGGTACTACAATCATATTTGATGATAAATAACCTAGCTATGGCAGCTATTAATCTACAGTAACGTGTGTCTTGGTTGGTTACTGTCTCTTGCTGCCTCCTCCCTGTGTCACTCGCTCAAAGTACGGCCCCTCCCCGCCTGCTAGAGCGGCACTTCTCTCCCTCCTCGGGCTTTATCAGTTCTGGTTAATAATGTAGCTTAAATTACTTTTCTGCTGCTTCCCTCACTGGATCTGACCAGGTCTATATGTCCTCGGGTCTGTTCGGAACAGGTCTCTACGTTTAAAAAAATAAATGTATGTGTTTCCGGTCTGGGTGGGAAAGCCCCAGGTCAAATTTTTGGGACCCGTGAAGACCTATAATGCACACTCCATGTGGTGTGCTGACAGATGTAGCTGAGTGTGTGATTTCAGCTGGATAACTAGGCTAAGGCAATCCGCATTTTATTAAAGGGATAGTTCACACAAATTACAAAATTATTCACTGGTTTAATTACCCTATGTCCCTGGCACTGTTTCCAAATGCAAATGTTTTAGCGTGTGTGGCACATCCCATTCATCATGGTACTGATATTAGCATTTTTTGTGCATCTTGTCCAAATCATCRGAAAGTATCTCAAATTGATTCTGAATCTGTCATTTATAGATGATTTAAACATGATATACGAAAAATGCTAATATCGGTACCATGACTTGAATGGGATTTGTGCCACAAATGCTCAAAAGTAAGCATTTGGAGACGGTGCCAGGGAAACTAAACTAAAGCAMGGATTCCTGTCATACCAATATGTAATTTTGTAATTTGAGTAAAATATCCCCTTAAATGTTTAATGAGATTTCATTTTTTGAGAAGTACGAGCAGAGAGAAGWAAAAAAAGTGGACCTTGTTAAAATATTACAGCAAACTTGTATGTCCTAACTGCAGTGTGGACAGCACTCTTCTGTTGTTCTATGTGTCTGCTCCGGGCAGGAGGGGCACCTCTACACTGGTTCAGCAGCCTAAAGAGCTAGGCTGTTCTGCTCTGCTCGTTGTCTCCCCTGAGAGGGAGCCTCTGCCACCAGTCCCAGAAAGTTCTCCTCACTCTGGGGCCCACGTGGTAGGCACACACTCATGAGGTTTGTGGGTGTAGTGGTGGAATGATGAGCTTGGCTTGGTAGTTTAGAGACCGATAAATCCAGCTTTGAGAGAAAGGAGTTTAAAAAAAAAAAATCTAATCAGAATGAGTGTGGTTTGGTAATATAGAGCTCTCTTTGGGTTTTGTCAATTAGGAAAGAGACGTTAGGATTTGTGGCAAGATTACACTTTTGAGTATTGGCTGCTGATGGATCAGAGTGAGATTGAATAGAGCTGATGTTGGAGCTTGTAAAATAAAATGGTTCACCAATATGTGGAAATTAAATCTTTGTTGCACCTGTGTTTTAATAAGGAGAGCTGTGCCGGAAGCCTGTGCTCTTCACCATGATGCCACCTCTCCTTTTTTTTTTTATTATTGAAGAAAATTTGTTGCAAAAAAAACAAGTCTGTGGGGGCTGGCTTTGCAATAAACCTGACACTCACCGTCATGGGTTGGACCTGGTAATAAAACTTGACTGATTTGTAGCTGAGATATTAATCATCCTCTGGGCGGAAGCGGAATGTCTGGGGCAGTGGATTTGAGCTGAATCCGAGCCAGCCCGGCTACTGCGTGACTGTTCATTATCCCTGCTGCTGAGTATCCAGAAAGCTGCTGCTAGCGCTTGGAAGTGACGTGAACACAGGACAGTCCCTACCATTTACCAGGGAGCTCAGCAGACAATTGTTGATCTGTGTGTGTGGAGGGGGAAGAGCCAGGGGGCTGGTGAAAGGGAGGATGCTCTCTGAAACCCGTAGCCGTGGGGCGCGAGCTGTCCTTCAGTGCCCCCGTTTTGGTGGAATGCACTTCAGAAAGCAGCACCATGCGATTCTTATGCAAATTTACCCTTCAGCCACATGCTCCCATTGCCATCCTGTCAGGACTCTCTTTCTGTTTGTTTAGTTGGCCGTTTCCAATTATCTGTGACCCGCCACATACTTTCCGGTTGGTCTCAAACKGAGGTGGATATAAACAACCTGCACTATAGTGTTTGTTTGCCGGCAGTTCAAGACAAATCGTCTCTCTAAATGATTGAATCTGCAACCGAACTCCACCAAAGCTTATTTTATACAGTCTATACGCTAGATGTTTGGCCATCTCTTACTTAAKCAGCAATTATTTTTTTTCACCATGCTCTTTATTATTTTATCTGTTAGCTCCCTCCCTACCTCATTCACATCTTAAATGCTTCTCAGGGATTATTGGAAGTTAATGAAGTTACTTGTTTCCTCATTATAACCTGTTCAGATGTCTAAGTGGAAGGTCATTGCTTCAGAGAAGAGGCGGTGGACTCCATCTCTCTTAGAAAGTAATCCAACCTAATTAGTATCATTGAACATAYGTACATTCAGAGTGTTAATTAAATGTTTTGAAAAGGGGATGAATGACACTGTGACAGTGAATTGATTAGGGTACATTTGAGGCATTATTGAAACCAATCATCATGACYTGTCAGGTGCATGCTTGGTAGGTCACACCAAACAATTCAGTTGAACATTGGCTACCACTGAGCTTTTAATAAGCATATGCCTATATATATATATGTTTTGGACAGTTTTATAACTCCGTTAACTCAAAGTAAAACAATTGAGGCCATAGTCTTTTTAGTCGATTTCTCCTCACTAGTGTTGCCAATGGCTACATTTACTGGTAAGAATAACTGATCTAGGCTATACACCCATCCCTCAAGACGACATTAAACAGTTTGAAAAGTAACCTTGGGAGAAGTTGCACAGTCCCTTTTATGTCCTCCAACACAAACACCTTCTTTCTCTCTTAATCTGATGGATCCCGGTATATCCAGTTTTCAAATTGAATCATTTATCTAGGCGTTTTGCACATTTTGTGAGTATTTAAAATGAATTGTCGCCCGTGACAGCCTGCTGCGGTATTTTTACAATGGCATACAACCACAGCCAATCAAAACGCCTCTCCCCTCCCTCCATACCCACTCCATCAAACCTTCCTTCCCTAACTTATTCCTGTTGCTTACCTTCCCTTGTTAGACCTGGCTTGCTGTGTCTCAGTCAGAGGCTGGGAAACCGTACTCCTCAGCACAAAGTCTTGAAGGCCTTAGCTAGCTAGGCTAAAGACATCGGGTGCATCSTATCCGAAGAGTTCGGAACAGTTTGTGCATATATTTTGTTCATATTGGTCTTCGCCAAGGGTTTTTCGGCTGTTCGTGCGCACACATTTTTTTATTTTCTTGTGGCAAACCCCTTCGACAGTGATTGGTCAACAGTAGGGAGTGTTTGTCATTCAATGGGAGGTGACTCGTTTTCATGCGAATTACGTCAATTAATTACAGATTTCTTGTCTTAGTTAGAATGGATCTAAGGGTATACTGGCTACAGCGTCTCGAGGGGCAAAACAGTATTATTGCCGCTTTTTTCTCTGCTAGGAGCAAACCGAACCTAACAGCCTACCTCTCTGTGCCTGCCTCCCACTGCTACCAGCTCTGCTGGCTGGGGCTTAACTCCCTGCATCCTGGGATTCTCCAGGTGTGACTGCCTGTGTGGCCAGCTGCTACTGGCGGCAACACCGGGATGAGGAGCGTAGCTTCACTTCTGACTGGCCTGGCTCATTAGGCTATAGGCCTCTCATTCTGGCTGCCACTAGAACTACTTCTTTGCCTACATCCTCCACTGCTTATCATTCACCCCTTATCATAGCAACTTTCCCTTCCACTACAGCCTATCTTTATTCAGGAAGAAGAAATACTGTCGAACTCCTTAATTTTAATGGCATTCTTTTTTTTGACGGTAACCTTTTGCATTAGGGATTCTCACGTGTAATTTGGTCAGATGCATATTTTCTAGTGGATCTGATTAGGGGTTCTCGTGTAATTTGGTCAGATGCTTATTTTCTAGTGGATCTGGCGCTGTCCTTTTTTTAGTTGAGGATCATCTGCAGTCACACTCGTCATGACAGTCCTCCGAGCTCATGCCAGGACATTCTTGACTCCTTTCCCAGGCGCTCTCACTCTCGCCCAGTCTCTTCCTCTTTTCACTCGTTTTCACCACCTCCTCCCACGCTGTCGTACTTGCGTCAGCGCCAGTGGCTGTCCTTGCCTGTGATTTCCCAGCAAACCCTTTGGACACACTGTTCCAGATATGGTGAACAGGGCCCTACTATTGTGCCGTGTTTTTGGCATCACGGTCTGGTAGTGTTCTAACCTCTGACATCCAGACAAACAAGTGGTCACAGTTTTTATTTTTCAAGCTCTTCTCTGAAGGTTGAGTCTTTCTGCCATTTATTCATTCATACACTGTATACACTCATTACACATCCCTGTGTGGAATGTGTCCTGTGAATGAGTTAGATACTGATGAAAAATGTAATCCTGGTCTGAGCCTGGCTCTATTACTACCTATAAGCGACTCATAAAATAAATGATGAAGCAAAACCCATATAACCAGTCGTGCTTTGGCTGAACGATCAAAAAAAACTAAAAAAAACGACCGTTGCTTGGTTTGGAAAGAAGTGTTACTGAACAATGGCCAAAGCACGCAGCATATATGCATTTCTAATGTCACTGTTTTGTCTCTTCTACTGTTTGAAGATTTCRGTAGCGCTCCCAAGGTTGCGCCAGGCTCGAGTGATTCCAGTGATTTGCGCTGATTGCACATTATCGGAACCCCTGCATGCCCAGTGAATCACTAGGGCTGAAACAGCCACATCAGCATTGTACTGACCTCTGGATCCATTGCATTAAAGCAGAGGTCAGTCCTTCTAAAAGAAACTTAAAGTGATTACCGTTTTCTCTCACTAGTGTATAGCAATGGTACACTGATGTACAGACACACACGCACACACACACTCTCTCTCTTCAGGGAATGTCCCTGTTTCCATAGTGAATATACTTCCTCTCCTGTTTCATTCAGTCGCCTACAGCAGTTGTTGGCCTTACAGAGAGAGAATGAGAATTGACACTCCCTAGGGACAGTGCAGTCTTTTCCTGAGTCCATCTCTTCCTCTACTACAGCCCTGAATCCTGCCAGGCACTGTGTTCTCCGGTAGTATTATTCAGACAAGCAGGACATACATCCTCACAGTTGCTACCACTAATATGGCTGAATCATTTATAGCTCAATATTTTATGAATATGATTGGCCAGGTCCACCTTTTTGTTTTCCCTGCTACACACGTGGTTTTAACGATTTCCAGCTCCCTGGAGTGTGTGGGAGCACTTTGTGTGTGCAAACTGGTCTTTTATTATGTATAGAGGGAGAGCTGGCCAACATGAACTTTTAATGAAAGACTCCGCATGTGTTTGTTTTTTTGTTGAGCCTGCCTCGTAATGAAAAAGAATACCGCAATTAGAGGATGTTATTTTTATCGGCCTTTTTAGGCCAGTTGGCAGCTATTACCCTTTATGATTTAACCAGAATGTTATACTGTTCAGTGTTTACTCCCTTGCTTTTTATCGCCTAGTTACGTACGCGTGTGTGACTTGTTTTGTTGAAACGGTGCCTTGTGACAGGCAAAGCATGGGGTTTGACTCCGGGTTAGAAAAATAAAAAGGAAAATCAACTGCAAAGCAATAAAAGCAACAGCCTTAGTGCTTTGCTCTGYATTAGAAGTGTCCGTGTCCAATTTTCTTGGTGGCCTCCAAGTGGTTTTCAGACCCCTACTTCCTATATGAAGTGGCGGTAAAGCCATTATGCCTCCTGGGGGTTTGCCTATGATATTGGACTACTAATAAAAGGAGCTCGGTCTTGTACTGCACAGACGYCTTTGTATGGGGAGGCTGGACTGGCATGTCTCAACAGAGCCGCACTCCGATGGCACCATGGGATAGTTTCAGCTAGAGGGAGCGCGTCCGAGTGAGAAACTGCCAGTAGCTGTCTTTTTGTCTGCTCTTCCAGTCTTTTGTCCCCTGCAGTGGCTGTGAATTAGTCCTGTCTCCTGACTGATTCCAGGACAGAGGTTGGTAGTGTCTCTTGGATTGTGGAATAATGTTGGAAGTTTATTTGGAAGAGCAGAGCTTCTATGCCGTTCGAGATCATCCACTAACTTCCTTGGTTCGTCTCCTCCTAAGATGCACCAGAGGCACAGATAAATCCCAGAAATCCCAGGTCTTGTCAAAACGTATGAAAACCCATTTGAATCAGCGTTGAATGGTACAGTTTGCTTTTATTTTGATTCAGAGGTGGATAAAAAGGATTGCCGGAGGAAAAACATTTGCATGCACATTCCATTCCCTGATGATAATATTAATAACCTTATGAAAGAGCTGTTTATAGGCCTACATACCCAAATATCCAAACAAACATGTGGGTTTGCACCAGCAGGGGTTTGGCAGGCACAGCAAGCTGTCTGACAATGTTATATTTTAGTGTGTATTTTGTACTCTACAGTGTGTCAAAATAAACAATGCCTATTCTGGTCTCCGCCCCCAGTATTCATGCCCCTACAATCTTTTTCCCTGAATCTGTTCTATTCCATTATCCCACATGCCCAAAAGGCAGTCTACGCCTAATCATTTTGTCAGATTATTCCCCCATTTTACATGAACATTTTAGTCATCAAGCAGACACTCTTAACCCTAATTGCTCCTGTAAGTCGCTCTGGATAAGTGCCTTGCTCAAGGGCACATGGACAGGTTTTTCACCTAGTCGGTGCTGGGATTCGAACTAGGGCTTGGCGATATGGCCTAAAAATCATATCACGTTATCTATTWAAAAAAAWATATATATAAACAAATTGCCTTTGCATTATTAAAAGGTCAATAGACTGCATTTGAAACAGTTGGGACAAATCGAATAAATGCAGGACTTGTAAAATTATACTTAGGTTAAATATAAGCCTTCATCCATAAGACCCACTAATAATTGTATTGTTTTATCAAAATAGTTTAACCTGCTTTGTTTTTGTTGCAATAATCACTGGCTTTGAAGTTTATGAAAATGCCATTTTTGTTAAATGTAACCAGAACCATGCACATCCACTGATAATGACTAACATTAACACAACTCCTAAACAATCTCTCAAGCACTTGGGGCTCCCAAGTGGCGCAGCGGTCTAAGGCACTGCATCTCAGTGCAAGAGATGACACTACAGTACCTGGTTCAAATCCAGGCGGTATCACAACCGGCCGTTATTGGGAGTCCCATAGGGCGGCGCACAATTGGCCCAGCGTCGTCCGGTTTTGGCCGGGGTAGGACGTAAATAAGAAGTTGTTCTTAACTGATTTGCCTAGTTAAATAAAGGTTACACATAGTGAGTAGCTAATCTCTATATACTGAACAAAAATATAAACGCAACATGCAATAATTTCAAAGATTTTATTCAGTTACGGTTCATATAAGGAAATCAGAAATATTTAAATCAATTCATTAGACCCTAATCTATGGATTTCACTTGACTGGGAATACAGATATGCATCTGTTGGTCACATACACCTTAAAAAGATGGTGGCATGGATCAGAAACCCAGTCAGTAGATCTCCATTTGCCTCATGCAGTGTGACACATCTCCTCATAGAGTTGATCTGGCTGTTGATTGTGGAATGTTGTCCCACTCCTCTTCAATGGCTTTGCGAAGTTGCTGGATATTGGRGGGAACTGGAACACACTGTCGTACAAGTGATGGCGGCGGATAAATGGCACGACAACAGGGCTCAGGACCTCGTCACGGTATCTCTGTGCATTTGAAATTGTCATCAATAAAATACAATTGTTCGTTGTCCGTAGCTAATGCCTGCCCATACCACTGCCACCATGGGGTACTCTGTTCACAACGTTAACGTCAGCAAACCGCCATACACGTGGTCTGCGGTTGTGAGGCTGGTTGGACGTACTGCCAAATTCTATGAAATGACGTTGGAGGCGGTTTATGGTAGAGAAATTAACATTCAGCATGCAAATTGCATGATCCCTCAACTTGAGACATCTGTGGAATTGTTATAGTGTGGCAAAACTGAGTGGCCTTTTATTGTCCCCCAGCACAAGGTGCACCTGTGTAATGATCATGCTTTTAAATCKGCTTCTTGATATGCCACACCTGTCAGGTGGATTGGTTATCTTGGCAAAGGAGAAATGCTCACTAATAGGGATGTAAACAAATGTGTTCACAAAATCTCAGGGAAATAAGCTTTTTGTGCGTATGGAACATTTCTGGAGTCTTTTATTTAACCAACACTTTACATGTTGCGTTTTTATGTTTTTGCTCAGTGTATTAAGTCTAGKCAATTTGGATCTATTTGCTTGCTGACAAGTTAGTACAGCTGTTATGAATACACCCTCCTGTCTGTCTCCAACTGTTTGAACAACAGCCTGTTCACTTTGTTTAGATGTTGAAATCAAGTGACCTACCTGGATAAGATGCATATTTCTCAGAACGAGTTGCCAATTCTTTATATAGATGTATTTTTATGATCATTGCACATTTATTAAACACCGACTAGACAGCTAGCATGTAAGTATGGCAAAAATACTGCTAGCGCAATGCCGCATGTGACAAACTGAGCATTCATTTTCCACAAATGTTTTCATTGATACCCCCGTCTTAGTAAGGTCTGCTCTGCTCTAAGTTTTGGGAGTTGAGACATAAAAAGGGTATCGTTACAAAGGTTAGGTTCTCTATTACGGTCAAATAATGTTTCGGTGTCCATATGACCGATGTTGGACCAAACTGCAAATAGTGAGTTGGAACGGCTTGTCAGAGAGGAAGACGATTTTTCGTTGATGTGAGGGGCAGGGGGAGAGGCTTGGTGTCTTTGCGAGTTGGAAGACCAAAAAGACAAACACTCATTAAAAACGATACAGGCATTTGGAACATTGCGCTAAAACATTATTTCGATATATCACCCAGCCCTAATTCGAACCAGCGAGCTTTCGGTTACTGGCCCAACGCTCTTAACCGCTAGGCTACCTGCTCCCATTCCCCATCATGTTCTCACTTGTCCCATTTAGTATGTGTAGTTTTGTGTTTGGACCTGGTTGGTAGGCCTATTTGAATATGGCAGGGGTGTGGTCTGCCGTTGATTTCTTCCTCTAAGGAAATTAGGTGATTCATCTGGCTCTCTCATGCACTGAGCCATAGCCTAAACGTTAGACTGACTTATGTTTCTCCTCCTTTTGATTCCATCCTTCTTTGAAGCTTTTCAACCAGTCTTTCAGCTCATCGGTTTCTCTTATCGTGTCTCACTTTCTCTCATTCTTCTTCTCTGTTCTCTAACTTGATCTTTTTAGCCGCTTTTCATCTGAATCCAAATGTCTCGTTTCCAAAGTATGAGTGTCTCTTTTAGACTCCATCACAAGCTGTTGTAACATCTGTTGAACGTCTTGAGGAAAAATACCCTCCTTGCTCAGAGCAGACACTGACATTTCTCCTGTTCCRACTAATGATTTAAGGAGAAGATGAGAAATGGCGACAGAACTCAACATACTGTAGGCCTAGCCTAATTGGGCTGAAGGCAGTGTGTGGGTGTGCTGTGTATGGTGTGTAGTTAAAAAGGTACTGGGTCTACTTGTGTGTGTGCCTCCATGCTTTTTCCAGATAATTGGCATGAGCCGGTGCAGGTAGGCAGTGTGTGTGTGTGTGTTCATGTGCGTACGTGTTTGCTCATTCAGTGTTGGGTAATGAAAGAGAAACACGAGGTCACACCTGGATGAGAGCCACAATCTGTCCTCCGAGGGCTTTGGGTAACATTGCTCAGCTAAGCAGGTGGATCGGCTTCCCTCCACTGCCTTTCTGAGAGGTAATACAGCCGCCTCGTCTTCTCCCCCACTGCATTCCAGCAGCAGGGCTCCTCTGGGCTGGTTGCTGCTGCTGTAATATCCCTATAAATGTGTACTCTTCCATGCCATAATGATTTTTGTGTGTTTTTTCCCCCCCCTCTCTTCACAGACCACCACATTCACCAGGCTCTGATAGCCTTTGTTTATTGTTTAATTTGGAACTTTTACTGTTAAAGTGATATCCCAAGTATCAATACAGTAAAGTACACGCATACTAAAGGGTAAAAAACAATTTGAGTAAAGAAGTTTTTGTTGTTGACACAACTGCAAACTACAAGGAGTCGGGCGTTCAAGGAGTTGGTCTGAATGGAATCTGTGATGTCATTGGGCTCCCAGCTTGCTTGATGAACAACAGAGGAAAGGCCCACCTCCTTACTTGTGCCATGTCATGACTTACCTGGACCACTTATTGAGATGTGCCTTTTGWTAAGTAAATCAGGTGTTAAAAGATATGAAAAGGATACCTAAGCGTTTAGTTCCAATTCATATGATACTGCGATTTGTTGAGCATGTGCTGGATAGAGTGGTAATGTTGATACTGTGTTACTCTGTCCTATTCTGCTCAGGGATTGTATCCACAGTGTGGAAATGAATGCACATTGCTGATTCCTTTTGATAAAAAAAAAAAAAAGCTGAATTACAATACACTGTCTGCTACAAGTGATTGTGAACAGTATTTTCAAAACTCCTAGGTCAGTGGTGAATAAATAGTGTGTGTGTGTAAATGTGTGCAAGTTAAAAGWCCAATGGCAGATTCTCCCTGACATTTCTAATATTTTTGTGTCTGGTGACAGGCAGACTAAGTTAGTGAAATGTACACCACTGTGCGTGCCCGTCAAGCTCTGAGGGGTTATTTGGCTGGCATAGAGAATGAGATGGAGTGACAGCCATGGTATTAGGCTATACTCAAATGCCCTTTTGAAAAAAAACATGTATATTTATTTTTTAGTTCTCCATTCTTTTATATCATGGTGTCACTGTGTTAGTACTCACAGGTAATGACAAGGATGGAGGTTTTATTCATTATTGACTGACATTTGTGCTTCATATTTATTTCAATGACGGGGCACTTCGTTCGGGTGGGTGATGGATTGCACACCAGGCTGGCGTCTCAGACGTTTCTTTTTCTCCTTCCTGCAGTCTTATCCTCTCTCAACCTAGGTTATGCGGTTAGCAGTTTACTGACACAGGACATAGTTTACTGAAAGGCTGCCAGTCTAAGAGAATTTCATTCGAAGGTCAAAGATGGAGAATAACTAAATCAGAATAGTAGACCGTAACCAACTGATGTGCCAAGAAGTTTGTATGTGTTTTAACAGCTTTTTCTGTTTGCCTGTGCTGCCCATGACCAATTAGAATGTTCTGTCTTTGCCCAAAGGGGATAGGGGTGCAGAGGAGAGATGAACAGAGGGTGTTACTGATTTTAATTAGGACTGCTCTCTCTTTTATTAGCTGTCACAAACTTGAGAGCTGAATTACCATTCATGCGCTTAAGCACTGCTTGTGCAAATTGCCCTGTGTGACCGAGTGTCACTTGTTTGTGAGGCTGCAGTGCAGTATCCATATTTTCATACCGTCATACCGTTTCTGTACCATACCGGGGTATAGAGTATTACCAGAAGTGCACACAAGGGGCGCTATTTTGTTATCCAAGCTGTGCCATTATAACCCCTTTTTAGACTGTCCATTTGTGGAGCACTGGAGATTGAGCACAATATTGGGATGGAAATGGCAGTCTGGTAATCTCCGGATCTAGTTTGGGAGGAGAAAAAAGTACATTTAGTCAGTAGTGACGTCCGCCTTCAGGTTCCGTCTCAGACTCCATTGACCTTTAATGGAAGGATTGTGAATAATTTAGCTGTCTCTGATTCAGAAGTTATATGTGATAAATGTTAATCCCAAGGTGAAGTGCTGCTGATCATTTGTGTCTGAGCTTACTGGGCTCTACAGGTGTGTTCCACGTTCTCATTAAAAATAATGAGGAATGGAAGCAGCGGCGGCGGCAGCAGACCAAAGCAGAGGGAGCCGCAGGATTCATAGGCAGCCAGACCTATGCCGGACACATCAAATACTGGCTTTATTGTTTAACGTTGGTGTTTTTTCAAAACATGATCGTTTTGAAGAGATTGGATTTCAGACACTTTCAAAATGACTGAGTTTCAATCTTTCAGAAAGAATGAAACGTACTAAGCATTAGGTTGTCCAAGAGGGGATGAATCACCTGGCCTTTGTGGCCAACCTGCATTGAGCCAGTTAGATAACCATACCTTGAACCCCTGCCAGAATCCGTGGAATGGTACAATCAGATTCACGCTTTGTGGCTACAGAAATTATGGAGTGTCTAACTTTTTATGAATCTTTATCCATGATTAAAGGATGGCACAGTACATGATTAYAAGTATGTGGACACCTGCTAGTCAAGCATCTCATAAAAAGAACAAAAAAAACATGGGCATTAATATGGAGTTGGTCCCCCGTTTGCTACTATAACAGCATCCAATCTTCAGGGACTTGCTTCCATTCAGCCATGAGCATTAGTGAGGTCGTACACTGATGTTGGGCGACTAAGCCTGACTCTGCCTGCGTTCCAATTCATCCCAAAGGTGTTCGATTGGGTTAAGGTCAGGGCTCTGTGCAGGCCAATCAAGTTCTTCCACACCGATCTCGGCAAACCATTTCTGTATGTATCTCGCTTTGTGCACGGGGGCATTGTCATGCTGAAACAAGAAAGGGCCTTTCTCAAGCTGTTGCCACAAAGCACAGAATTGTCTAGAATGTAATTGTATGCTGTAGCGTTAAGATTTCCCTTCACTGGAACTAAGGGGCCTAGCCCCAACCATTAAAAACAGCCCCAGACCATTATTCCTTTTTACGCACTCTGCGGTCCCGTTCTGTGAGCTTATGTGGCCTACCACTTCGCGGCTGAGCCGCTGTTGCTCCTAGACATTTCCACTTCACAATAACAGCACTTACAGTTGACCGGGGTAGTTCTAACAGGGCAGAAATTTGACGAACTGACTTGTTTGAAAGGTGGCATCCTATGATGGCGCCACGTTGAAGGTCACTGAGCTCTTCAGCTCTTCAGATTGCATGACTGTGTGTGATTTTACACACCGGTCAACAACTGGTGTAGCTGAAATAGCCGAGTCCACAAATTTTGAAGGGGTGCCCAACACTTGTGCGTGTACGTACAAACACACACACGCATGCATTCGGAAAATATTGACTCCTTCCCTTTTTCCACATTTTGTTAAGTTACAGCCTTATTCTAAAATTGATTTTAAGTATGGATTAAGAATCAAAACTGCTTCTTAGACTTGTTTGCACAGACAGAACTTATTTACATAAGTTTTCAGACCCTTTGCTATGAGACTCGAAATTGAGCTCAGGTGCATCCTGTTTCCATTGATCATCCCTGAGATGTTTCTACAACTTGATTGGAGTCCACCTGTGGTAAATTCAATTGATTGGACACGATTTGGAAAGGCACACACCTGTCTATATAAGGTTCCACAGTTGACAGTGCATATCAGAGCAAAACCAAAGCATGAGATCGAATGAATTGTCTGTAGAGCTCCGAGGCAGGATTGAGTCGAGGCACAGATCCTGGGGAAGGGTACCAAAAGATTTCTGCAGCATTGAAGGTCCCCAAGAACACAGTGGCCTCCATCATTCTGAAATGGAAGAAGTTTGGAACCACCAAGACTTTTCCTAGAGTTGGCTGCCCGACCAAACTAAGCAATCGAGGGAGAAGGGCCTTGGTCAGGGAGGTGACCAAGAACCCGGTGGTCACTCTGACAGAGCTCCAGAGTTCTTCTGTGGAGATAGGAGAACCTTCCAGAAGGGCAGCAATCTCTGTAGCACTCCAACAATCAGGCCTTTATGGTCAGAGGAAGCCACTCCTTAGTAAAAGGCACATGACAGCCCGCTTGGAGTTTGCCAAAAGGTATCTAAAGGACTCAGACCATGGCAAACTAGATTCTCTGATCTGAAGAAACCAGGTTTGAATTCTTTGGCCTGAATGCAAAGTGTCACYTCTGGAGAAAACCTGGCAGCATAATGCTGTGGGGATGTTTTTCAGCGACGGGGACTGGGACACTAGTCAGGATCTAGGGGAAAGATGAACGGAGCAAAGTACAGAGATCCTTGATGAACACCTACTCCAGAGCACTCAGGGCCTACAAACTGGGGCAAAGGTTCAGCTTCCAACAGGATAAAGACAACGCAGGAGTGGCTTCGGGACAAGTCTCTGAATGTCCTTGAGTGGCCTAGCCAGAGCACGGACTTGTATCCGAATTAGAGAAATTCCCCAAATACAGGTGTGCCAGGCTTGTAGCGTCATACCCAAGGAGACTCGAGGCTGTAATCGCTGACAAAGGCACTTCAACAAAGTACTTAGTAAAGTGTCTGAATACTTAGTTGGAAGTCAGAAGTTTACATACTTAGGTTGGAGTCATTAAAACTCATTTTTCAACCACTCCACAAATTTCTTGTTAACAAACTATAGTTTTGGGAAGTTGGTTAGGACATCTACTTTGTGCATGACACAAGTAATTTTTCCAACGATTGTTTAGACAATCTATCACAATTCCAGTGGGTCATAAGTTTAGATACACTAAGTTGACTGTGCCTTTTTAAACAGCTTAGACAATTCCAGAAAATGATGTTATGGCTTTAAAATCTTCTGACAGGCTAATTGACATAATTTGAATCAATTGGAGGGGTACCTGTGGATGTATCTCAAGGCCTACCATCAAACTCAGTGCCTCTTTGCTTGACATCATGGGAAWATCAAAAGAAATCAGCCAAAACGCCTGAAGGTACCACATTCATCTGTACAAACAATAGAACAAGTATAAGAGCAAGTATAAACACCATGGGACCACGCAGGCGTCATACCGCTCAGGAAGGAGACGCGTTGTGTCTCCTAGAGATGAGCGTACTTTGGTGCGAAAAGTGCAAATCAATTGCTGAACAACAGCAAATGACCTTGTGAAGATGCTGGAGGAAACGGGTACAAAAGTATCTATATCCACAGTAAAACGAGTCCTATATCGACATAACCTGAAAGGCTGCTCAGCAAGGAAGAAGCCACTGCTCCAAAACCGCCCAAAAAAGCCAGACTACGGTTTGCAACTGCACATGGGGACAAAGATCGTACTTTTTGGAGAAATATCCTCTGGTCTGATGAAACAAAAATAGAACTGTTTGACCATAATGACCATCATTATGTTTGGAGGAAAAAGGGGGATGCTTGCAAGTTGAAGAACACCATCCCAACCTTGAAGCACAGGGGTGGCAGCATCATGTTGTAGGGGTGCTTTGCTGCAGGAGGGACTGGTGCACTTCACAAAATAGATGGCATAATGAGGGAGGAAAATTGTGGATATATTGAAGCAACATCTCAAGACATCAGTCAGGAAGTTAAAGCTTGGTCACAAATGGGTCTTCCAAATGGACAATGACCCCAAGCATACTTCCAAAGTTGTGGCAAAATGGCTAAAGGACAACAAAGTCAAGGTATTGGGAGTGGCCATCACAAAGCCCTGACCTCAAACCTACAGAAAATTTGTGGGCAGAACTGAAAAGCGTGTGCGAGCAAGGAGGCCTACAAACCTGACTTCGTTACACCAGCTCTGTTAGGAGTAATGGGCCAAAATTCACCCAACTTATTGTGGGAAGCTTGTGGAAGGCTACCCAAAACGTTTGACCCAAGTTAAACAATTTATAGGCAATGCAACCAAATACTAATTGAGTGCATGTAAACTTCTGACCCACTGGGAATGTGATGAAAGAAATAAAAGCTGAAATAATCATTCTCTCTACTATTATTCTGACATTTCACATTCTTATAAAGTGRTGAACCTGACTGACCMAAGACAGAATTTTTACAAGGATTACATGTCAGGAATTGTGAAAAGCTGAGTTTAAATGTATTTGGCTAAGGTGTATGTAAATTTCCCGACTTCAACTGTATGTAAATGTAATATTTCAATAATTGTAAWTTTMTTATAAATTAGCAAARGTTTCTAAAAATCAGTTTTTTCTTTGTCATTATGGGGTATTGTGTGTAGATTGGAGGGGACAATTTATTCGATTTTAGAATAAGGCTGTAACGTAACAACGTGGAAAAAGTAAAGGTCTGAATACTTTCTTAATTCACTAGTATATTTTCACTGGATGAAAGAGCAAGTGTCTGTTGAGCTTCACAGACAAAGCATTGAGTTGATAGACTTGTTCAACTGTCCATTTGGATTGGTCGCGTTTAAGATTCTGCTGGTCTTTAACCTTAACGGAGTAGAAATGCTAAGATTTTCACAAATGAATGTGATCAGATGGCTCAATCTGWAGTGAGTGGGCTCTTGAGCAGAATATTGAAATGTGAAGCGTTTGTATTTGAGCAAACTCGATCCAATTTTGGACAATGGCCTAATTTTAAATCTAGCTAGAAATATACTGTACATTGACAGATCTGTTATTCGGTATAAGACATGTTTTCTTTGTACACTCTTCCTGCATTAGTGTTGAATCTTTTTAGGAGGAATCATTGTTTCAGCTGCTAAGGCACTTAGTGCCTAATATCCATCTCGATGATTTTTACACTTCATTTTGGTACATTGACTTGACTARGAACCTTGTTTTTCAGAACAGTTTAAACACTTCTTCTACTTGTAGGCTACATTATACAAAGTTCCCTGGTCAAGAAGGTTTCATAATTGCAAATGTTGCTTAGCTTAATTCTAAGGCATAGTTATTAGTCTTAATGTGAGAAAGTTAAAGGGACAGTCTTCAGTTGCTACATCCCATTTCTTGATTTATAAGTGAATACAATACGCTTTAGGGCAGGGGTCACGTTAATGCAGGATTATGCATTTTTTTACTCAGAGAAGGAAAGATAAAACGCAGAAAATATTATCTTGCTGTGTTTTGTAAACATTTCTTATTGTAAATTCTGCCCGGTTTAAGTCGGCTTCGCTCCAAATTATGTATGTAAAAGYAGTAATAAATAATTGCACTTCTCCACTCGGATTAAATATATTTGCGCTCCTCATTGAATCATAGGTGTAGTTTTTCTCCGATTAGTAGCGAAGATTAACTTCAAGCAAAACATTAGGAAATGAAGCTGGCTACTTTCTATGATGAACACTAGAAATATGATGGCCATGCATCCTTTTTGCAAAACAATACCTTGCTTTTCCGTTGTAAGCTAATTTACTCGTGTGGCTGCTAGCCAAATAGCGTTGCATTTCTGTCTGTTGTCATCTGATTTAAAACGAGTTTCTGCCGAATGTGTTGCACTAATGTATTTTGTGTGATTAAAAACTTTAGTTGCACGCCTCATCACTCTATTGAAGCAAGAAACAGTTGACTTTCAATATAAAACGCAGGTGAAATGGTTTAAAACTTAGATGTTTTGATGGTCTGTGTTTTGATTTCTGAAAGCTAATGCGACCCCAGTTAGGGACGTTAATCGGTTAACCGCCGAAAAAATATTTGTCCAGTCATGCTTATCAGTCTATAGGTACATTTTCTTAAACTGGTGCGTATGTACAGCTCCTTCAGAAAGTAATCACAACACATTTTTAAAAAAATTGAATAAATTCAGAGTTCGTGTCACTGATCTACACACTACCCCATAATGTCAAAGTGGATAAGTGTTCAACTCTTTTCTTATGGCAAGCCTAAATGGACATTTATTATAATAATTTTTTTCAGGAGTAAAAATGTACTGAACAAGTCACATAAGTTACATGGATTCACTCTGTGTGCAGTAATAGTGTTTAACATACTTTTCGAGTGACTACCTAAGGTCAGTCGAGCAATGAATTTCAACCACAAAGGCCAGGGAGGTTTTCCAATGGTTCGCGAAGAAGGGCACCTATTGGTAAATGGGTGCAGTTAATAATTACACTTTGGATGGTGTATCAATGTACCCAGTCATTACAAAGATACAGGTGCTCTTCTTAACTCAGTTGCCACAGAGGATGGGAGCCACTCAGGGATTTCACCATGAGGCCAATGGTGATTTTAAAATGGTTACAGAGTATAATGGCTGTGATAGGAGAAAACTGAGGATGGATCAACAACATTGTAGTTATTCCACAATACTAACCTAACTGAGTGAAAAGAAGGAAGGCTGTACAGACTAAAAATATTCCAAAACATGCATCCCGTTTGCAAAAAGACAAAGTAATACTGCAAGAAAGGTGGCAAAGAAACAAAGTTTTTGTCCTGAATACAAAGTGTTATGTTTGGGGCAAATCCAACACATTACTGATTACCACTCGTCATATTTTCAAGCATGGTGGTGGCTGCATGATTTTATAGGTATGCTTCGCATTGGCAAGGACTAGGGAGTTTTTCTTTAGGATAAAAGAAACGGAAGAGAGAGAATCCTAGAGGAAAACCTGGTTCAGTCTGCTTTCCAACAGACACTGGGAGACAAATTCACCTTTCAGCAGGACAATAACCTTAAACACAAAGCCAAATATACACTGTAGTTGTTTACCTAGACTGATCTGAATGTAGCCTAGTTACAATTTTGATTTAAATCGGCTTGAAAATCTATGGCAAGACTTGAAAATGGTTGAATGGCAATGATTAACAACCAACTTGACAGAGCTGGAAGAATAAAAAAAAATATATATTGTACAATCCAGGTGTGAAAAGCTCTTAGACTTACACAGAAAGACTTGTAGCTGTAATTTCTGACAAAGGTGATTCTGACACGGGTATTCAACCCCCTGAATCAATCAAGTCAAGATATGTTTTAGGCTACTAATGTAAAATATCACCTGTTTTATATAGCGCACAAGCTGGTACTGGAGTGAAACATGCTTTTATAAGCCCAGTTATTGCGCAACAAATAGCAATTATAAATGCAATAGCGTGTTAACTGTTTTGATGTCCAAGATTTAAAAAGGACCTCTTTTTATTTATTAAACTCAACTCGTAATTAAAGCGCGCCTCCCATTCGCTATTCGAGTGCATAGGTCAGGGGTTACCAGTAGCTTGCAGCCCACCTATGTGTAGCTCGCCAAACAATTCTGAAAGTATACTGAACCAAAATATGAACGCAACATGCAACAATTTCAAAGATTTTACAGAGTTATAGCTCATATAAGGAAATCAGTCAATTTGAAATAAATTCATTAGGCCCTAATCTATGGATTTCACATGACTTACACTACAGATAGCCCCAAAAAATAAAGTTAGGGGTGTGGATCAGAAAACCAGACCGTATCTGGTGTGATCACCATTTGCCTCATGCAGTGCGACACACTCTCCTTCGCATAGAGTTCATCAGGCTGTTGATTGTGGCCTCTTGAATGGCTTTGCGAAGTAGCTGGATATTGGTGGGAATGGAACACGCTGTCGTACACGTTGATCGCCCACACGCCATACACGTGGTTTGCGGTTGTGAGGCCAGTTGGACGTACTGCCATATTCTCTAAAATAAAGTTGGAGTTGGCTTATGGTACAGAAATGGCTTATGGTACAGAAATGTAAAGTGTCTGGCAACGGCTATGTTGGACATTCCTGCTGTCAGAATGCCAATTGCATGCTCCCTCAACTTGAGACATCTGTGGCATTGTGTGATAAAACTGTACATTTTAGAATGGCCTTTTGTCCCCAGCACAAGGTGCGCCTGTGCAATGATCATGCTTTTAAATCAGCTTCTTGATATGCCACACCTATCAGGTGGATGGATTGTCTTGACAAAGGAGAAATGCTCATTAACAGGGATGTKAATTTGTGCACAAAATCTGAGAGAAATAAGCTTTTTGTGCATATGGAACATTTCTAYGATCTTTTATTTCAGCTCATGAAACATGGGACCAACATTTTACATGTTGCGTTTTATATTTGTTCAGTGTACATGCAATGTTCATGTGTTCCACCGCAAACTGTCATAAACAAATCTCACAAGTATCAGACACCGCAAGCTCCCAGCTACTATCTAATCAACATTGACATGATCTCACCCCTGGTTAGCAACTATTGGCTTAAAAAGCCAAACCTTACACAATATCTGCCAATTAATTTCCAGCAATATTGGCCCCTGTCTGTCTTTGTGTTGCGCGACAGTTGATGTGATAACCATTTTGTGGGCTTACAGAAATACTACCCCCAAAACCTCAATTAAATGTAAACTGCAAAGTAGGCTTACCTGGCAGAAGTATATAATGAGGAAGTATATCATTTGTATCTATTTGTTATTTACAAACTTTGCCATGAAGTGAGCAGGACAAGTACAAAACCATCGCTAGACCGGCACATTCCTCACATGCTAGATGTGCTATTAAAGGGGAATTACACTCAAATAAATGTTTACGTTTTCTTCCAGATGCATACTTCTTTTTGTTGTTAATGTGATTTAAGCGTTGACATGGACTCAGAYCATCCAATTTCGTTGTTTCTTTATGAATAAAACAAAATAAATCCAAAATCATGAAAAATAAAACTGAGAACATAATTTGGGGGAAATAATCTGAATTAATAAGGCCATCTAATGCACATGTCATAAATCAACACTGGAGAGCTCTCCCTATCGTCTGCCGTGCCTTGATTGTGTTACTGCTGCTGATGATATCTGGAAATGTCCATGTACACCCTGGCCCATCTATAGCTGCTAGCCCCAATTCTGACTCTATCTGCTTCACTGATTTCTGCTCTCGTAAAAGCCTGGGTTTTCTGCATGTTACACTAGAAGCTTATTATCTAAAATGGATCAATTGAAAGTGTGGGTTCACAGCTCCAATCCAGATGTGTTGGTCATTACTGAGACGTGGTTAAGGTGGAGTGATCTGAATACTGATGTTAACCTTCCTGGTTATAACCTTTTTTTGGCAAGACAAATCTTCCAAAGGTGGGAGTGGCAATCTTTACCAACAATCACCTTCGGTGATTGGTTGTCTCCACCAAGTCTGTCCCCAAACAATTTGATTTGCTGGTTTTAAGTATTAAACTTTCAAGTAGCTKTTTGTTGACGGTTGCTGGGTGCCATCGTCCTCCATCAGCACCGGCCTGTACCCTACCTGCCCTAAGCTCTTTCCTGGCCCCCTACACTTAGTCTGAATTTGTCCTGCTAGGTGACCTAAACTGGGACTCCTAAATCTTTCTCAGATTATTACCAATCCCACAAGGTATGACTCCAAACACCCAGAAAAGGCTACTCTCCTTGATGTTATCCTCACAAATAATCCTGATCAGTATCAGTCGTGTTTTCTGGATTGAATTTAGTGATCACTGTTTTACAGCCTGTGTTCGTAATGGCTGCTCAGTGACATGACCTGTCCTGATTTGTCATAGACGCTTGCTAAAAAACTTTAATGAGCAAGCCTTCCTTCATGACCCGGCCTCTGTAAATTGGTATAGAATCAGCTTGATTAAATCAAAGTTTATTTGTCACATGCGCTGAATACAACAGGTGTAGACCTTACAGTGAAATGCTTACTTACCTTTTTTGCACTATTGGTTAGAGCCTGTATTAGGTGAACAATAGGTAGGTAAAGAAATAAAACAACAGTAAAAAGACAGGCTATATACAYTAGCGAGGCTATAAAAGTAGRGAGGCTACATACAGACACCGGTTAGTCAGGCTGATTGAGGTAGTATGTACATGTAGATATGGTTAAAGTGACTATGCATATATGATGAACAGAGAGTAGCAGTAGTGTAAAAGAGGGGTTGGCGGGTGGTGGGACACAATGCAGATAGCCCGGTTAGCCAATGTGCAGGAGCATTGGTTAGTCAGGCTGATTGAGGTAGCATGTACATGAATGTATAGTTGAAGTGACTATGCATATATGATCAACAGAAAGTAGCAGTAGCGTAAAAAGAGGGGTTGGGTGGGGGCACACAATGCAAATAGTCCGGGTAACCATTTGATTATATGTTCAGGAGTCTTATGGCTTGGGGGTAAAAACTGTTGAGAAGCCTTTTTGTCCTAGACTTGGCACTCCGGTACTGCTTGCCATGCGGTAGTAGAGAGAACAGTCTATGACTGGGGTGGCTGGGGTCTTTGACAATTCTTAGGGCCTTCCTCTGACACCGCTTGGTGTAAAGGTCCTGGATGGCAGGAAGCTTAGCCCCAGTGATGTACTGGGCCATACGCACTACCCTCTGTAGTGCCTTGCGGTCAGAGACCGAGCAATTGCCGTACCAGGCAGTGATGCAACCAGTCAGGATGCTCTCGATGTAGATGCTCTGTCGAAGGCGCTTGGACCTTCTTTTTTGATATTGTCAGTGGTATTGTTAACAAACGCCCCCATAAAGAAAATGAGAATTAAAAATAGGGTCAGCCCCTGGTTCAATCGTGATCTTGCAGTTACTCCACCTTAAGAATTGCGTTTGGCGAAAGGCTCGGCACACGCATATTCACGGTGAATGGCTCTCGTTCAGGCAAATGAGAAATAAGTGCACTCAGGCTATCCGGAAGGCCAAAGTTAGTTACTTTCAGAAGCAGTTCTCTCTCTGGGTCTAACCCCAAGAAGTTCTGGAAAACCGTTAAAGATCTGGAGAATAAACCCTCCTCCTCACAGCTGCCCATGTCCCTTAATGTTGATGATGTGGTTGTTATTGACAAGAAGCACATGGCTGAGCTCTTTAATCACCACTTCATTAAGTCAGGATTACAATTTGACTCAGCCATGCCTCCTTGCCCGTCCAACATTTCCTCATCTCCCACCCCTTCTAATGCGGCTGCCCCCGATGCTCCTCCCTATTTTCCCCCTGCCCCGCTACAAAGTTTCTCCCTGCAGGCGGTCACTGAGTCCGAGGTGCTAAAGGAGCTCCTAAAACTTGACCCCCAAAAACATCTGGGTCAGATGGATTAGAGCCTTTCTTCTTTAAGGTTGCTGCCCCTATCATCACCAAGCCTATCTCTGACCTTTTTTAACCTGTCTCTCCTCTCTGGGGAAGTTCACATCGCTTAGAAGGCAGGCACGGTTCATCCTTTAAGGGGGAGATCAAGCTGATCCAACTGTTATAGGCCTATTTATATTTTGCCCTGTTTACCAAAAGTGTTAACTTGTCAATAATCAACTGACTGGCTTTCTTGATGTCTATAGTATTCTCTCTGGTATGCAATCTGGTGTCACTGCAACCTTAAAGGTCCTCAATGATGTCACCTTTGCCCTTGATTCTAAGCAATGTTGTGCTGCTATTCTTATTGACTTTGCCAAAACTTTTGACACGGTAGACCATTCTGTTCTTGTAGGCCGGCTAAGGAGTATCGGGTGTCTCTAAGGGTCTTTAGCCTGGTTTGCTAGCTACCTCAGAGTGCAGTGTATAATCTTAGAACATCTTCTGTCTCCGCTACTGCCTGTCACCAAGGGAGTACCCCAAGGCTCGATCCTAGGCCCCACGCTCTTCTCAATTTACATCAACAACATAGCTCAGGCAGTAGGAAGCTCTCTCATCCATTTATATGCAGATGATACTCAGTTTATACTCAGCTGGCCCCTCCCTGGATTTTGTGTTAAACGCTCTACAACAAAGCTTTCTTAGTGTCCAACAAGCTTTCTCTGCCCTTAACCTTGTTCTGAACACCTTCAAAACAAAGGTCATGTGGTTTGGTAAGAATGCACCTCCCACAGGTGTTATTACTACCTCTGAGGGTTTAGAGCTTGAGGTAGTCACCTCATACAAGTACTTGGGATTATGGCTAGACGGTAGACTGTCCTTTTCTCAGCACATATCTAAGCTGCAGGCTAAAGTTAAATCTAGACTTGGTTTCCTCTATCGTAATCACTCCTCTTTCACCCCAGCTGCCAAACTAACCCTGATTCAGAAGACCATCCTACCCATGCTAGATTACGGAGGCGTATTTTATAGATCGGAAGGTAAGGGTGCTTTCGAGCGGCTAGATGTTCTTTACCATTTGGCCATCAGATTTGCCACCGTGYCCYGTGTGAAATGGCTAGCTTGTTAGCGGGGTGCACGCTAATAGCGTTTCAATCGGTGACGTCACTCGCGCTGAGACGTCACTCGCGCTGAGACCTTGAAGTAGTTGTTCCCCTTGCAGAGGGGTAATGGGTAATGAAGCTTCGTGGGAGGCAGTTGTTGATGTGTGCAGAAGGTCCCTGGTTCGAGCCCAGGTAGGGGTGAGGAGAGGGACAGAAGCTATACTGTTACACCACCAATGCTCCTTATAGGACACATCACTGCACTCTACTTCTCTGTAAACTGGTCATCTCTGTATACCCGTTTCAAGACCCACTGGTTGATGCTTATTTATAAAACTCTCTTAGGCCTCACTCCCCCCTATCTGAGATATCTACTGCAGCCCTCATCCTCCACGTACAGCAGTCACATTCTGTTAAAGGTCCCAAAAGCACACACATCCCTGGATTGCTCATCTTTTCAGTTCGCTGCAGCTAGCGACTGGAACGAGCTGCAAAAAACACTCAAAACTGGACAGTTTTATCTCCGTCTCTTCATTCAAAGACTCAATCATGGACACGCTTACTGACAGTTGTGGCTGCTTTGCATGATGTATTGTTGTCTCTACCTTCTTGCCCTATGTGCTGTTGTCTGTGCCCAGTAATGTTTGTACCATGTTTTGTGCTGCTGCCATGTTTGCTACCATGTTGTCATGTTGTGTTGCTACCATGCTATGTCTCTCTTTATGTAGTGTTATGTTGTCTCTCTTGTCGTGATGTGTGTTTTGTCCTATATTTATTTATTTTTTAATTACATCCTGTCCCCGCAGGAGGCCTTTTGGTAGGCCGTAATTGTAAATAAGAATTTGTTCTTAACTGACTTGCCTAGATAATAAATAAATAGTTGTTATGAACCATTTATTTTACTAGGTATATTGACAGAAAACAGTGTACAAGAGAAAGTAGTGCACTAAAGATCCGGGGAAGAGAAGAATGAGCCTAATTTGAAAGCTAACGACATGTTTTATTTCTTTTGAAGTTGCTCTCATGCTAGAAAAGGTTGGKTACCCCTGGCATAGGCTATAGTCAACAGTAGTCAGGCTATCGGCACATCACCCACCACTTTCCAATGGGAGCTTGAGGCAGTGTACTTGTTTGAAACCTGAACATTTTACTTGACTTCAAATAATCAGGCATTAGCTTGTTTCAAAGTAGCCTTGCCAAAATCCATCCATAGAAACGTGAATGCAAGACTCCCTCATGCCAATAACCAGCATTTCTCTCCTGTTCTACTGGTTTTCATATMAACTTTGTTGTCTAGAAGCSAAAGGCACAATCCTAGTCATATTAGCAACCCATCCTAGTTGTTACTATTAGATTCCCCATCTTRCTAAGTTTCTAACTAAGATTTTCATCTCTCACCGCTTGCATTAGGTGCCCTGTTTAGAACCCGCAAATTGCATTTTGAGAAATGAAAATGCCGTGTTTATTAGTTGCTTACATTTACATTTAAGTCATTTAGCAGACGCTCTTATCCAGAGCGACTTACAAATTGGAAAGTTCATACATATTCATCCTGGTCCCCCCGTGGGGAATGAACCCACAACCCTGGCGTTGCAAGCGCCATGCTCTACCAACTGAGCCACACGGGACTATTTCCTGCTTCATTACATGAGTTGAATGTTCAATAATAGGCTATAGCATTTTGACTGTAATACGATAGGCTGGCTATTGTTGCATGTTTACATTAAGCTCGAAATGAAAAATGTCCTTTCCTTGTAAGCATACAAGTATTTTCTGTTGTTCACATCATTTTACTGTTTGGGGAAAATGTGACCGGTTAATGAGGGTCAGTTAGTTGGCATCAAAATGTACCGACGTTTGCATCCCTAATACCCATTTGATTCTTGAAGAATATAATTTTTATAAATGCCTCATGAGCTTAGTTCAACTGTCARGCTCCATGAGAACCCAAAATACAAACATTGGAGTAAAACAAGCTTATAAGCAAATGTAAACAAACACTATATAGCCTGAAAACATAGTTAAAACGATCATGTTAATATCATGGATGGTCAATTCTTGCATCCATAGCTCTGTCTATGAATCTGAGAGTGGTTACATTTCTCCAGGCCCATCCCTCAGCTTTTTAACAGAACAGAGACGGGGAAAGTGCTTTGTTATCGTTTCAACTGCAGATTGCCCCTTTAAGCTTCAATGTAATAGGCAAAGGAAAATAATTACCATGGTTCAAAGCTGCAAACTGCATTAGTTTCCTCCAACCAGCGCCAACGCGGCAGTAATTAAACACACCTGTCAGCCTCTTGGTAATAGTTTCCCCGGTAAACAGTGTTTGATTCATTGTTCTCGTTTGTGGTTTTTATACATGTTATTTTCTATTTCCTACAAATGACAAAGGATTTCYAAGTTGATTTGAATCTCGAAAATCACACTTCTATCCTCACAGTTGATTGCGTGGTAGTTTTGAACAGAATATGAAATCCAAGGTCATTTCMAGACGTTCCATTGTGGTAAAATACAATTAAAGAATAGTTCAATTCATCTAGCATGTACTAAGGATGCCGCTCTCTCGAAATGTGCTGTACAGTCAGTCATTCAGTCAGCCAGTGACTCCGCTCTTTGCCACTGTGTGGTTCCTGTGTGGAGCCTGCTGCCTGGTGCCATACTGTATGTTCCTTGGGGAGACAGGAAGCCATGACCTGAGAGTGAGGAGGCTGCCACACAMTGATCTGACATCTCCCAGACCCAGCCGGACMRTCCCTCTGCACCTCAGCCCTCAGGCCCCCATAACTCAAACATGTCCTGAGCCCTGGCCGAGGAACTAATGTCACTGTAGTATGGAAGACTGTCAGTCATCTCTCGGCTGTGTCCACTGTCTCCGTCCAGGCCGGTCTGTCCATCTGTTTGAGCCTGTGCTCTACGAAGGTGATGCAATATGGTGCATTCAGGAGGAATAGGCCCATGGCAGCTCTCACTGACAGGCCCCATTTTAAGTGGCTGCTGACTTCTCTCTGCAGTCTACCYAAGAGCAGTCAGAAAAAATGGATCCGTTTCGATGCAGATTGATCCATCACATGTATGATATTTACAATTCTTCTTCATGTCTCATATAAAGCAACATGGATAAACTAGATCCYATCCTCCTGCTCACTACTTAGTTCRACATCCAATATGACTGAAATGCATTTTGTTCTCTCTTGTGGTGTCTTGTTGATGATACTTAAAGGGATTTGCATATTTTCTTGTCACTCKCCCACATGCATAGCACAGTACAGTTCATTCCCCTCTCACTRTTGCGTTATGATCTGTGATTTATCCATGTAGGCCTACTGTGAACAGAGCAGTGTCTCCCAGTCAGAAGACAGCTGCTGACATTTGAACTGACATTCCACCTGATGTTTTTAATTATATCCTAGCTTCGGGTGTTTTTGATTTATTAGGATCCCCATTAGCCGACACCAATGGCGCCAGTTAATATTACCGGGGTTGGACAGGAAAAGAAAAGGCATTACAAAGGACGCGTGCGTCTATCAGTTACACATACATGTCAGTACATTCACACAACAAGTAGGTCACATGGGGGAGAGGCGTTGTGCCTTGAGGTTGCTTTATTTGTCTTTTGAAACCAGGTTTGCTGTTCACTTGTGCTATATAAGATGGAAGAGTTTCTTGCACTCATGGCTCTGTATAATACTGTACGTTTTCTTGAATTTGTTCTGGACCTGGGGACTGTGAAAAGACCCCTGGTGGCATGTCTGGTGGGATAAGCGTGTGTGTCAGTTGACTATGCAAACAATTTGGAATTTCCAACACATTGTTTCTTATAAAAACAAGAATGACAGTCAGTCTTTCCTCAACTCTTAGCCAAGAGAGACTGGCATGCATAGTATTAATATTAGCCCTCTGGTTATAATGAAGAGCAAGATGTGTGCTCTGTTCTGGGCCAGCTGCAGCTTAACTACAGTACCAGTCAAAAGTTTGGACACACCTATTCATTCAAGGGTTTTTCTTTATTTTTTACTAATTTCTACATTGTTGAAGGCATAAAACTATGGAAAAAACACATGGAATCATGTAGTAACCAAAAAAGTGTTGAACAAATCAAAATATATTTGAGATTCTTCAAAGTAGCCGGCCTTTGACAGCTTTGCACACACCATATGACTGGACAATAATCAAGATGTTTTAGGCTGACGATGAACAGTGTTTCGTGTTGTCTGTAAATAATTCTGAAAGACTGAGTTGGAGAATGAGGGGAAAATCTTCTTGAGTGGATGGTCAGGGGGTCGGAAAATAATTACAAATAATTTGTAGACTGCAGATTGACCGCAAGAAGACTCAACGGATATAATATTTGACCCCCCCAAAAAATGTTCAAACCTTGCTTACAGTTTGTATAAGATCACGTCTCTTATGTTTGGGAATACTTGGGAACAGATGTATTAAATTAAAATCACTCTGAGCTGATTTCCTGGTGTTTCTACTATCTTTTGTGTCCAATGAAAATAGAGAAATACATTTAAAAACGCAGACCACCAGATAGAGAACCCTGCTGTAGTCTATGGCCCACTGCAGTGCTGAACATTTTATTTTCTAAGACTTACATTTTTTTTGTTCATGACTTGAGCATGAAGCAAAATATGTCATTGAGGTAACCTGTGGGCTACAGTATTTAATCTACGCAGCAACCAAGGGGTACTCTGAACCTTGTCCAATCCGCAGTAGCACACATTTTAACCCTGGAAATACTTTCATAGCTTCGTCTCATTGACTTTCTGATTGGCAGAGACAAGTCAGTAAGTTAGCCCTGATTTGCCAGAGTCGAGCTGTAAACTGACTGGCTCTCGTCCCCAGGCAACAAATGTGTCGGGTCTTCGGCTACTCTCTCTTTCATTTATTTTATTCAAATGAAGGATTCAAAATCCCAGTACATCCTAAGGTAAGCCTTAATAAATTGGAGGTGAGAGATTGTCACGTTTACTGTATCTATTTGGCTGGGCCTGGGGTTTTAGTCACGCTCTTGACAGGGCGGTTTGGCTCCTGTGACCTTACTTTGAACAAATGACTTCACGCACTCAACTCCAGGGCTCATCCAAGGAAACAAAGTAATTAAGTTGTCACTTAATCATGCTCACATTAGAAACACTGGATCTCTGTTTGAAAAGGACTACGGTCTCTCTTCCAGACCGATGGTTCAATCGAAGTAGAAATGTATTATCAAGGCCTTATTTTCTCTCAATAGCATCACCGTGCTTAGAAGAGGGAGCTAATGTGTGGCAGCAGTCATTCAGGCAGTCAGACGGTGTGGGAGTGAATGTCAAGGACAGAGAATGAAAGACTCCAGTATGAGGCTTGCCTCGCACACTGTCCCCTGAGCCCCAGCTCTGTCTGGCTTGTTACATATCCGACGAGTCGGGAGATTGACACCTCGGAGGTACTGACACGACCGTGTTTTTCCATCCACCTTCTTTTGTTTCAGGTTATCAGTAGCCCAGAGGTTCACATGCCAAGAAAGCGAGGAGGAGGACGAGGAGGAGGAGGGGCAGGAAGAGGAGCCAAAGGGGACACACCCAGGGCGATCAGTCTGGAACACGTAGCATACGCTCTTAAAGGTGAGTGGCTATTCATACACCGTTCTCTATCATCCTGCCTTACCGCCTTCTCTCTCGCTTCCCCCTCACAGACATGCAACACACACACACAAAGTATGCTTTTCATCCATTACTCTCTGTCCTTAGTTTCCCTTGTTCTTGTGTATGGAAAATGCACACAATCACTCCTGTTATAGTGTGAAAATACACATTCATGTCCCTTCTCTACATTGTGGCCTTACTGTTTTTTGTGAATTGCTTGTCAGTTAAGTTTTGCATGGCACACTGGACCTCCTGCTGTTTGGGATATTCTCCAATGTTTTTCCTCAGTGAAGAATGCTTTTCACTCGTAAGCTTGAAATAGAGCCTGCTTGAACATGTTTATTTATTCATTGACACAAGAAGGTAATGTTTCTGTTGACTAAATGTAAATGAGGCAGAAGAGCCACAATATTTGTAGTAAATGTCTAGTGTTTTGTTGTTGTTAGTACAGTAGCTCCAGACGCATAATACATGCGTCCATAATCGGGGCGAAGGAGAGCCAGCCACCTAGGTTCCACCAAATCAAAAGCCCTAAGTGTAACATAATGACTCGGGTTATTATTCTCTCTCCCATACTCAATGTCCCTGGAAAATAATGACTATTTTCCACGGGTTCAGTTATATGGACCGTAGCTTTCTCTACCGCCGTTGAAATGATTCAAGCTTAGCCCAAACAAGACTGAACATGGCCCGGGAGAGCACACCACCGCCCGGTCCAGGTGCTTGTTAATAACAGAGCACTGTCCTTCCATCACCTCAGTGGAAACATTAGTTCATTTGGGTTTTTTGCAAACAACTCTCGCTAGGTTCACTTTATATGCAGATGCTTTTTCATTGGACCAATTCAGGTGACCTTGAGTACACCAGCTGTGTGCCTCCATCTCCCCCTAACACCACCCATTTACAGCCCGCCACCAACAGCTGCTCTAATTGGTSGCTATATTGGGTTGAGGCAAAAATGGCGGTACAATCAATCAATCAATTTTTGCGAATTCATTTGTTACAGAAAGTTAAAGAAAGCCCAGGTAACAGGATGCTGGACATAGAGTAGAGAGGCATCTAAATAGCCACATTAGCACAGAATGACAGCAGGGGGAGCACAGATTAGGAGCAACATGAACATCCCAGCAGTTTATTAATCGAGTGCTACCAGGGCAGTGGCAAGAGAAACACATCACAATAAGGGGTACTCTTACACCAACCCACTGTTCAGGAGTGACCGTAAGGATGCCTCTTAAAATAGAAATTCTATGATTGCTTCATGACGACCATAAAGCTCTATGGTCAAGCTCTTCCCATAGCTGTGCCCTTATGCTGTAAGCCCCAGGCTAAAAAGGTACATTTTCTAATTTAGATCTTTTTTTTATTTTATGATTTGATTCCCTTACTGTTGACTGGCTTGTTCTATAGTAAATGAGCCCTATAAGAGTGTTCTATCTAAAACACTGGGTGACCTCCGTGAGGAAAACACTATGTTCCATTATTTTCTGGCTTAAATTACATGATTACATTATTTTTATGGCTTAAATTATATGATTTTAAATTAAGTTAAATGTCAAACAGTGCTGAGACTGTTTGAAGTGTATGCATGTGCATACACGTTTGTGGACTTGTGTGTGCAGGTTTTTTTCTGCATGGGAAAGTCTTGGGCGGACCACGTAACTGTTTTTTGGACCGTTTTTCTGGACTGGGAAAGAAATTCTGTGTAAGATAATGTATGTAGAAAAAATATCTATTTTTATATCTTTTGAGAATGAACAATCACTCAAATAAAAGCTAGACAGTCATTATGCATTCAGGAGTATTTTTGTCATGACAGGAGGCCCCCATTGATTTTGTTATACTATTTGAATCACTCCGATAGGATAAGCCATGGCAAGATGTGTAGAATTTCAGGAAATTAGCTTTCCAATTAGCAACAGTCATCAAAGTATGTTTTTAATGCAACAGTTATAGCACACAGACCATTTTACAAATGAGATTTTGGTGGGAATTCAATTTATTGTGAAATGTAACAATATGTTCTTGTATCAGGTTTTGTCAAAAGAAATGGTCAAAATAAAGAAAATTGTGCCTCATTTGTATAAATACATTGTATTTGCATATATTAAACACATTAACATAAATGGGTGGAACAGGGCTGCAAGACCTAAACACTACCCTATCTGTACTCAATCACTCAATCACTGTCTAGGTTGCCTCATTAATTACTGTTGTTGACTTGCATAATTCAACATGTTTGTCAATCGCAAGATACCCTTGGATTAAAAATCAACACACTTGGCTCTAGAATTCACCCATCTAAACACGCTTGACATTGTTGGCGAGATCAGACACATCACTATAATCCGAGTATTCATTTTCAGAAGTTGCTTTTATTTCCGCACGTCTAATTTGTCAAAATGGCAACTTTTATTAAATTACAACTTTTTTCTATTCCAGAAAAAATGAACACCCGTAAAAAAAAAAATGTTATCTATCTTGTGTGTTAAAACTGATTCATGTTATCTGTGTAGAATTGCAGGATATGAGCTTTAAAACAGCTATATTTTGTCTCTGCGGCCAACAGGAGTGCCTTAAAAAAAGAATAGTTGGCTAGCACACCATTGGCCACGCACATGGCCATGCCCCTGCCACACCCCTAACACACCCCTGCCACACCCACCAACTAAGCCACATTTTGATCCAGAAAAAAACCCTGGTGTTTCTGTAATCCAGGGCACCACCAGCTGATTGTCACACATTGCTGGTGACTACAGCACAGGCGTTCACATTTGTTATTCTCTGCCACATCTTCCTGCAAAGGTTGCTTATCCACGGCCCTGAGCAGCACAAAAAAAGACCGCTTTTACACTGAATAATATTGTGTGTGATCAGCTCAAGGCAGATTAACACACCGAGAGAGAGAGTGGTAAATTTATAGCTGGAAACCAGAAAGCTGTATTAGCCAATTTTTAAGGATAATTTATTTTGAAAATATACATATCCTTCAAGAGTTCTTTGATACAGGAATATCAAACACCCATTGTGTTACATTACAGTATTCTGCTTAAACATATGCCTGCTTTGTTTCGTAAAAATAGTTTTTTTAAATGGTAGCCTAATTTATAACTGCCACCAAATCCAGGTAATTGAAGATTGTGAAAGTGGGGTGCTGAATGTTGTATGAAGTGTTCTTGCTGTGCAATCAGCCTCACGTGAATTTCCACTCAAACATGAAACTCTCAATATTTGATTTAACATTTTAGGTAGAGTGCCTCGGAACAGTTTTGGGTGTGTAKATTTTTTCCCCTTTTTTTTTTCAGTGACCTAATTTTGAAACCTGGTATCATTGTGAGCTATGTCACTCAAATCCCAGTGGACATCATTAGGTAACTGGGTATGATAAAGTAGCGGTTCCACACATGTTTTTAGGGTTGTCTCAGGTTAGCGAGGTCCCCTTGGTGTATCACGATTCTGGAGGAGGGAACCCAGCATAGCAGCACGTGCACTGAATCCTTTCTATCACGGAGGGTAAAATGAAGTCACTAGCTAATAGCTATTTTACTGGAAACCTTTTGATCTAAATTCAGCCTGCTCCTTTGTATCTCTTCAGAATGCCTGTGACTTAAGAACCTGTGGATGAGGACATCGCTGGAATACCTCAGAATTTGGGTATGGTGGTTTTTATAGAAATATGTTCTATTTATAATAATGATATACCTAGGGTTGTTTCTGTACAGTATATTGCTATGTTTAGGTGTGTGGGTTTAACATGGGGAAATGTTGCTGGTATAATAAGTCACCAGACGGGCGGAAGGTAGCCTAGTGGTTAGAGTGCTGGACTAGTAACCGAAAGGTTGCAAGATCGAATCCCCGAGCTGACGAGGTAAAAAAAAATCTGTCGTTCTGCCCCTGAACAAGGCAGTTAACCCACTGTTCCTAGGCCGTCATTGTAAATAAGAATTTGTTCTTAACTGACTTGCCTAGTTAAATAAAGGTAAACGTGTGTGTATATATATATATTTTTTTTTAAATACCTGGTAATAGCGGCCTACCACAAATTCCTTGTTTTGCTAAGTTTGCCATATTGTACATTGCTCTCCACTATTCTTTTTTTCTATGGTCATTAGCAGAGTATACATGATCCAAATTTTAGAATGTGCAAATGTTATTGCCACATTGAACCAAATTGCGTGCTGTAGTTTAAAAACTTGGTGGATAGTGCTAAAACAATGGTTTCCTCAAGATTCTGCCTTTATGCACATTCGCCATTGGGGAACCACAGAGCTCCACTAAGATCCCCTGTGAAGTACGTACAGAAGGCTCTAGAAGATACTGTGTTCTTCATGCTACTGATTGCAGAAAGCGTAGGATATGTTTGCTCCTGTGTGACTATTTTGAGGTGGAAGAGCTGTACGGTTTCCCATAATGATGATGCCGTTTTTGTTTTTTTACAGTAGGTTTAGGAACTGGGATCGTGTGGTGTGATAATTGTATCAAATGTAATGCTATTGGATTGTGCCATTTCATTAAGAGATATTTCAGGCCTTCTTGCAGCATATCATTGTTCATGTCAGTGTCAGCTCAGAATAGCTTGTTAGATTTCATGTCATGTACACAAAAGTAAAGKTAAATCACTGACTAGGCTTTGCTATTCTAAAGTATGTTATTGTCAWTTTTGCTCTATGTTCTAAGTACTGCTGTACCCACTAGCAATCTATACTGAGCAAAAATATAAACGCAACATGTAAAGTGTTGGTCCCATGTTTCATGAGCTGAAATCAAAGATCCCAGAAATATTCCATATGCACAAAAAGCTTATTTCTATAAAATGTTGTGCACAAATTTGTTTACATCCCTGTTAGTGAGTATTTTTCCTTTGCCAAGATAATCCATCCACCTGACAGGCGTGGCATATCAAGAAGCTGATTAAACAGCATCATTACACAGGTGCACCTTGTGTTGGGGACAATAAAAGGCCACTCTAAAATGTGTATTTTTGTCACACAACACAATGCCACAGATGTCTCAAGTTTTGAGGGAGTGTGCAATTGGCATTCTGACTGCAGGAATGTCCAACAGAGCTGTTMCCAGATAATTTAATGTTAATTTCTTTACCATAAGTCGCCTCCAACGTTGTTTTAGAGAATTTGGCAGTACATCCAACCGGCCTCACAACCGCAGGCCACCTGTAATCACGCTAGCCCAGGACCTCCATATCCGGCTTCTATGCCTGCTGGATCGTATGAGACCAGCTACCTGGACAGCTGATGAAACTGTGGGTTTGCACAACTGAAGAATTTCTGCACAAACTGTAAGAAACCATCTCAGGGAAGCTTATCTGCGTGCTCGTCGTCCTCACCAGGGTCTTAATCTGACTGCAGTTTGGCGTCTTTTCTGGGGGAAAACTAATTCTGGCTTTGTGGGGGAAAACGAATTGGCTGTGCCATTGTGAAATACATAGATTAGGGCCTAATACTGATTTCCTTCTATGAACAAGTCAGTTAAATCTTTGGAATTGTTGCATGTTACATTTTATATTTTTGTTCCTTTTAGTATTGAGATGTCTTCCTCCTTTACCTCAGATTGCCTAATCAGAATCCCTTCATTTGATGTGCTGTAATTTCATACACTCATGGTTCCTCTGCCTGCCTATCTCTGTACTGTAATTGCGTCTGATCATTCATTCCAAGGCTGATTTAACTCACACCCTCATTTACCAAGACCCCCCCCCGTGGCTCATTCAAATACACTGTCTTTAGGTAAATGGCATTCCAACACTTTCATGTCCCAAGCAAGGGCTTTCATTACAGATTCACTATAAGTAATTCCATCTTTCTAATCAGTTGAAGTCAGGGTTTTTTCTGAATCAAAAAGGGGCTTAGGTGGTGGGCGTGGCAAGGGGTGCGGTCAGCTGCATTTTAGAGAAATTTCCTACAATTCCCCCAAAATCTCAGATTTTTGCAGTTATGCTAATTTCCTGTAATTCTATTTAGGTGATTGTTAGTTCTCAAAGATTATATTACATTTTAGAAATTTAGCAGATGCTCTTATCCAGAGCGACTTACAGGCGCAACTAGGGTTATGTGCTTTGGTCAAGGGCACATCACTAGATGTTTCACCTAGACGGCTCGGGTATTCTACCAGCAACCTTTCGGTTACTGGTCCAATGCTCTTAGCCGCTAGGCTACCTGCCGCCCATATCTAGGTCCATTGTCTTCCCTACATACTTTATCTGTTTTTAGTCGTTTACACCGAAAGCGTTATTTATTTTACACTGTCAGGACTTGGGCAACCCGAAAAAAACACTTACTGTAGGTGGTTCACCCAAGCATTTCAATGGCAGAAAAATCCTTGACTGAAGTTTGACTTCCTTTTTATAAGATTTCGTAAACTGGGCCGTAGTCAGTTATAATAATGCTGTTTTTCAGGCGAAGCTTTAAGACACTTCTGACGTGAAGAAAAGGACACGGCAGGGATAACCATTAGGGAAGTTCATTAAATGGGACTTGTTGCCTGCGCGTTTAAAAATGCCACAAACTAATGCTTCTAACTGCCGGAACATTTGAAAAGACCCCCCTGTGTGTGAGTGCGGCTGAGAACTGAGAGTAGAAACCAATTCTTTCATGACTGATAGAACACAACTTGCCACCCCCTCGTGCTGCCACTTAAATCCCAGGCAAACATCAAGTCCCGAAAAATCACTATGCTATTTTCCACTGCGCTGTTATTGAGAAAAGCTGCCACACAGCTGTAAAGTGTATTTCCGTAAAGAGCCGCAGTGCTGTAAAGTGACAGAAATCCAGCCTTAATTTGCTTTCTTAACAGAGGTCGATTTCACAAATCCACACGCAGGCAGAGATAGAGACGTGGGGACAGAGATTCCTATTGGTAAAACATAGGCAGGGCATTAATACAGGCGGTACATCCATGTGGTGTTTCATTGATCTGGTTATTTTAGTGACCAGGGACAAATTGGCTGACATTTTCTATATCTGCCAACTTTTATTTGACCCCAGCATCTTATGCAACAGCTCAGAAAAACTGAAATATTAGTCAGGCCAATAGGTGCCCATTATGCAGTTGATTTAAGCAGGTTCGGTGGCAAAGAGTATAGGCAACTTTCCTTTCCAGTGCAGGGGTTACCATGCCTTGCGTGACATGGGGACTTGTAGTGTAGGCCATCACTCTAGGCTTCATCACTCAAATGTGAAGAAGAAACACACAAAACATTTATGATTTCCAGACTCAGAACATTCTTTTCTCTTCCCTTGTTATAACTGAATGAATGTTTAACGGAGGTCTGAGTCACTGACTACACCATGCATGAGAAATTCAGTGTGGCAAGGAAATAGAGTTCTGGAGGATGAGTCAAACCGTTACGTAGTACAACGATTTAACATCTCGTGTTAAGTCCAAATTCCTCCCTTTCCACCGTACTGTTAAAGTCCTTCGCAATCTAGATAGAGGATAGATGAACCACAGAAATAGAATGACTAGAACAGGCTTGAAACTTCTGATGGGGATGCACGTTCTAGTCATTCTTTCTATGAGAACCACTGAAAAGTAAATGGTAAAAGCATCAGTTAGGTGGGTGTTGCAGTTTCCATGGACAAAGGTCATATTTTAATGTCTAGTTGAACTTGATACATGCTATAGAATTTAGAGAATGTTTTCTACAGTATATGCCAAATTTTGTTTTACAAAGTTGGCTATAGGAAAAMACAAAAGGGTGAATGAGGCGGGACTCCTAGTGGCTGGGGACTTTAATACAGGAAAACTTCAATTTGTTTGAACTAATTTCTACCAGCATGTCACATTTTAATTTTATTTATTTCACCTTTATTTAACCAGGTAGGCTAGTTGAGAACAAGTTCTCATTTGCAACTGCGACCTGGCCAAGATAAAGCAAAGCAGTTCGACACATACAACATGTGTAACCAGAGGGGGGGAAAAACTCTAGACCACCTTTAATCCACACACAGAGACTCAAATAAAGCTCTTCCTCACCCTCCGTGCATCGGCAGGATAGAACAGCTACGTCCGGTAAGACGAGGAGTGGGGTATGTGTCTATTTGTCAATAACAGCTGGTGCGCAATGTCTAATATTAAGGAAGTCTTGAGGTATTGCTCGCCCATGGTAGAGTACCTCATGATAAGCTGTAGACCACACTATCTACCAAGCAAGTTTTCATCTATATTTTTCGTAGTCATCTATTTACCACCACAAACCGATCCTGGCACTAAGACCGCACTCAACGATCTGTATATGGCCATAAGCAAACAAGAAAATATCATCCAGAAGCGGCGCTTATAGTGGCCAGGGACTTTAATGCAGGCAAACTTAAATCTGTTTTACCTCATAGAGTTTTTACCTCCTTTTACCTTCTACCAGCATGTCACGTGCAACCAGAGGGGGAAAAAAACTCTACCACCTTTACTCCACACACAGAGATGCGTACAAAGCTCTCCCTCGCCCTCCATTATCTGACCATAATTCTATTCACCTGATTCCTGCTTACAAGCAAAAACTAAACCAGTAACTRGCTTAATACGTAAGTGGTCAGATGATGCAGATGCTACGCTATAGGAATGTTTTGCTAGCACAGACTGGAATATGTTCCGGGATTCATCCAATGGCATTGAGGAGTGTACCACCTCAGTCAACATCCACACCGAGCTAAAGGCTAGAGCTGCCGCTTTCAAGGAGCAGGACACTAATCTGGGTGCTTATAAAAACAACTGCTATGCCCTCAGATGAACCATCAAACAGGCAAAGCGAAAATACAGGACTAAGATTGAATCCTATTACACTGGCTCTGATGCTCGTCGGATGTGGCAGGGCTTGCAAACTATTACGGACTACAAAGGGAAACCCAGCAGGGAGCTGGCCAGTGACGCGAGCCTACCAGATGGGCAAAATTGTTATTTTATTTTTTATTGAACCTTTATTTAACTAGGCAAGTCAGTTAAGGACAAATTCTTATTTTCAATGACGGCCTAGGAACAGTGGGTTAACTGCCTTGTTCAGGGGCAGAACGACAGATTTTTCCCTTGTCAGCGCGGGGATTCGATCTTGCTAACCTTTCGGATACTAGTCCAACGCTCTAACCACTAGGCTACCTGCTGCCAATAAAATYCATTTTATTGTTGTTTCGAGGCCAGCAATACTGAAGCATCCATGAGAGCACCACCTGTTCCAGACGAGCAAGACCTTTTAAACAGGTCAACATTCACAAGGCCGCAGAGCCAGACGGGTTACCAGGACGTGTACTCCGAGCATGTGCTGACTAACTTGTAAGTGTCTTCACTGACATTTTCAACCTGTCCCTGACCCAAGTCTGTAATACCTATATGTTTCAAGCAGACCACCATAGTCCCTGTGCCCAAGAACAGCAAGGTAACCTGCCTAAATGACCATTGACCCACAGCACTCACGTCTGTAGTCATGAAGTGCTTTGAAAGGCTGGTCATGGCTCACATCAACACCATCATCCCCAGAAACCCTAGAGCCACTCCAATTCGCATAACGCCCCAACAGATCCACAGATGACGCAATCTCTATTGCACTCCACACTGCCTTTTCCCACCTGAACAAAAGGAATACCTACTTGAGAATGCTCTTCATTGACTACAGCTCCGCGTTCAACACCGTAGTTCCCTCAGCTCATCAACAAGCTAAGAACCCTGGGACTAAACACCTCCTTCTGCAACTGGATCCTGGACTGACCGCCCCCAGGTTGTAAGGGTAGACAACACATCTGCCACGCTGATSCTCAACACGGGGCCCCTCGGGGGTACGTGCTTATTCCCCTCCTGTACTCCCTGTTCACCCATGACTGCGTGGCCAAGCACAACTCCAACACCATTAAGTTTGCAGACGACACAACAGTGGTAGGCCTGATCACCGACATCGATGAGACAGCCAATAGGGAGGAAGTCAGAGACCTGGCCGTGTGGTGCCAAGACATCAACCTCTCCCTCAACGTGATCAAGACAAAGGAGATGATTGTGGACTACAGAAAAAGACGGGCCGCACATGCCCAGAGGGTAGCTACAGAGGGTAGTGTGTACAGCCGAGTATATCACTGGGGCCAAGCTTCCTGTCATCAAGGACCTCTATAGCATGACCTCTATACCTCTGTCAGAGGAAGGCCCTAAAAATTGTCAGACTCCAGACACCCTAGTCATAGACTGTTCTCTGCCACCGCACTGCAAGCGGTGCCAGAGCGTCAAGTCTGGGTCCAAAAGGCTCCTTAACAGCTTCTACCCCCAAGCCATAAGACTGCTGAACGCCTAATCAAATGGCCACCCTGACTATTTGCATTACGCTGATGCAACTCGCTGTTTATTATCTATGCATAGTCACTTTACCCCTACCTACATGTACATATTACCTCGACTAACCTGTAACCCCCCCCCTATTTAGTCCCAAAAAATATACTCTTATTTTTCTTAACATCATTATTGGTTAAGGGCTTGTAAGTAAGGTTTTCGGCGCATGTGACACACATAGTTTGATTTGATTGGCACTCTGCTCTGATGTCGCATACACTAGTTCTGACCATATGGCCCCACCCCACTGCACAAGCTGCTGTCATGTCACAGGGAAGGTCATTGATCTTTCGTTGGAATTCCGCTGTGACGCACTAGCCTTTCCCTCCCTTTATTTTCCCCATTGAACCCATCCCCGGGTGGTTCACGCGCTGTAAAAATAGCAACATGATGAACACCCCTGTGCTGCTGGGGTATTTGTGGGACATGAGAGAGAACAGGGGTGGAGGGGGCATCTGTGACCCAGGAAGCGGTGGACTGATCGATGGCTTATGTTCATTGGTCCCCCCAGGGCATAATCCAGTTGTGCAATTATGCACTGTTTTGAATGAAGGGAATCTTTGAACCAAGCCAGAGGTGGTTAGACCTTCCTTTATTCCATAATAATGTTTTCCTAATCATTCAGATTTCTCAGAATGCTCTCCTCAGGGATACATAGCTGATGGGACTCCCTAAAAACACACRTCTTCAAACCCTTTTCCAAACCTTATCATAATTCTTCTAACCTGCTATGTTATTTTTCCTAACCTTCTGTGTAAATTCTCCTAACCTGCCATGAAGAAGTCACTTCTGGTCTTAGCTGTATCGAAGTGGCATGTTCTTAGGGTATCTCTAGTGCTGATCTTCAATCTGGTTTATTGTATCTGAACCTCTTAACTTCTCGTTTGCGTCCCACCGGCCAATAGCCAGGGAAAATACAGCGTGCCATATTCAAATAACATGATATAAAAATCAAACTTTCTTTAAATCACACATGTAAGATACCAAATTTAAAGCTACACTCGTTGTGAATCCAGCCAACATGTCAGATTTCAAAAAGGCTGTTCGGCGATAGCATAAGATGCTATTATCTGATGATAGCACAACAGTAAACAAAGAGAGTAGCATAATTTAACACTGCAAGCACGACACAAAACGCAGAAATAAAATATAAATCATGCCTTTGACGAAATTATTTTGTTGGCACTCCAATATGTCCCATAAACATCACAAATGGTCCTTTTGTTCGATTTAATTCCGTGGATATATATCCAAAATGTCAATTTATTTGGACCGTTTCATCCAGAAAAACACAGCTTCCAACTTTCGCCAAGTCACTACAAAATATATCAAAAGTTACATGTAAACTTTACCAAAACATTTCAAACTACTTTTGTAATACAACGTTAGGTATTTTTAAACGTTAATAATTGATCAATTTGAAGTGTTTGGCTGTGATCTGTGTTCAATACAAAAAGAAAACAAACTGACGCAACTTTTTTCGTAACGTGACTCTCTCAAAAAATTTACTTCATGTGACCGTCATTTATGATAGCCCTACTTCACTACACAAAGGAATAACCTCAACCGATTTCCAAGGACTGGTGACATCCAGTGGAAGCGGTAGCAACTGCAAGCAAGTCTATTAGAAATCTGGTGTCTCTAAGAAAACTCATTGTCAAGACAGTGACATCAAAAAAATACATTCTGCATGGTTTGTCCTCAGGGTTTTGCTTGCTACATAAGTTTGGTTATTCTCACAGACATGATTCAAACAGTTTTAGAAACTTCAGTGTTTTCTATCCAAATCTACTAATAATATGCATATCTTATATTCTGGGGATGAGTAGCAAGCAGTTGAATTTTGGCATGCTATTTTTCCGAAAGTAAAAATGCTGCCCCCTGCCCTCAAGAAGTTAAGAGGATTTCTATAGCTTAAGTTGTCGGCATACTTTCAGTTCGGCTGGCGGGTATGTGTTCGCATACTCCCTTAAAAGACCTTCGCTAGAAAAACCGCGGCAATAGTACTGTTTGTCCATTTTTGAGATGCCGTAGCCAGTATACACTTCCTCAAGATAACTCAAATCTTTCATTTACTTTTCACGTTTTTTGCCAAGGAGATCTGTCGCGCTATATTACATCCAGCTAAGATGTTTGCTGCACTTAATTGAAGAATCCCTAATGTTGACTGATGAAGGGGCGTAGACTTTGGCTACCGACTTCAGCTTGCCTCTAAAAAATGTGTGCACGGACAACTGGGGAAAAAACCTTGCCAAAGACCAAAATGTCATGATATATGCACAAACTCTTCAGAACTGTTTCGGCTGGAAAGCATACGGATGCATTTACAGTGCAATGAGTGCATCAGACTGCGGCATAAGTAACATGTATAATGGATATAGAGAGACCTACGGTACCCATCTCTGTGCAGGAAGGATAGACGGCTCTCTGGTGTTTCTCCACTCCCTGTGGCAATTGGATCCACAGGGCTACAAAGTGACTCAGCAAAAGCCAAGTCATCAATCAGAATAGATATAGTGACAGGCTCTTCTCCTGTTCAGCTTCTTAGTCATTTACGGCCACTAGTGTGTGTGGGTGTGCCTGTGTTCCTAAAAGTGCCTTCCGGAGCATCAGTGTGTGTGTGTGGTCCATGGTTTCGATTTTGGTGGGGGGTGTGGCTTCTTTTCCTAAAGAATGTGCCTAGTTTTTACATTCTAAACTTAGCCCACAATGCTTCCAGTCAGTGGACTGTAGTTTAAGAGTTTCTCTATTGGAAACACACTTCTGCTTGTAATCAATTGTAGGCTTGAGGGCATGCTCAGATTTTCCTCTCTCATTCTATTCCACATACACGTATGCACACACATACTCTGCAGGCAGAATTCTGAGAGCAGATATTTAAAATAAAACAAACTCCATCACGACACATGAATTGTGTTTGATGTTTATTTGAAGTGGCATCCCATACCCCTCCCTCCACTCTCCACTACAGACAGTTTGCACCAGGCAGCCGTTTCTTTTACTGCCCACTGCTACTGCTCTCATCAAAGCCTATTGATTCAAACCACTTTTTTGTTGCAGCCGCTTTAGGAGAGAGGGAGAGTGGAGAGAGAGCCAGGGAGAGAGTATGCATGGTCGGAAGGGAGGGAGGGGAACTGGACACAGACCTTTACAGCTGGCTTTTTGCACAGGGCAGGGCTCAGGGCTGGTGGCGCTTCTACCACATCTAATGCTTGTCTCCTGGCAGGAATAACTGACCGGACAGACGCTGAGCACCAAGGATGACGAGCGCTACCCCGGCCAGGAAGCCGTACCGCAAGGCTCCGCCTCAGCACCGCGAGTCGCGCAACAGCTTGCCCTCGTTCCTAGAGGACCTTAGTGGGAGCACGCCGCCTGCGCCTGCCAACACCGCTGGCCCCAACCCTCCTGACCCCTGCCAGGTAATTCGCATTCCAAACCATACTCCAGGTTTTCAGCGAACACGGTTCACAGACCCCTACCTGAAATGCCCAGTTAGTCCTGAGGGCCGCAATATATTTTCCTCCTCCTGGTCTCTGCTCTCGGACAGTGAGCTGGACGTCTCCAGCCTGTCCAGCCTGGATCTTACCGTCCTGCCCCCACCCCAAATCTTCAGCCATAGAGGCATCAAAGTGGGCGTCACAGCCAACCAGGCAGCCAGGGACTTGCAGGGGATGAGACGTTTCTTGAGCCGCAGTGAGGGCCTACTCGCTCTCTCTGGAGACGAAGACCTCCGCTCAGATGACTCCCAGCGAGGTGGCTACTCTACCTCTCCAGCCCAGTCTAGTCGCAGCCTGGAGCGCTCGCTGGTCTTCAAGGACAATGCAGACATCCTGGTTCCCAGAGGAGGTCAGCACCACCAGCAGACTTCCTTCCAGGGACTAGCCCTCCCTCCTAAGGGGATCCTAAAGCAGCCCAACCAGCTGGGCGTCCACTTCTCAGACCTCAGGAAGTCCAAGTCTGCCGAGATGCTTGGCCAGAGCCGAGGCCGTGGCCGGAAGCCCCAGAGGAGGTCTCTGGCCAAGACCACCTCAACCAGACAGATAATCCCATCCTCCACCTCGCAAAGCTCAGCAACCTCAGAAAGAATGATCCAATTCCTAGAAAATAAGCTGAAGTTCTCCAACTTCCTGGATGATGTTACCACCAGGGTCATCAGCCCTGCCAGAATGCAAATACTGGGTGGAAAACAGCAAGAGGACACAAGACCGGTTAAGGGAAACCAGCCTCAGCACCAGGCACAAAATTCTCCCTTGACTCCCGAAGCGAAGAAGAAGCGAGGAACCGAGAGGAAGTCTGCAATGAGCCGGCCGTGGGACGAGTGGTCCTCGGCGCTGGACAGGGACAGGCCTTCCAGGAAGGAAAAAGGTCGACCAACGACCTGGCATCCCCCCCCGAAGGACATCCCTAACCAGAATGCAGAGAAGCGTAGGGCAGACCCCCTCAGGACAGGCCCCCTTAGGGAGGGAGCGAGGCCCAAAGCTGAGGGGCCCATCTACAGCCGTGTGGGGGGTGGCGGGGACTCCAGCTCTCGACGCTGCAGTGAGACTGATTGCGAGGATAAGAGTCGGCAGAGAGACCACCAGCAAAAACGGCACCAGTCCTTTCAGCTGGACACCAGAACACAGCACAAGGACACTATGGATAAACCCACAACTAAATACGTGCCCCAGCCTCCTCACTCTGAAACAGTATCACAACACCTCTCTTTTTCTATTTTATCACAGGTCAAGGTATGTGAGGAGAAGTTCTTTCTTCCCCCCCTCCATTGTTGTACGCCTTCCAGAAAAATAATTGGAAGCCTTCTCAACAAATGTGTTTTGTGTCGAGCGGATTCAACATGCGAGTTGCTTAGCTACAACTCTCGTCATATTATAAATTGAAATTACATTCGCCAATAACTGAAGGTAAGTCATTTCCCTAGATGGCTCGAGAGTAGAAACGTACTGTACAAACAATCAAGTGGTATTCACTAGCCAGCTTTCTAGTCCAATCCAAACTGAAAAGGTCAGTGTTGTGCAGCTGTCATGTTAGTTCATCCTTTTTTAAGCTTATAGATATTTTTATTTCAATGCACTGCATTCTGTTATAGTGCTACACTGAGTGTACAAAACATTAAGAACACCTTCCAAATATTGAGTTCTCCAGGCTTAAAAAAACCTTTTAACCTGTCTCCTCCACTTCATCTACACGGATTAGAAGTGGAATTAACAAGTGACATCAATAAGGGATCATAGCTTTCAGCTGGATTCACCTGGTCAGTGGAAAGATCATGACAGTGTTTTGTACACTCGGTGTATAGCCGTTGTTGAGACTTGGCCATTATGTTGTAAAGATATTCTTGATTTAATACTGTGCAATTATTCTACAGAGAAGAGAATACAATATTCATAAATGTGGTGCTGATAACTAGCCACTTAAGTGCAGTAGATGCGCAGGCTGCTCTTCTGTGTAAACTGAAGGCTTTCTTTCGTTTGCAGAATGACAGGGGCTGTCAAATTGATTTCATAGCTCCGTGAGGCGCGTACGTATTGGCCTGTTCAACTAAGAGACATCATGTAAAATTCTGCCCTGGCTGCTTATCTCTGTAACCCTTTGGCTTCAACAGAAATGTGGCTAACACTGAAAACTACCAAGGAATCTGAATTCTGTGCGGCGCGAAATTGGTTAATATAAATGTGAAATCTTTTTTGTACAATTTCTGCTTAGTTCAGTCCTTGAAAGCTGGTGAGTGTTTTTGAAATGTGTATTGTTGTCACGGAGTGCATCTCCAATGTTTCCCAGGTCTGTTCACTGTCTGTCTAGCTCAATGCCTCAAGGTTGTAGATGGAGAGCCTTTTTAAAAGAAATGACTAATTACAGCCAGAATTGATTGTTGGTCCAGCAAAATGTCTGTTTTGTTGCAAACATATCTACAATGGCCAAACTAATAGGATGTTTATGTTGTTGCAGGACTCCTTATCAGATGCAGACAGGATCAAGTAAGTCATTATTTTATAATCTCCTTATGGTTTGACAAATATGTGCTGTGTTTTCTGTGAGAAATGCTTCAGCCACAGGATTGAAAATACTAAATTTGACTTACAGTTTAAACAAACAGAAAACAGTGAATCTCAGCATGACTTCTTTGGGTTTCTGTGTCTATTTGCCTGCCTCACTTTGAGCCCAGTTTTGACACCTTAGTGTGTACTGTATAGATCAGTCTACTGTGTGGGAAGCTGTAGCCCCGGGTGGCGCGACCTGAATGGCACTGGGTAGATGGACTGCTTATAGGAGATGGCCAGGTTGGCACCAAGCCACAGCCAGCCCTACCCAGGAGCCCCAGCTGCTCCCGTCTAGACACTTCCTGGGGAGAGGGAGGCCGCACGCAGACGCCCAGCTTCTGCGTCAGTAACACTGAGTGGAGGGAGGGTTCATAGAGACATGGCTGATTCCAGATGGTGCTATGATGACAAGGCCCTGTGGTGGGAAGGGTGCTGCGCAGGTGGGCGAGAGTGGAAGAGGAGCAGGTTGCTGTTAGCACCAACATCCGTCACCCACACCCCCCTGCCTCCTACTTCTCCCACCCCAGCCTGGGCTCAAAGTGAATCTATGTAATCAGTGGCGTCTCCCTGCTGGAACCCCCCCCCCCCAGCTGTGAAAACTCCACACAGCTAATGATGAGAGAAAGCAGCTCTGAGTATGTGGGGGAGTCCATTACCACCAGCCGTGCAGGATTGACCACTAGTACAGAGACGGAACACTAGTTGTAATTACAGCTCAAACTTTCACCTCCATCAGTCCTGCTGTCCTCCTCCGCTGCACTTCCTCTTCCAAAATAATCCCTATAGTCAGCTAATTACCTCCAAATCTATCAATTGCGTGTGTGACACTGCATGTTTGATGTGTCATTTTAGCCTCTCGCAGTAAAGTCTAGCCCAGCGCTGTCTCTGGTGCACTACAGTGAAGTGGCCTTTGGTGTCAGTGAACGAGATGTAAAGGGTAAATATAGTCAGGCTACTATCCACATGTATGGCCATCATCAGGCAGCAATGCTTAATGAATTGCCGCTGACGTAGCTGCTGTTGGATRCCCCCCCCCCCCCCTTCTCTTCCCTGTGGTGGTAAATGCTGATAAGCTGCTTTGTGGCACACAAGCGATGTCACTGATTGGCCTAGATGCCCCTGCGCTGGTGTGGGATGTTGAATGATTCTGTGTCTAACTGAATACAACTGGACCTGAGCTGAGTGCCACTGTTAATCATTACCGCCCAGTCAGCCACTCTTGCCCTAGAGTTACTCAAGGCACCAAGTCTCCACAGAGGCCAGAGCTGAGTCTTTCTCCCCAGCGGTAGTGGAGTTTTGTCATGCTGTTCTATAGAATGTTGGCTGTTTGTCTACTGCGTATGCTGCAGAGGACTGTTTCTCAGATGAATGGGATTCCCAATACATCGATTGACAGACAGACCTTCCTCCTCTCTCCCTCCCGTTGTTTCCACCATACTCTTCTGAATGGGAAAAGGTCCGAAAAGTCAAACTAAAGTCACAATAGTTTTTTGTCAGAAATGGTTTCCCATTCTCCACTATACCTTGCTGTGCCTCACTGAGTTTTAAACAGCCTCAACCAAACATGCTCAACCATGCTCGTTGTGTTTTAGCATATTTTTTTTTTGTTTACCTCTCTTCCTATGCCGTACCTCTCTTCCTATGCCGTGTCTGTCGGTATGTATGGCTGACTAGACATAACACACAAATGCATCCCTCCAGCCTTTATCTCCAGGCTTGTGACTACCATGGGATGGCCCCTATGAAAGACAGAGATGTCACACGATGTCAGGGCCACAGTGATAAGATGACTGACCATGTTGTTGCCATGAAGCCGTCAGGGAAATAGACATCAGAGGCCTAGGGAAGGCGGTCATTTTTAGTAGCAGTTTGCTCTTCTTCACCTCACTATGATGCGCAAACCTGCTTCTCTCACATCTRGAAGATCACAAGGACAAAGTCTAATGGGATGAAAAGCTGGATTCAGCCACGGGCCGATTTTCTTTTACAATTTTTTTTTTTGAACGGATGGTCAAGGGGCCTGGAACATAATTACAAATCATTTGTAGACTGCAAATTGAGCTCGAAGCCCAAACTGATATAATATTTGACCAAAACAATCATTTCAAACCTTGCTTACATATGGATACACTGAGTGTACAAAACATTAAGAACACCTGCTCTTTCCATGACAGACTATCCAGGTGAATCCAGGTGAAAGCTATGATCCCTTATTGATGTCACCTGTTAAATCCACTTCAATCAGTGTAGATGAAAGGGAGGAAACCGGTTAAAGATGGATTTTTAAGCATTGAGACATGGATTGTGAATGTGTGCCATTCAGATGGTGAATGGGCAAGACAAAATATTTAAGTGCCTTTGATCAAGGTATGGTAGTAGGTGCCAGGTGCACCAGTTTGTGTCAAACTGCAACACTGCTGGGTTTTTCCCATTCAACAGTTTTCCATGTGTATCAAGAATGGTCCACCACCCAAAGGACATCCAGCCAACTTGACACAGCTGAGGGAAGCATTGGACTCAACATGGGCCAGCATCCCTGTGGAACGCTTTCGATACCGAGGTCAAAAGGGCAACTCAATATTAGAAAGATGTTCTTAATGTTTTGTACACTCGGTGTATATCTCTCTTGTGTGTGGGAATACTTTTGGTGCTTTTAGTCTTATGTCCAAGAATTTAAAACAAGAAAGGAAAGAATGTAGTTAGTTAGAAAAGTTGGGACGGGCCGCTAGTTTGGAAACCCTGGTGTAATGCTTGTAAAACCCCTGAACCTCTAAGGATGTGTTTTACAAGTGAATTGAAAGACCGTTTCCCAATCCCAGTCTTTCAAAATACTTTCTGAAAGCTTGGGAATATCTATTTTCTCTTATCACAGTTATTTTTCCATTGCGCCTTAATTTACCACTCCTCCTCCTCCTGTTTGGCTCCCGGGGAGCATCTCGATGTGCAAGGCTGTTAGAGGTGTTTGTAACAGCCTAAAAAGTACCCTAACCGCAGTGCACTCAGGTTCTGGGTAGTCTGTAATTGCAAGACGTCTTTATGCTGTGACAAGCTCATTTTGKCTTTTGCTGTTGCACCGTAATGCTCAATCATCCAGGTTAGATCCAATGGTAGCCTCGCCTTGCTTTTATACACACTGTGCATTGGTTAGCAGCAGCAGCTCTGTGAAAGCGTGTATTCTACCGTATAATTAATGTACAATTTTCCTCACTGCTTACGTGTATTTACAGCATAGCAGAGTGGATAATGCTCCTTTTGCTGTTTTTCTTCTTCTTTTTTTAACGTAAGGCGTAAGCTTGGCTTCTTATACACACCCACTCTCCGTGATCTGAATAGGAGCTGAGCTCATGTTCCTCATGTCACAATCCACATCAACATATGTGTTGTTTGTGTATGCGCACACATACTTAGCTCAAGTAAACTTGTACAGGGTAGTACCCACAGACTGTGCCAAAAACCAAAACCAATCTGCCTTTTTACTCAAACCCGTGCCCTGAAAGAGCCAAAACAGAACAGAACCGTGCAGAAACAGTGAAATCCTGTGTGTAATTATAGAATAAAACATTGGCTGCCGCCCCACCAACCGTAACATACCATTAATTATTGATGTTCTCTTTTCTTGAGCCGCTCTGGTTTTGGTTGGCAAGTGTGTCTGCATGTGTAGGATACACGTGGGCATTTTCCTTCCTTCCCCTCTGGAGCTGTCGACTTAGTGAAGAGGACTAACCTGTTGCTCTGGAAGTTTGGACGGGAGCTTGTCGATTTTTAAAGATTTTGTGTCTGCCAGCTGTTAGGTGGGGAAAATGTCCCATTTGACTATTGCAGACACGGGGAAAACATAGCGGTGCGAAGGCTAATTTCATTCCACCCTGTCACACCCAATCACACCCTGTGACAGCGTAACGCACCTGGACGCTCTTGTTGTGGTCCCCTGTCTGCCCAATCAATTGCCTGGCTCTCACAACCTAATCTGAGCCCACTGGAAGTCTTACTTAAACATACGTCGGTGGACTGTAGTTAGGAGATTTTTTTGCTGCTAACTGCTGTCATGCAGCAGAGCGGTCCCCTAGGTATTGGGGTCTGTCTGAGCCAGTAGGACAGAGACCCTGAAAACAGTGGTTTTAATCGCAGTGTGCAGCCAGCAGTGAGTGAGTGGGTGGCTGGATGTGGCATAGTACGACACACGGTGTGGTGACAGGATTGTGGGTTGTGGCAGATGGCAGATGTGTCCTGTCCCATGGCAGCTGCTCCGTCCCCCCAGCATCCTAACAGCTGCTCCCATTAAACTCCACAGACACACCAAGACAAAGGCAGGCAGCCACCCCACACACACACACACACACACACACACGCACACACACACACACGAGTGCTGTGGACAACCATGCGTTCGCTCTCTCCCATACACACAGCGAAAAGACACACACTTTCTGTCATAAATATGCACTCACTCATATGCATGGACCTTTCTTTCACATATGCCAATTTTCCCTCATGTTGATCGTAGTTGTTAATTATGAATTTTCTCTATTCCCATTGACATTATTTTCAATAAACTGTGAATAAACTGTGTCCCTGAATTTTGGGTGAGTTCTGTGGCTGAAGCAAGTTCCCATGGCTCTCTGTTTGTCTTGTCAGTCTAGTCACTATGTGTGAATACAGTACTGTCTGTGAGTCATTCCACTGCACCTGGGCTGACTGCCCCCCCCCTCCACCTTCACCTCCCTACCACTCCCTCTCTCCTCCAGGATCCTGCAGCAGCAGAATGAAGACCTTCGCCGGCGGCTCTCCCACACCACCCACAAGATGGAGGCCATGGAGACGGAGTTTGAGACCAGCCGCCACTACATGCAGGGGGAGATGGGTCGCACGCGCGACGACCTGGAGAAGATGAGAGACAAGTTCCGCAGGTGACGAGTTTAACCTCCCTCATTTCCTGAGCCCATTATCAATGATATGGGAAGCACTCTTGCCACCTCGTGACACGGATAATATTTCACTCCGTTACACCGCACAACTCACTTCCTCTCCCAACCTCACTTTTTTCGGAAACCGAAAGATGAAATGAATACCTTCCCCTGCAATCCATTTTTAATGAATCTGATCAAAGCTGTTGAATTAATGAGAGCTTAGGCATCTGATTATGCAGCTAGTTGTTACTTTAATTTCTTCAACCTCTGGGCATGTTGGATCGTCTATTTGAGAGCGAGGCGGGGGGGGGGGGGTTAAGTTTCTGCCACATGGAAAAAATGTAGATGCCAGGAAGTCTATGCTGTTTTATCTATGATGTATCTATCTATATTTCAGAACGTTGTTCAATGGGAGGATGTTACCATAGGACTCTTCAGCGCCCGACCACACTTCCTCTGTCAGCCCTAGTTAGTGACAACGTCAGGCCTTCCTCTACAATACATGACCACCAGTCCTTTTTAGAGTTGGAACTCGGAGCCTGAATGTTGAGCCAGAACGACGTTTTAGTTGTTTATGTTCTTCGTTCTATACCACATTACGGGCACACAACCATGGTTCTTCTATCATTTGTCTTTCCTTCAATCTTTCCGGTGTTAAAGAACCTCTTGATTTAAAAGCGTCTCCTGCTTTCCCTGGCAATACACCTGCAAACCCGCCTCTCAGTTTTTGGTTAAGAAATCAATCTCTACACATCTGCTTGTCAATCAAGTTACTTCTGAAGTAAAAGGCAGGCCCAGTCCCATCTGTGTACAACTTTGTAGCTTGTTGAATAAAGATTTAAAATGTTCACAGTTTAGCGATAACTAAAAAGCTTATTAACGGAAGTTGGTCTTGAAAAGCCTGGAAAATGCGCGCTTTGATTCCTAAAAAAACTAACAATTTAAAATAGATTTGAGTATATATTTTTTTGCTCCTAATTTGTGAGTTTAAGTGCAGGTAAAGAGGCAAAAATGGTCGGTATGCATAATCCACCTTTTTAATGAGACAAACTCTCTCATTTTAATGAGATTGTAAAGCTTATGTTATTATGAAGTGTCATGGTAATGATCAATGCGTTTCCCGCCACCACACTGAGGAAACTAAAACTCCTCCAGAGGGAGGACGCAGGGCTGAAGCTGGTAAATGGGACTTGGCGGCAACACATTTTCCCATATCTGCTGTCGGGTGATAATGGTTGCCATTTTGTTTCTTAAGCATTTTAATCGTTAAATATGTTGCTTGCTTTTGAATTATTTTCTAATACATTTCCAATAGCTTTATATGTAAATGTACCATTTCATTTTTATCTCGCTGTCCACATGTATGTGGAGAAATAGATTTGCTCATTTACTGTTACGAATGCTTTGGCTCTGTGTTGCGGTAATGTGAAAATGCACATTTAAGTCAAGATTCCAGGGAAAACCACGTGGCTGCTCATTTCAAATCCCGTGTGTGTGTTGTGTGTGTCACATTCAAAAGCAATCATCCCAGTTTATCTCCAATCAAGAGGCATCTTCCTGTTTTTCGCTCTGAGCAACCAGTCACTTTCAATTATCCCTGCAGTGTTTCCATCAATAAGTCACAGAATGAGGCTACATGCCTATGTGGGATGCGATGGTCCATCTGCATTTCCGTACTAGATGATCACACATTCAAATGCAGCCTCAGCAAAGATGAGGGTTCAATTGGATTACCATCAGTTAACTAGTGTGCTCCACTCGTATGTCCTATCTGATTATCACCGGGCAGCACCGTTACACAGATGTTTTCAGAGATCAATCTCTGAAAAGGCTCTGGGAATGAAAAGCCAATTGTTGTAATTACGACTACAATTTTTTTATTTAGCTCTTTATTTAGTTTACCAGACCCATTAGCAGCATTCACATGTGACTCTGAGGGCTTCATTTGATTAAGTTACGGCTGCAGACTATTCAATCTGACTTCTTAGTGGAGTCATCAGGTGACTGTAATTGCTCTCCCCAATTTGAAGTCCATCAGCACATTAGTCAGATCAATGTCTAGCCTCTGAAACCCTGAAATGCAGCGGGAGTGTGAGCAAAAAGTATGGACTCAATACTGTAAGTCCGGATAAGAGCGTCTGCTGAATGACTTGAATGTCAAATGTAAATGGGTACCGCTGTGGTCTCGGTGGGAATCGGTGAGCTTTGCTCAAATGTTTTTTCAATTTTGATTAGGGAAAAAGACAGTGAAAGTCATTGGCGGTGATTTGCAGCGAAGCCTTTTTGATTAGAGAGGAATGCGACCGATGTGTCCAGAGGGTAATGAGAGATGCTGGTGTTATTGGGAAGGACAGCCCTTTGGGAAATATGTCTTAAAAAGCCAGAGGTTTTGTACTATGAATCCATTCGATACACATGAGTATCACCCTGGACACTACAATAGCTATTTAGTGTCATTGCATCAGGGTTGTAAGGTCCCGTGTGGCTCAGTTGGTAGAGCATGGCGCTTACAACGCCAGGGTTGTGGGTTCATTCCCCACGGGGGGACCAGGATGAATATGTATGAACTTTCCAATTTGTAAGTCGCTCTGGATAAGAGCGTCTGCTAAATGACTTAAATGTTAAATGTAATATAAGTAAGGTTACACCAGTGCGCGTGTCCATCTGCAATATTGTTCGATCAATGAATCAATCACGAGGCCAGTTGGCCCGGGGACAGCAGTTATTGTGACACGTTCACGTCTGCGTGGTCAAATGAGCACCCAGCATGGCTCATGGCAGAAAGAGGAAATGAAACTAGTAGGCTAGAGCCTGGCCCTGGTGCAGACCTGACTACCACGGAGAGGATCACAGGCTGATAGACTCTGGCCTTGTAATCCGCTCTCAGTGGAAAGGGTGACGGGCAGAGTGCTTTGTGAGCATCATTTGTGTGCTTCTTAGACTTCGATTGGATTTCAGGTGTTGGATTTTCAGACGACAGTCCTGCGTTCATACCCTCGGGTTTCTGTGAGATGGGGTTTGAACCCATACAAAGGCAATATTTGTTTGTTTTTTCGATTTTTTTCTCCAAACATCTGTTTCTTGTTTGTTTTTTTAAGTCTCAAAGGGAGTTGACTTGAGCATAGTTTATCATGATTCACGCCTACTGAAATCTTAAGGTGTGGCGTACTTTAGTGCCCTGAACTTCTGGACTACCACACCTCTTTACTGTTGCTCACCATTACACATTGTGAGCGTGACTGATGATGAAGGTGGTGCACAATCAGGAGTTCTATACAACAGGAACGTCAATACCTATTCAGTACATGACTGCAGGGCCCATCTCAAACATGTCCTGCAAAGCTATGTGGAAAATCAGTATGTTGCCATTTTAGCCCTTTTAAATTTTCTCCATAATTGCATTCCATGAAATACACAACCTCTCATTTTTTGGAGGAATTTATCTAGCCAATTTAGGAGGCAGTGGATAGTGGGAAAGTAATTGCTATTGGTCCTATTGAAATGGTTTTAATACAGTCCCCTCTCTCCCTTTTCCTCCCATCTCTCGTAATTTGTTCCGAATATCTAACCTGTTGAAAACCGGAGCGAGTAAAACTCTGATGGCTTCATTAAGTCTGAGAGGATTCATACCGCGCTGCTGTTGAGTAGCAATGGAAATAAAGTGAACTAAATGTGCATGGATGTGACTGCCAAGAGAACTGCATGCATACTTGTACTGCAGGATTTGCCCGTTTTCTGGTGCCTCATTGTGGAGATAATTCTGGTCTATATGGCAATCTGAATTATTCATTTGACAACCAGACAAGACGTACAAGAGAAGACAACCGTGTAATTTGAACTATGATGGGAGGCGATTGCACTGAAAAAGAAAAGGGTTGAGTTGTTATTTTACTGCAGTGCTACGTTCTGTACCAGTGGACTCTGTGTCTCAGTCTCTGCAGCATAACATCTGTGGGTTTCCAATACGTGTTCTATCTGGATGGGGCTCAGCTCTGTAGACACGGTACTATTAACTGAGACACATTCTGTCCTCCACAGACTGCAGAACAGCTACACCGCCTCCCAGAGGGCCAACCAGGACCTGGAGGAGAAGCTTCATTCCCTGGTAACCTTTCACCTCTCCCACCTGCCCTCTTTGCTTATCTATAGGTGTTCATTGGCCATAAATATTTCATGTTCTTCTGGTGACTACCTTTTTTAAAGGAAACATTTACACACAACTTAACCTGCACTCCATTTCCCAAAATACTGCTTTTCCTTTTGACCTTTCCCTGGTCAAAAGTATTGTAGATTTGCAAACACTACAATGTCCAAAGGTTTCTATGTCGAAGGAGTTTCCCAGCATGCCAGGTCAGTGGAGTTATTCTTTATTGGGAAAGAACCTTTCCTATACAGCGGTGTGTTTAAAAAAATACATAATTTAAGAGCACTCATTATGCCATTATCCAACACCTGTCAGCTAATTATGCCTCAGGGTCTCTTTTGGAAGGTTCTGTGGTGCAGAGTGCTGCAAGGGATTAGCACAGAATGATCTGGCCTTTCATTTGAAGTCAATTCTCTCGATCACCCATGTCTCTGCTAGCCCCTCTGGGAGATGGGAAGGTCCACAGCTCTGCTATTCCCCCAGGTAGCACGCCAGGCAAACGTGTGTCTGTGTGCGCGAGCTCACACACGCTCCCCAACCACACTAGGTGACAACCAGGGGTTTTATGTGCAAAGAGACTCTTTTCCCACAATGTCAAATCCCAGACTGTCCCTTTTTAAAACATAGGTTACTATGTATGATGCTGTACATTTATTGGATGATTATAATACGACTCATCAACCATACAACCTAACAACCACCAATCAGATATTGTGTGTCAGGACATCAAGTATGCATCTATGTTCTCTCTATGTATGCTGCTGTTTACACATGCGTGATGTTTGTTTGATTAGCCCGTCTCTGTGTGTGTATGTTGGTGGTATGTGTTTGCGTGTGCATACTGTGTCTATTCTTTCTAATCCAATCACGTTTAGTCAAAGAAAACATTCCCACTGGCCAAATATTAATTTCCCATAAATATGTAGATTGACTAATGTCGAAATAGTTCGCTGTGATCCTTTGCTGGTGGCTGTGGTACGATCCCCTGCCCTATGTGATAGCTGTGTGACAAAATCAAAGTTCAAGCTGCTCTGTTTTACACTGACAGGGAAATAAAGGATGTTGCTTGGTGTAGTGTGTAACTGCCAACTCTCCGCCTGGCAAGTGATCTGAGCACAACTACAAGCCACCCCCCTTGACTGCCCATTACCCACAGGCTAGCCCTCCCCAGACTGGATTCACACCACAGATGTACTGTGGAATTATCTACAAACATTCTACTGTCTAATTCTGACTTCAGTCCAGCCCTGTTAATTGTCATTGTAGAGGAGGTAGCTTTAGGAAAACAGACGATCGAGGACTGATGGGCCAGTTGGAGCTTTGTGTTTGGGCACAGGTGGTGTGTTGTGTGTGTGTGTGTGTGTGTGTGTGTGTGTGTGTGTGTGTGTGTGTGTGTGTGTGTGTGTGGCTGGCCCTGATGTGAGGTAATCTCTTTTAACTGGCCAGAGGATTACTCTGCCCAAAACATGCTCTGTCCCCACACTCACTCGGTCAAAGGTGGCCTTTAGCCAGGGGATGGGCAGTTGAAAGAGTATCGGTGTTTTGTGTTGCTGGCCTAAAATAATTTTGAATACTCGCATCTTAGCGTGAAACGGGGTTGAAGGGGAAAAGTTTGCGGTAATTGTTCCAATTACTGGTTGTTCTGATGCACAACGGAAAACAAAACTTTACGCGTTTTCACAGCATTTGACAGTTAGACATTTTTGTCGGTCACTGCTTAATTTAACCTGCACAATGGTTGCATTTGTACATTTTTGGATTCAATTATTAAATGAATTGCAAACCTTGAATCAAATTATCGCGTACTCGCCGCCATCCCTAGCACACAGCTTTCAAATCCTTCCTCATCCCTGTTGATTCCATTATTTTTGTGTTAAGCCTAAATTGATGCAATTTTCCCGGTTCTGTTGATTGTGTGACTTGGGAATAGGCCTATGGACCACTGTCTAACAGTCGAGGCTTAAATGACAGGCCTGTTTCAACCTATTCTGACGTGCTGCGTTAGAGGAGTTCGCAATCAGAAACCATATTAGCCGATGACGCACGGGAGATCTCGCCAAGTGTCCAAAAGAAGAGACCAAAATGTTCTGTGTTGTCTTTGTTCTCACCATCCGTCTCTTTTCTTTCCCCCCCCCCCTCTCTCTCTGTCTGTTTCTCTCATTCGCTCCCTCTCTCTCATGCTGCTGCTTCGTGACGGGCTGTCTCATCATCATCAGGCTGCTATCAGTCAAACCTGGGTCTACGCAGTTGCGTTATCATTTCTATTTCTCTCCCGTCTCCCTCCCTCCATCCTCCCCCTGAGCATTTATTGCAGTTGTCATGTTCATTACTGCTCTGCTTGTCGCCTCTGAACTAGGAAAGTCTCTCCATCCTCTTGTCTTGTCCTGGCAAACTGCTCTAGATGTCCTGCAGTCGATCATCCTGTCTGTGTAGCTCTGCTATGGTCCCTATGCATGGGGGTTGCGTTGGGCATGAGGGGCTGGGCGATATGTGTATCTCTGGGTGTGCCCAGTGATTGAAACTTTTAGTTTTCAAGTCCCCCACCTCTCTGTGCGCTTAGTGTACAAAACATTAGGAACTGTTTCCATGACATAGACTGACCAGGTGAAAGCTATGATCCCTTATTGATGTCACTTGTTAAATCCACTTCAATCAGTGTAGATGAAGGGAAGGAGACAGGTTAAAAAATGATTTTTAAGCCTTGAGACAATTGAGACATGGATTGCGTATGTGTGCCATGCAGAGGTCAAGACGAAAGACTTGTGCCTTGTTAACGGGGTAATGTAGTAGGTGCCAGGCACACCGGTGTGTCATAAACTGAAACGCTGATGGTTTTTTCACGCTCAACAGTTTCCCGTGTGTATCAAGAATGGTCCACTATCCAAAGGACATCCAGCCTACTTGACACAGCTGTGGGAAGCATTGGAGTCAACGTGGGCCAGCATCCCTGTTGATTAGCTTTCGACACATTGTAGAGTGCATGCCCCGACGAATTGAGGCTGTTCCGAGGGCAAAAGGTGGTGCAACTCAATATTAGGACGGTGTAGACTGTATATCCCCTTTACCATAGGCGTGTTACGCTCTGCAGCACAAGTGCTGTAGAAGAGATCACTATGGTGTTTTATGGATGTGGCATTGCCCAGTCAAACTGTCTCTCTGCATCACAATGGCTGGCTGGCTTATTTCTGTGTGCATTTTGTATTTCTCCTCCTAAGCCTCCTCAGTTTAGCATATATAAAGCGAATTGGTTAATTATTGACACGGCAGCCAGTGGAGCAGGAGATAGTCTGGGTCCCATTCTGTCTATACGTCTCTGAGTAACTCCCTTTCTCACTGATTCTCTATGGACAGAAGGATGACGGTTCCTCTTTTCTACCAGGTGTGATTTAGCGGTGGTGACCACACCCTCTCCCTCTGAGGATTGGATCTTGCTATTTTCATAGTCCAATCATGTTGCGCGATCGATCACGACCTCTAAAACAACTGGACAGAGCTGCTCAGTGCTGACTTCCGTGCAGGCTTCAGTTAACATCTAGCTCGTAAATGGACAATGTCAGATAGAAGATGCAGGGAGGACCACCCCCCCAGATTAAGACATTGTGCTTGGTGTGTTCACCAATAATGATGTTGATATTGTGTTAGCAGATGGTCAGAACAGCAGCCGTGGTCCAGGCCTCTCTCAGCTGTTCACAGGGTGACAGTGCAGATCCAAACCCCACGCAGTGGGCTCACTGGAGGCTCTAATGGGGGGGCGGGTAGCCTAGTGGTTTGAGCGTTGGGCCAGGAACTAAAAGTTTGCTCGATCGAATCTCCGTGCTGACGAGGTAAAAATCTGTCGTCCTGCCCCTGAACAAGGCAGTCTGTTCCCCGGTAGGCCGTCGTTGTAAATAAGACTTTGTTCTTAACTGACTTGCCTAGTTAAATAAAGGTTCAATTAAAAAATAACAAATAATGAGCCTGTGGTGAATATTAATGCACCGATCTGGGCCTGTGCTTGCTCGCTAACACACACACACACACACACACACACACACACACACACACACACACACACACACACACAGAGGAGTCACAGCATCTGGTTCCGCACGCACTATTAATTGGTCTGGAAGTTCTCCAGCTCAGCGGTTTAGGGATTGTTTTCTGCGAGAGAACGTACCGAAGCCCAGAGAAACTGTTTTTTTCCCCCTTCCCCTGTTAAAACTTGAGAAATATTGCACGTATAGTGTGAAGTCCCTACTGTAGCAATCCCAATTTGTTGGCTAAGTCATGGTTACTTAAAAAAACAGTCACCATAGCCAATCAGGACCACAAGCTATTCCTGTGGTACCCCTGGAATCCGAGACATCTTGTTATATTAGAAAATCCCTTTAATCCTGATTTATAGTGATGCATCAGATAATATTAGTGCTGAAGCTACAGAGTATTTGATCAATTGTTGCCTATTATGGATTTTTGCATAACCCATCTGTCCTGTTGTTAGTGTTACTCACATAGCTGGATGTTAACTGAAGCGATTCACTGGCTCTCTTAACGATACAACAGCGTGTCACCTGCCCAGCTGTTTGACTGCAGTTCTAGGTTATTGTATTCCCCAAACGTATGGCGTGAGTGCGAGAGGGAGTAACCGCATTATTAGGGTGACTCGGCACAGACTCAGACCCAGAGTCCTTTTTGAGCTCACACTTTGTCACTTCATAATGTGCCATCGATCGTTTTTTATGACATTTTCTGCGGCTGTACTTTTTTGGGGGGTTTTTCTCTCTCAACACACCGCTGAGCTGAGTGGCTAGCAACAGCCTTTGGAGGAGGTGACAGGCATTAGCTGTAATCAATAAGGAAATCCCTATGTGTGCTTACTTAAACATAGAGTCCTGCAGCTAGTGCTGGCTATGGTTATCCATCCGCCAGTGATGCATGGCGCTGCTTCTCTAATGTTATGCATCCCACCACCATTATCCGTCTGCAGCTCCGTAAGGTGGAGAGGGACAAGAAGACCACGGACCAGGAGATAGTGGAGCTCACCAACAAACTCCTGGACGCCAAGAACACCATCGACAAGCTGGAGGAGTTGAACGTGGGTGTTGTCACACTGTCCCTCTTTGAGTTATCTCATACCAGATATGAAGTTAGATGTATAGAACCACAGTGTGTGGGGGGGGGGTGTAAGATTGAGACCTTGAACAGATCAACCACAGTTCTGAGAATCAAAGTCCAAGTGCTTTGTGAGAAATGGACGTTTCCAGTATACCTCTAACATTTTGTCTTTTTTATCCTTTTCTCTCTCTATACCCCCGACCCTTTCACCCCTTTGTTCTATTCTTCTCCCTGACAGGAGCGCTATCGGCAAGATTGCAATTTGGCCGTGCAGCTTTTGAAGTGCAATAAGTCCCATTTCAGAAACCACAAGTTTGCAGATGTAAGTACAGCTCTGATCGTATGATGTGAATGATTACGTCTCATATATGCAACGCCTTTCACTTGTCATGGTGGCACTGTTAGATCTTTGTGTTTTGCCCTCCGCAGTGACACTCTTGGACATGGGAGAGAGAAAGAGTGGGAGAGAACGGTCGCCTGGGTGACTTGTCTGACCCTGGCGTCAGAAAGGACTAGGCAGAGAGAGAAACAAAGAGAGTAGAAAGAGGGAGAGGGTAAAAGAAAACAGAGTTTTGCCTGGCCGCTTTATCACAGCTCCTGGCCTTTGTGTGTTTTTTGAGTGTTGACCAATCAAACTCTATGAGGTGGACGATATACAGTACCAGAAATACCTTCTTAGTTTGGACCTGCCATTGACTTCAATGAAAAGTTGAAGCACCTCAGTCGCTGTTCTCACCTCTGGGTTCTGGCCCATAATGTGATCAGTGATGTCTCTCCACTAAATCAAGAGCCACTGAGTTCAACACTGGCTTCATCAGAGCTATTAAACCACAGACTGCTGGGTAATCAACACATCAGCTAACAACGGACTTGAAGTCAGTATGAATAAACAAATCCATCTCAATCAGTGTTGTGCTATGAATTTCTCTTAGATGAAGTTTTTCTCAGGTGTACAATCCATTAGATTCCTATTTCACTCCCTGAGACTCTTGAATAAATACATTTAGTATGAGCAGCTTCCCTTTTAGTGCCAAAGTCCAACACTACCTGTGCTCTAACAATCCAATCCCTTATTAAATGAGAGACAGTGTTTGGAGGTGCGGCTTAGTGACTTTAGGGTCTTTTCTCCAGTCCATTTGATGCACAGGGCTACCTGCCGGCTCGAACACCTTCAGTTAGGAATTAAGACAGCACTGTAGATGAATAAACTGATACTCTGGTCTCCGGAGGACTATTACTACCGATGCGCCAGCCAGGTTGTCGCCGCAGGGCCGTGACAGGCAGCCAGGAGCCAGGGCTATTTTTAGGAGAAGTATAATTCATCTGAGCAGAAATATATCTCCCAGTCCTGCCGTAATTCATTACAGGATGTGTGGCAGCCAGTATTACTGCTGGGGAACGTAACACCCTGCCTCAAACTGCAGATCTGTTCACACGCCTGATTTTATTCCCTTGTTTTGTGATCAGCTTATTTGTGCTTTGAGGGAACTATTTTATGCTCTCCTATATTTGTCATGTGTTAATTGAAAGAGTGAGTGTTTTGCTTACCTGGTGGTTCTATACCAAAGGTAACTTTAGTACTTAAACACACATTTCACATGATCTTTTTTAAACTGCTCAAGTAGTCAAAGGCATCCACGTTGTGCAGCCTGTTCAAACACTTGTTGATTTTATGGACTTCCCTTAGTGAGCCAGCAATTTCCCCCCCATGTTTTGTCTGAGCTTGCGAGACTGATTTTGTGTATTTATATGCCACATAGCAGATGCCCCCCACCCCCCCACATGCGACTTAAGGTACAATGAGTGCATACATTTGAAGCATCTTGGAATTTCAAATATCTTGGTGTTTCCAGCATCACCCTCTGACCAACTTAGCTACTTAGGACTTATAAGAAACTAGTGAGCAGAACTTGGTAGTTCTTGTACTGGGTCTACCGACTGAGATCTAAGTCTAATTGTTGCAGCAAACTCTTTTTCGCAAAACAAGTAAAGTGCCTTGGAAGACGAGGACGCATTTTCGAAAATCAAAGCATTAACCATTAGGGAACCTCCCCTTGACAGTCATCATCCATTAGGAGAGAATCAGAAAGGGGGAGAGGAAGCATGACACCAGCCGATAAAAGCACACCAAAGGGCAACATGGATAACCATGGTTACGGCGTCCTCCTGGGAAAAGATCCTGCAGAATGGACAAGGACAGGCAAGGAGACAGACAGGAGGGCAGACAGACAGCATTGAGTTATCCTGTGTCCAGATGCGCTGCTCCCTGGGAGGTGGTCTGAAACGAAGCTGTGTATACAAATCATCTTATCAGGCGGGCAGCAGCCATCTGTGGGAGATTTAATGAATTCTGAAGATTGCCTAAGGAAACAAGTCAATTATACAGCATTGCAGAAGTTGCCCAGCAGCCCAGTCCTGAGGCTACTCGCTAGAGTGGATTGGCTGTCTGTGAGCACCAATTCACACTGCWGCACATGTAATTGTTCTATGAGAAAGCTCAGCTTTTGTCTACCCAGGCATTATGCCATATATAGTATGCCCACTTTGCCTCAAACTGGCCCTCTATTGATGCGTTTATGCTAATTGATAACATTTTCAGCGCACAAGCAGTTAATACAAAAGCATGTAAAATGACCATGACTGTGGCCATCAATGGGCCCGTGTGGATTTACGTCACGGTGATTGCCTGCAGTGCCTGTAATAATACAGCCAGTGTTCTATAGGAAAGAATGGTCTCTAAAAAGGTCTCTAACTCACTGAATAATGTAACACTTTTTGCTACAGCTATTGCGTGTCTTTAGTTAAGGCTCTAAAACACAGTACCATGGACGTGATGCGTAGCTGCTTGTTAGCTCGTCATGACCAGTGATGTACAGTACCAGTCAAACGTTAGGAAACACCTACTCATTCCAGGGTTTTTCTTTATTTTTACTATTTTCTACATTGTAGAATAATAGTGAAGACAACAACTATGGAATCATGTAGTCACCAAAAAAGTGTTAAACAAATCAAAGCTGTCATCAAGGCGAAGGGTGGCTACTTTGAAGAATTTTAAATATATTTTGATTTGTTTTATCACTTTTTTGGTTACTATATGATTCCATATGTGTTATTTCATAGTTTTTATGTCTTCACTATTAATCTACAATGTAGAAATGAGTAAAAACAAAGAAAAACCCCAGAATGAGTAGGTGTTTCCTTACGTTTGACTGGTACTGTATATAAACCTTGGATTGCTGATGCTATGTATTGGCCAATGAGGCTTTGAAGCCACCGGTCGGCCATATTGTCACTCCCCAGAAGGAACAGCATAAGAATTAACGTAAATCAACAGTATTTCAATGAAATGTTTAAAGGACAAACGTATTTGTTGTTGTAGTGGAGACATTAACATTAGAACCTTTGGAAAAAGTATACTTTTAGGATAATCTTTTTTACATACAGTGCATTCTGAAAGTATTCAGACACCTTGACTTTTTCCACATTTTGTTACATTACAGCCTTATTAGAAAATTGATTAAATAAATTTAAAAAATCCTCATCAACCTACACACTATACCCAATAATGACAAAGTGAAAACAGGTTTTTAATTTTTGTGCACATTTATTACAAATAAAAAAACAGACCTTATTTACATAAGCATTCAGACCCTTTTCTATTAGACTTGAAATTGAGCTCAGGTGTATCCTGTTTCCATTGATCATCCTTGATGTTTCTACAACTTGATTGGAGTCCACCTGGTGGTAAATTCAATTGATTAGACATGATTTGGAAAGGTTCACCTTCCAACAGGAKAACAACACTAAGCACACAACCAAGACAATGCAGGAGTGGCTTCGGGACAAGTCTCTGAATGTTCTTGAGTGGCCCAGCCAGAGCCCGGACTTTAACCTGATCGAACATCTCTGGAGAGAACTGAAAATAACTGAAGTGATGCTCCCCATCAACAAAGTACTGAGTAAAGGGTCTGAAACTTAAGTAAATGTGACATCTAATTATTTATTTTTTATATAAACTTTTTTAGCTTTGTCATTTTGGGGAATTGTGTGTGAATTGATGAGGGGGAAAAACCAATTTCATCCATTTTAGAATAAGGCTGTAAGGTAACAAAATGTGGAAAAAGTAGAGGGGTCTGAATACTTCCCGAATGCACTGTATATGTTTAGCTCAAACTATAAAATTTGAAAGTATGCATTAATGTGTCTATTACAATAAACGTGGGAAAAACAAATGTAAACATTAATAAATGCATTTCTATACCTTCCAAAATGTTTTTTTTTTTTTTTTTTTTTTTTTTTACAAATGTGAGTGCCAAGATGGAGGCGCAGTGGCTTCAACACAGCGCTCCTTGTCAGTCATCTAGTGTATATACATCATTGGTTATGACCTGTAACTCTAGGCAGCCTGTTAGCTCTCTATACGTAATTGGCCCAGAGGTCAGGGGTATGTCATATAAAATTCAGGGGTCATCCTGGCAGCCCTGTGCTGTTTTATTGATCCGGCCCCGACCGGGTGACCAGAGGAAGTGAACGGGAGGAGGGCGGGCTGTCCGATCGTTGCTCACCAGGATCGTTAGGGCATCAGGCAGTGGGTGCTGTGGAATCACCTCTTCTCTCTGCCCATTTTCCACAAATCAATATCTCTGCCCTGCCTCTTCACACCCAGTATTASCGTGATAGAAGGGCCCTAGATGCCTGCCTTTTTTTTCCTTTACTCTCTCTACTCACTTTCTCTTTCTTTCTCGCCACCCTTCAGTTATCTCATTAGAGGTGAGAGATTTTTTTTTTTTTTTCATTCTTTCTGCTATTCATTTCCTGTGAATGGGGAGTCGGGGACAAGGAGACATTTGGTGGCCAGGGAAGAAAGGCAACAGGAGACAGTCTCCTTCACAGCGCTGATTGAGGTTGAGATAGTCCTCTCTGAAGGTAACCCACCAGATAGATCGTTCTCTTCCATTCACATATTCGGCATCAGACAGCCCAGTGTCATGTCTGATCTGGCTGCCATGTGTTAGTGTCACTCACTGCTTTTACACAGGGAGACTGATCCACTACAGGATCATAGCAGCTCTTTTATAAATAATCTGGAACTATTGACAATACTGACTCCACTCGTATGCTACTGAGATGTGCCGCTTTCTAATTTGGATCGGAGCACAAAGTCCCTGCATAGGAGGGATATGAGTGCTACGTTTTTGCTACTCGGTTATTAGGAAAAGTTTTAAGGCTTATTGCATTTGACATGAGGTTGTAAATACTCCCACTGTGAGTTCTTAGTGGCTTCACAGGCTGTTTTAAAAGCGCAAGTCGAGAAAGATTTGTCAGCCCTTGTGAGATGCAGGTTTTTAAAGTCGTTCCACTTAATGGAGGGAATTGGGAGATACTGCAGTTGGGAGTTGTTCTCATTATTTGTTACCATGTTTTTTATACAAGTTACGTCTGTAATATGTAGTACTTTAGTGTACCACAGGACTCTAGTTTAAAATAGCCTTCAACTTTTTGATTTTGACATGGTCTTTTTTGCCTGTCTGTGGAACATGTCACGTTTTTATGTTTGTGTCTCCTCTGTCTTCCAGCTGCCCTATGAGCTGCAGGACATGGTGAACAAGCACATGAAGGCCAGTCTGCCGGATAAGAGTTCCCAGGGGGCCCAGGGCCAGGACTCCGACACCATGAGCCTGACGCCTGCCGATGTGGTGCCCACCTCCGTCATCGCCCGTGTACTGGAGAAGCCTGAGCCTCTGGTGCTCAACTCTGCCCAGTCCAGCAGCAGCGCAGGCCGACCCCAGGCAGAGGATGTGTTTGTGCATGTGGACATGACGGGGCCCCAGGCCGAGGCAGGAAGAGGGGGTCGAGAGAATGGGGGTCCCCGCCACAGCAGCAGAGTCCCAGCCCAAAGCAACCAGGCACAAGAGCTCCTCCAGCAGAACGGAATGTGTCGGAGCCAGAGCAGCCTGTCAGCAGATGCCCAGCCAGGAGAGGAGGGTGGTGGGGCCTTTGAGAAGCTCAACCCCTACCCAGCCCCCCCTCCGCCCCATCCCCTCTACCCCGGCCGCAAGGTGATCGAGTTCTCCTCGGACGACAAGGTGAAGATCCCCAAGAACAGCCCCCTGCCCAACTGCACCTACGCAACGCGCCAGGCCATCTCCCTCAGCCTGGTGCAAAACGACGAGGAGAACGAGCGCCAGCGCACTGTGCCCAACAGCCCCGCTGTGTCGGACGGGGGCTGGCGCTCTGGGGCTTCCTCCTCCTCAGGGGGAGGGGGGCAGCGTGACCCCTGCCGCACACCTACTCAGCTGGACACAGGAGACCCCATTTCCAGTCAGTCCAGCCCCTTCAGCAGCCCCCCTCAGCCCCCCAGCGCCTTCGCCAGCTCAGGCAGCTCTGAGGAGGACCTGCTGGCCAACTGGCAGCGCATGTTTGTGGAGAAGATGGCACCATCCTCTGAGGGCACCCTGGTCAACCGCACTTCCTTCAGCAGCGAGACGGTCAAGGACCTGGAGAGGACCCGGACCAGCAAGCCAGGGGGCGGGGGATCCCACAGGGGGGCACTACGGGGAGCCTACTCGGACGGGGAGGAGGGGTCCTCCACTCGCAGCTGGACTGCTAGCCGAGAGTCCAGCCTGGACACTGACACCAGCAGCATGGCTGACCTCCGCACCAGGAGGGGGCATTACGGAGCAGACTTCTCTACAGAGGAGAGCGAGCAGCTGCTGATGGCCCTGGACAACGACCAAGACCACGCCAGTGGCGACACCGTGTCAACAGCCATCACTGTGGAGACCAGCCTGGCGGAGGCCAAGATGAATGAGTTTGTGGAAGAGACAGGGTCTGTAGGCAGCTCTGCAGAGGAGAGAGACATCCTGCCCCAGGACTTCCCTGTCATAGTACCCAGGGTCCTGGCAGGGCTAGAGGACTACACAGAGAACACCCCTCCCCTCCCCGGCAACTCCTCCACTACCACCCCCGGCCGACCCCTGAAAAGCCCAAAGAGGATGGGAGTCCACCACTTGCACCGCAAAGACAGCCTGACCCGGGCACAGGAGCATGGTAACCTGCTGGACTGAGACTAGGGGACTTTTTCCTCTCACTTCATATGTCGTCTGACAGACTAACTCTTCTCTGCTCTGTGGACTCTATCTTACCAGCAAGGAAGGATGATTCGAGTCGACCAACATACCTACGTGTTGGTCCTACCTTTGTCCGTGCTGCTGTCTCTCATGAGTTTCGTCAGGAAATATGCACATTCTCTAATAACCACATTCAAGAGCTGATTCTTTGGAGATCTGTGCAATGCCTGCCTGCCAGTTGAACGGCAAAGTTCATAGCGTTTCTTCTCTTGCCACTGTGAGCTGCAAACCCCTCCAGTAGCAGAACAAAGGGTCCTACAGAGGGTTAGTTTTTCTGTCTCAAACACTCCGAACTGTTGCCGGAGGAGAAGGGCGACTCCAGGATATAGCCATACCGTGTCATTTCCTGTGTGTAAACATCCAGCCAGTGTGTTTTCATGGAACAGCCCAGATGGAGCTACGATTCAGCTCATCATTTGAGATGATCGTTGATATGCAGGACTGGAAAACAGACAGTATGGATGGAGTCGTTGCCTTCTCCCTCCTTTGTTCTCTTTTGCTCTGAATCCCCCCCCCCCCCCCCCCATGTTATGTCATGCAGGCATCTGATAACATGTGAACTTTTCCTCCATCGATGAATGGGGGAGAGGATGAGCACTTGCAAGTGCATGCTGTTGTCTGGTGTGGATGGTGGCCCGGACCCCCACACAGACTCTCAGTGCCTATCCCTCTCTGTCTGAGGGGTTTGTAACCCCCCCAATGCCTAGAAAGGATCTGTTCTGATCCCCCTCTGAAGCTCCTGCAGTGTGCACTGGTTTGTTGAGCACCCACTCTTAAGGGCTCTCTTCTCTGGAATTGGTCCACCACACAACAACTAGGAAGGTCACCCTTGATTCCAGGAATTCTAGGTCTCACTCCAAAGTTTATTTTCTAGATAACAAAAATACAGTTTTCATAGATTTTTTTGTTGTCTTTCTATTATCCTAAAGTGTTCACTTTTATTATTTCTTCAATCACTTCTTCATTCAAATCATTTACATTTTGGCCTTTTTATTTTTAAGCAACCATTTTATGCCAGAGGTGTTAATTCAACTATTTATAGAGATATTATGACAATGATAATCTAGAACAGACAATGTATTTGTGTTCTCTGAGCTAGAGTGACCTACTAGTGGTGTAACGGTACACGTATTTGTACTGAACCGGTTGGTACGGGGACCTGGGTTCGATCCGCACTGTGTACACAAATGAATACATTTAAAAAAAWATATATATACTGTATATATATATATTATATCTCAAAATTGCAATCAAAATTCTTATCTTAATTTGCATTTCAAACCATCCTTTTGTGAGGCGCAGCCGGGAACTAGTTCTGTATGGCGAGTGGTGTGGTCGATAAACCAAGAGGATTCTCCATCCTTTAAATCTCCAGTTTTGGAAAATGTTTGCTTCCTAGTAGATTACAACAGCGATGGACAGGGAGAGTATGTCGCCACTGCTCAACGAGAAGAGCCTATGCAGCTGCCAACGTCTCAAACATGTTGACACATTTATGCCAACATCACTCCAGTATTCCTACCACCGGAGCAAGACGGAAACGCCCCCCCCCCCCACAAAAAAAAAAACTTTGTCTCCCCTCTACATTCAAGAAACCCTTCACAGCTGATTCTGACCGGCCAAAGAAACTACAAGGGCGATAGGTATGTTTATAGCCGCGGATATGCGCCCATTTTCGGTGGTTGAGGAAATTAGGGGTTTCAGCACCTTGTAAAAGTGCAAGAGCAACGTTACGATCTTCGCCCTCTCGTACCCATTTCAGCAAACAGGTAGTTAGTACCCGCTCTATATAAGCAAGCTAAAACCGAAGTTGTAAATGAATTGGTCAATCCACCCTGTGTTGCGCTTACTACAGATTGAGGGACCTCCAGGGCTACAGAGCGCTACTTATAAAGTGACAGCCCATCACATTACCCCGGAGTGGCAAATGACAAGTACCGTGCTACAGACAGGCCCTCCTTTATGAGAGTCACACAAGTGTTCATATTTTTCTCTTTGTAAGAAAACCTTATAGCATAGGCCTATACAATGTCTGAGCCATGTTTACATATTGATTTTACATGCATATTGCACTTTATTTTAGTGTTGATGAGTAATCGTGTGTTTTCATTTAAGAAAATACAAAGTGTTATTCCTGATTGTGCTCTCATTAGGTATTATGACTCATGATCATATATGGAATCAGGAATACCAAAACTTTATATTTTCTTAAATAAACAATTGATTTCATTTCCCCGCTGTAAAACCGAACCATGACCCCAAAACGGCAATACGTACCAAACCTTGGGTTTGGTGAACCGTTACACCCCTATAACCTGAAGCTCTGTYTTCAGAGTGCAACTTATGTCATTGTGTGTAAATATTATTTGCATAACTAGTAATGGAGAAATAACATTGGCTCTATAATCGAAGATCATTTCACTTTTGTTCTGTCATTCGATTTTGTCAACGCTGTATTTTCATTTCAAGAAACAAACAGGCCGGTAGTACTATTGGTAACTCTACTGTACATGGGGTATTACAATGGAAGACCCATATGGCATCAGTATTTTTTGGAAGAACCAAGACATCCATCTCCAGGCATTTTTGTGGATGTGTTTTTCAAGTATTCATTGGGCTCTGGGTGAAAGTAATTCTCTTTGAAGATGCCTTCAATTCTCATTGTGTACCACTTCTGTTGGTAACGTACAGTGCGGGCAAAAAAGTATTTAGTCAGCCACAATTGTGCAAGTTCTCCCACTTAAAAAGATGAGAGAGGCCTGTAATTTTCATCATAGGTACACTTCAACTATGACAGACAAAATGAGAAAAAAAAAATCCAAGAAAATCACATTGTAGGATTTTTTATGAATTTTTTGCAAATTATGGTGGAAAATAAGTAATTGGTCAATAACAAAAGTTCTCTCAATACTTTGTTATATACCCTTTGTTGGCAATGACAGAGGTCAACAGGTGTTTTCTTGTTAAAGGGGGTTCTTCCCAAAACCAAAAGGGTTTTTCAACAGACTGTTGCTGGTATTGTTGGGCCCAAATACTCCATGCAGATCCCTCTAGAGCAGTGATGGTTTTGGGGCTGTTGCTGGGCAAACACGGTACTTTCAACTCGCCTCCAAAGGATTTCGCTATGGGGTTGAGATCTGCGAACTGGCTAGGCCACTCCAGGACCTTGAAATGCTTCTTACGAAGCGCACTTCCTTCGTTGCCCGCGGCGTGTGTGTGGGATCTATTGTCATGCTATGAAAGGACCCAGCCACGTTTCATCTTCCAATGCCCTTGCTGATGGAAGGAGGTTTTCACTCAAAATCTCACGATACATGGCCCCATTCATCTTTCCTTTACACGATCAGGCGTCCTGGTCCCTTTGCAGAAAAACAGCCCCAACGCATGATGTTTCCACCCCATGCTTCACAGTAGATATGGTGTTCTTTGGATGCAACTCAGCATCTTTTGTCCTCCACAACACGACGAGTTGAGTTTTTTACCAAAAAGTTCTATTTTGGTTCATCTGACCATATGACATCTTCCCAATCTTCTTCTGGATCATCCAAATGCTCTCTAGCAAACTTCAGACGGGCTGGACATATACTGGCTTAAGCAGGGGGACACGTCTTGCACTGCAGGATTGAGTCCCTGGCGGCGTAGTGTGTTACTGATGGTAGGGCTTTTGTTACTTGGTCCCAGCTCTCTGCAGGGTCATTCACTAGGTCCCCCCGTGGTGTTCTGGGATTTTTGCTCACCGTTCTTGCTGATCAGTTGACCCCACGGGGTGAGATCTTTGCGTGGAGCCCCAGATCGAAGGAGATTATCAGTGTCTTGTATGTCTTTCCATTCCTAATAATTGCTCCCACAGTTGATTTCTTCAAACCAAGTGCTTACCTATTGCAGATTCAGTCTTCCCAGCCTGGTGCAGGTCTACAATTTTGTTTTCTGGTGTCTTTTGACAGCTTCTTTGGTCTTGGCCATAGTGGAGTTTGGGATGTGACTGAATTGAGGTTTGGACAGGTGTCTTTTATACTGCACAAGTTCAAACAGGTACCATTAATACAGGTAACGAGTGGAGGACAGCGGAGCCTCTTAAAGAAGAAGTTACAGGTCTGTGAGAGCCGAGAAATCTTGCTTGTTTGTAGGTGACCAAATACTTATTTCCACCATAATTTGCAAATAAATTCATAAAAATCCTACAATGTTGATTTTCTGGATTTTTTTTTCTCATTTTGTCTGTCATAGTTGAAGTGTACCTATGATGAAAATTACAGGCCTCTCATCTTTTATTTAAGTGGGAGAACTTGCACAATGGTGCTGACTAAAATACTTTTTTGCCCAACTGTATTTGTATCTCATACAGCTACAGTACATGTGTCCAGAACATCTAAGTGACAAGGAATAATCAAAGGCAAAAGGTATGACAGCTGGTTGATGAGATTTGAGGTAATTCTACCGTTGACAATATCCTAACCAGGAAAGTATTTTGATTGGTGTATTACTCAGTCTCCATTGTGGGAGTTCACCGAGGATGTCATACTTGTAACTGGATTTGATAAATGGCATGCAGTATGTAATGTTTACTTTCACTGTAGTTACTTTTTCATCCACATGCTTTTATATGGATAGGGAATATTTATTCATTCATCAAGAGATTTATTATTTTTGTGATTTTATGAATTGATTTTGTGTACTTTTTTTTTTCTTTTTCATTTGGGTCCATTATATTCAATTGACTTAGCGTTCTGCATTCAGCCATGTTGAATTAATGTGTTCATTTTAATTCCATTTGTTCAGCATCAGACACTCAACTATGTAGCTTTAGTACACAAGGATGATTTACTGATGGGAAAAAAAGTGATATATTTTTGTTGACCTTTCTAACAGCTCTTTGATTGTGTGGTTATGAAGTCTATGATACAGTCCTGTTGTTTTATTGATCCTAGATTGACCGCTCACAGTGGGAGCTCTGCAGTTGCATTCGTTATAAGGCAGTAATCCAGGATACAGTTGCACGCCTGGTGCAGTGTTCTCAACCCTCAGACATGCTCTTGTGTCCACATGGTGTCAGTCAGACTCTAATCCGTCTGGTATTATATGTTCATGCCACCGTCTATGGGCTGATGATGGTGTAATATCATTTCAAGTCCATTGGCAGGCAGTGCATGCTGGAACACAGAAACCACCTGGGGGAAAAAGATTCCTCCTTGATGTCTCTTGAGCCTGCCATCTCCCTGTACCTGTAGATGTGAGTTTCAGTCCCCCCTAAAATCTATGTTCTTAGACCAAGAAGTACATAACATATCAAGGAAATGGTAACATTGTTCTGTATAGTACTGTGCCGCTGCCAGTCACTGGGGTCATATTTGAGAGCTGTATTCCCTCCTGAGTGAGATGAGTCCCCATATTCCGGTATAAAAGGCTCTCCACATAATGTATCCAATATGTTGGAAGCTTTCACTCCTGAACCCTGAATAATTCAACTCCATTTTGTTGTGTGACGGGCCGGGACGTGGGACTGAGGGCTCACAAATCCACACAGTTCATGTCACCACCCATTTACAGCCTTAAACATTTATTTTATTTTTTATTTTAGCTATTTGATTTTGCCTAGTCTGCTTATTGGTCTTTCCGTTATGTCTAGATGTGCTGTTAATAGCCCGTAATTAATAGTTGTAACAACCCTTGGCTAAATTATTCATGTTTTATTACACTCAGAAATAGGTCTCTAATACTTCAAAAAGAGAAAGGAGGAATGGTAGTCTGTCATGGTCTTGAAACTGGAAATGTACATTTTTAATATTTAATGGTCTCATCAGATGTGCTGTAGACAAGGTTTTGTGCAAATACAAAAATTCAAATGGGGGGYGGGGGGGAGGATAAAATGTGCGGGGCTCTAATGTACCCAGCATTATAAATAGGCCTTTACATCTGGTCTCCTGCAACTTTAATGACTCCTCTTTCAAGAATATAATTGAACACATCTCCGTCCGACACATCTCTTCTTTGATCCAAGGTCACCTTCCCAGGATGCTCCAGTCATGTGGAGCTTTTTAAAATTTAGTCTGAAATGTTGAAAAATGTCAGCTTCGTCGCTCCTCTTCTATCTGATGCGGTGGAATAAACACACTGATAATCCCTCTGTGACGGTAACCGTTAACAGGTAGCTCACAGTTAATTTTAGTCAGAGCATGACTTAAACAGCCAGTCACAGTTGTTCATAGGAGCCTTGTCTCCAATGCAATATTTACACAGTGCCAAGGGTTTATTGGAAATATTGATATTTGACTAACTGGAGCGTAAAGTATTACATTATGCAATTAGAAAACACCGGCTCTACATATGAATACAGAAGCAGGTTTTATAGTGTAATCATACATTCTGAGCTGCATTTGTGCTCTCAGCATTCATTTCTGCCAGGTGACAAAGCCAGTCCCTGCCCAAGGGTGGTGTTATTGCAATGAGATGGTTCATGAATACTAATAAAGATGCTGTCTTGWCACATCAACGTATGCATCCATTGCTGTTTATTATTCACCACGTCTCCTTTTATGGTGTTCAGTTGTCAAATGATCCCTTTGACATGAATGAAATACATGTTAAATACTCTCAAATACACATGCCTAATTCAGGACTTTTATTTGGCTGCAGGTGCCATTTAAAATATATGGTGTGCTTATTGGGGATTAATACTGTTATACCTATAATTTGATTCTAGGGGACACACTGCAGTCTGTGGTACCTGATGTTTTCCATTACGAGGAAACTGTTGGTCCCAAACCAAACCCTGTCTACCAGTCTTGCATGGAGTTAAGAGTGTCAATCAGATTATTTTCTCATACTAAGAAAAGTGTGCTCCGTTGAGTTCTTTGGTTGCATATTATCGCTCTCCTGATGTAGTGTCTGTTCATTCGTAGCTTTGTAGATTTCCTTTGATTTGTATGTAAGTGTATGCTTCCATGGTCATGTATATGTATCATGTGATTTTTTTTTCTTCAGAAAAATTACTTGGACAGAATTATACAAAAGACTGTTAAAACTGAACATTTTTTTCTGAATTTAACTGATGTATATTTTAAAACAAATTAAATATTTTAAACTTAATTTGTGGTCTGGTTATGTAGCAATGTTACCTCAACATTTTTACTTGGTTTGTTCCTTTTATAAGAGGTTAAAGAGCGACTGCCCCTAAAAATAAACTTCTTGTTTTGAAAACGGCCTATATGGCATCCGAGTCAAACATGTATTCTAGTGACAAAATTGACTACAAAGTGTAAATACGATAATTGATGTTAGTCTCGTCCAAAACAGAGATTTGCGAGATAGGGGAAAAAATTATTTCAGTGAATGAAGGGTACTGAAACAGTTTTCCTTGGGTTGGGTAGATTTCAAACCTGCCCATATAACCCAAGCTGCAGTGCAGCTGCTCGCGACCCTATCGTCAGGACAATGGTCAATTTGGTATCCCTATGGGGCTAGTTAGGGACCATCAGTAAATGGGCCAATCCTTCAAAATGTCCGTAGACTGGTTAGCTGACAACGTCACAAACGATGCGCACGCTTCAATGGGGCAGAAGTCTGTGTTGTGACTAGATGGCCAGATATCCAGCAACAATGAAAAGAAGCGGCAATGTGGGGAATCGTAGGTGGCTCGTTTAAGCTAGTTTTTATCTTGTTCTTGATACCATGTAGTTGAGGTGTTTTGTCACGTCAATGCTAATATGGTTAACATTTGCTAGCTAGCTAACTAACAACTGCAACGATGTATGAGACAATTCCTCATTGTGCAAATGTATTTGTTTTCAATAAACATTGGAGACTAAGTATCGTTTACATGTTGTCAACCATCCAAGCCAACCCTGTCTGTTTTGCCCCAAAGATGCACACGCGTTGGTTTTGTTGCTAAACAACCAACCCACCTAACGTTATAGTTCCAAACTTCAACGAATTAACCTCAAACCAACTATAAATTGTAGAAATTCATAATAAATACTTGTATGAGACAACTAAAAGATGTGCAACATTAAAATAGTGTCCCATTTACATTGGGGCTAGTTAGGGACCAACAAATTACAGAGATGGGCTATTTGATGTCAAACAAGCTGCATTTCTTAATGAACGAGCCGGAAAACGAGGCTAAATCAGGAAGTTCAGCTCCGTTTTAAACATTCAGCCACATTTACCTTGGAAGATTAGAACAGTAGCTCTTACCTAAGGGTTCCCCCTACTGATAAGACTCATCCTGGACTTGCAGTTCAGGATCATTTTTAAAATGTTAGTCCACCTCGAGTTTTCCCCTCCAATGATTAACTGATATGAATACAAACAGAAAAGCCTAAATACTTTTACATTTGTGAATGATTTAATGTATTCATTTGGTGGACGTTGACAATCATTGAAAGTACTTTTCCATGAGGTATGCACAATTCCTTTTCAATATCACACCACCCAATGTTCTCACAATAGTAAAACCTAGGAAATTGGAGCTCCATCGAAAGATCCTGTTGCAGCTCAAATTAGATTTTCATGGCTGAAATGCCTTCATTGCCAGAGAAAGGGGACGGCGATTAAAAAAGGAACCCTAATTGAATTAGATGCCGGCATTAGAGATTCTCTACGTCATCGGATTGCATAGCAGACGAGATGTTATCATTGCCAGCAATGCAGCGTTCGTTTGGCATGGTCCACCAGCCTGCATTCCATTGTCCTCTGTGGCATCCAATGATGACTAACAGGGTCAGCAATCTGCTTATGAAAAGTGTAAGTAGCCTACTTACAGTTGCCGTCACAATGATATAATTCATTTAATCAACATTGAAACGGACTGTGCCCTAAACTATTGTTTCATGCCCTCAAAGTATATATCCAGCAAGGGGTTCAAGTGTAACAGGAGTAGATGTAGGAGATACACTGGAAAAACAGGCTTCTGTTGTCCCTGTCACTTAGCAACTCGGGAGATTGATCGCGATATCCATCCCTGGTTCCACTCATTATTTAGCTGTCCTATGGGAATGGAGCACTGAAAGGGGGTAACAGTAAATGTCTGTTTTCATTTATGCACCCCAACATCAGAAACCTGCCTCACTGGATTACTCAGATCAGTGAGAGATAAGATTATGGTCTCCTTGGAAACTGATTACCAACGAAACTGAATGTGAATTGTACGAGTGATTGGTTTATGCTTACCGTACATGAGAATGTGCTGGTCCGGAATGGGCATTAATTCCTGCTCTCTATTTTTCGTTCTGTGACATGTCATGCAGAGATTCTGTGGCTAAGACTTTGTGCCTTTAACGTTGGCTTGTTGTACCCTCAATCCACAACATCACAAAGAAAGAGGCGTTAAGACAAGGTTAGAAAGAATGTCCTATAGAATGTCACAATATGGATAATGTTGGTTGGTACTCTGTCCATAACATCCCTAAGCACACTGGAGAGGCGTTAAAATGTATTGATGTGGAGGTTTGCAAAAAATTCTCAATAGAATGTCATAACATGGATGGATATAGCCCAGTTAGAAATTCATTTAGGCACAAAGGCRTRAAACAAGGGGATTTGATGGGGATAATGCCTTTCCTCCATAGTAATCAGCTTTGACTGGCGGTTGTGGGGGATGATGATGATGGTGGTGGGGGTAGGGCTCACTGTATACAGGGATGATGAAACACTGCTGCATTGTCATAGTGTGATACTGAATTACCACATGCTCGTTACAGATAATTTTGTATGTGACGTTTAAGTGCTGACCCCAGGATCATCCTGTTATTAGGGCTATTACTACAATTTCAAAATAAATGTTCATATGAAACATTAGTAAACCATTTAGTAGAGAGAAAAGTACATTAAGATCAAAGGAAACCCGTGTTCAGTGAGCTATTGTACACTATTAAGTAAGCTATTCCAATCAGGAAACACGAATCCAAACGTCTTTAAGAAGATGTAAACAAACAGATTTATTCTGACATCAGACCATCACAACAATCATATATAGTCGATATATCAGAGCATACGGACTTGTATTGGTTACATAACCTTCAAAATCGGAACTATAAATAGACTGTGCATGTTTAAAATAAATAATTCACTATTGCCTATAAGTCACTTGGTGTGGGTTTTAAGGATTTTGTGCCTGCTCCAAAATGTATTCTGTCATGTAAAAGTGCTACAGGTCATGCAAAAAGTGTAATTGGTTGCAGGCTACTAGGTGATCTTAAACGCAATGATGTGCAGACTAGCAAAAAGAAAAGAGGTAAAAACTAAAAAGGTAGGAAGGCTGTGGAATCACATCTCAGTCTCAGCTAGTAGGCTCTCGCCTAGACCTGACGTCAGCAGGACCCTCTGGGGGTGGGAGTCTGCAAGGGGCAGAGACAACGGAAACGGGTTTAGGACTTCTATAACACCACAGCTAGCCTGGTCGCCACATCTGTAGGGTGCTTTAGCCTTAGACGGAAAGACAATGAACAAGTTGGCCAAAGCACAAACAGATCTGACTACCAGTCTACTCTAAAGCACTCCGGAAACGGGAACAGGCCTCATTCTTCAGCAAAATGGTTAGTTAGTAGAGTTATTTTAGGTCATCACTTATACCGACGTTTCGGGTTTATAGCAGCTTATTATWGAAAATGATTTATTTTGAACAGAACACCCCAGTGGAACTGTCTAGACTATGACTAAGAAGGGACAGGGAAGGAGAGTGTTTTGGTTGGCCAGGTCAGCCCTTACTACTGTGGGGGACCCAGGTGGTTTTCTCCCTGGTGGGGATGCCAGCGCTGCATCGTGCCTCGCTCTCTTTGTCGTCGTCCTCCTCTCCCTCGGAGAGCAGGTCTGAGATCTTCTGCTGCAGCTCGGGGTTGATGGCGTTCTCAGCCAGGACCAGCACGCGCAGACAGGTGGGGTAGTTCTCCACCACGTCCAGGAATACCTGGGGGCACAGGGGAGGGAGGCTGTCATGGAGCACTGATAGGCTACAGTAGAGGTTGATAAGAGGACTTTGTAGGTAGAGTTCTGCATGCCAGTGGGGATTTTTATTCTAGGTTGCGAACGTACGTTTACACTGAACAAAAATATGAAAACGCAACATGTAAAGTGTTAGTCACAATTTCCGTTAGCTGAAATAAGACCCCAGAAATGTTCCGTGCGTACAAAAAGCTTATTTCTCTCAAATGTTGTAAACAAATTTGTGCACGTCACTGTTAGTGAGCGTTAATCCATCCACCTGACAGATGTGGCACATCAAGAAGCGGATTAAACAGCATGATCATTACGCAGGTGCACCTTGTGCTGGGGACAAAAGGCCACTAAAATGTGCAGTTGTCACAACACAATGCCAAAGAAGTTTAAAGTTGAGGGAGTGTGCAATTGGCATGCTGACTGCAAAAAATGTCCACCAGAGCTGTTGCCAAAGAACTGAAATGTTAATTTCTCTACCATAAGCCTCCAACGTCGTTTTAGAGAATATCGCAGTACGTCCAACCGGGCTCGCAACCTCAGACCACGTGTATAGCGTCGTGTGGGTGAGCGGTTTGCTGATGTCAACTGAGTGCCCAATGGTGGTATTGGCAGCCATAAGCTACAGACAACGAACACAATTGCATTTTATCGTTGGCAATTTCAATGCACAGAGATACCATGACGAGATCCTGAGGCCCATTGTCGTGCCATTCATCCGACATCACCATCTCATGTTTCAGCATGATAATGCACGGCTCCATGTCGAAAGGATCTGTACACAATTCCTGGAAGCTGAAAAGGTCCCAGTTCTTCCATGGCCTGCATACTCACCAGACATGTCACCCATTGAACATGTTTGGGATGCTCTGGATCGATGTGTACGACAGCGTGTTCCAGTTCCCGCGAATATCCAGCAACTTCACACAGCCATTGAAGAAGAGGAGTGGGACAACATTCCACAGCCTGATCAACTCTATGCGAAGGAGATGTGTTTCGCTGCATGAGGCAAATGGTGGTCATACCAGATACTGACTGGTTTTCTGATCCATGCCCTACTTTTTTTAAAGGTATCTGTGAGCAACAGATGAATATCTGCATTCCCATGTAAAATCCATAGATTAGGGCCAAATTAATTAATTTACATGTCCTTAAATGAACTCTAACTCAATAAAATCTTTGAAATTGTTGCGATTATTTTTGTTCAGTATGTGGTTTTGTTTTTTACTTCGGCACGTAACAAAAAATATTTCAGATTTATAGTATTTCGTCTCAAAAGCAGTGAAGTTTCTTCTTAGTGTGAAGTGCATGTCAAGGCTAGTCTCTATAAATCAGTTAGCTTTAGACAGGAGAGAGACATAGTAGCTAGAAAATGAATTGAAAGTCTGTTGAAATTGATAAATTGTCCAAAAGCCTTGAGCACTTTTCATTTGCACTTGCCAGGCCACAGCTGGCGAAGTCTTTTCTCACAACACACTGAGTGTGGTAAGCACATCTTCACAGCAAATTAGACTCAGGGTTATGGGTCAATACCAGAAGGAGCTGCCTGTCCAGATGAAGTTTACTTTGATCAAAGACTGAGGGAGGCCTCGCAGCCACCAGACGGTGACTTTGGTATGCTAGCCCAAGGCTCTGTTCAGCACTCCCACCCTTGTTGTTCCACACTCATATGCATGCACATGAAAGCCCCTTCGTCTCCTAAGAAAACAGACTGACTTTGAAATTAGACCATGAGAGGAACAGGGCTTTGGTATGATGACAGTTAAATTGGGAGATTTGATATACAGCAGCCCCACCTAGTGGATATAACCATAAAATCAATTTACAATCTACAGAATAGGTGGGATTGAAATAGAACAATGTTACATTCACATTAAAGGTCATTAAATATAATGGAACCATAAGGGATGTGAAAAGCTACCTCCATAACATTAAATGAAAATAAATGAGTTATTTTTCAATTGATGATTGGCATTAGTAATGCTGGAAATGGGCACCACATTTTGAGAAGAGGCATGGAAGTCAAATGGCCACACCAGTAGAAATCCTTTTTCGAGCTGAAAGACGATGGCCAGAGCTTACCCATGATGTTGCGCAACGATTTAGGTCAAGTCATCGTTTTAGTCAAAGTATGATATTTGGGCTTGAAGTGACATCCGAACTGCTCACTTGGTGCAAATCCATGTGAATCCGGTGTCTTTTCCAATGATATGAAATACACATTTTCACATGACAAGGCGACAGGTAGCCTAGCGGATAAGAGCGTTGGGCCAGTAACCGAAAGGTCCCTGGTTCAAATCCCCTATCCGACTAGCTGAAAAATCAGTCTGTGTCCTTGAGCATGCCACTGACCCCTAATTACTCCTGTAAGCCGCTCTGGATAAGAGTGTATGCTAAATGACCAAAATGTTTCATTTCAGGGGTGGAAGCTTTAAATCATAATGAAACTGCTGAACAAAAATAAACAATTTTACTGAGTTACAGTTCATATATGGAAATCAATTAATTGAAAAATCCATTAGGCCCTAATGATTTTACATGACTGGGCAGGGGTGCAGCCATGGGTGGGCCTGGGACGGCATAGGCCCAGCCAATCAGAATGAGATTTTCCAAACAAAAAGGCCTTTATTACAGACAGAAATACTACTCATCAGTTTCATAAACTGTCCGGGTGGCTGGTCTCTGACAATCCCGCAGGTGAAGAAGCCGGATGTGGAGGTCCTGGGCTGGCGTGGTTACACGTGGTCTTCGGTAGTGAGGCAGGTTGGACGTACTGCCAAATTCTCTAAATTATCTGGCAATAGCTCTGGTGGACATTCCTGCAGTCAGCATGCCAATTGCACGCTACCTCAACATCTGTAGCGTTGTGTGACAAAACTGCACATTTTAGAGTGGCCTTTTATTGTCCCCAGCACTGTGTAATGATCATGCTGTTTAATCAGCTTCTTGATATGGCACACCTGTCAGGTGGATGGATTATCTTGGCAAAGGAGAAACGCTCACCAACAGCGACGTAAACACATTTGTGCACAACATTTGAGGGAAATAAGCTTATACTTTACATGTTGCGTTTATATTTTTGTTCAGTATTCATCAGATTTCTTCTCACTTTCTTTGTAATGTTTTTCCACACACTCAGTGGTGCAGATGACTATGCTCTAGTGGTGATGTTGGTGACACTACAGACCTGTGCTGACTGGTTTGTGAGTCCTGTTCCCTCCAGATCTAACACCTCCAGAGTTCTGCTGGACGCCACAGCCACTGCTAGCATACCAGCAATCTGGTCCCCTGGAATCCCAACACAGCCAAAACGTGAGTGAATTCAGAAGGTGAGTTTGTCATTTGAGAATTACAGAAATCTGATTGGTGCCATTGACTCAGAACAACAGATTAGGACCACACACATTAGTATTTGCATAAATAGTTAATTTATTCCAACAGCATAAACTGATATACAGTTAATTAGGTACACCACGTTCATGAAAATGGTTCGCTCCTACAGAAAGTAGGTCATGTGGCCGTGGCTTGCTATATAAAGCAGCTAGACAGACATCGAGGCATTTGGTTACTGTTCGATTGAATGTTAGAATGGGCAAAACGAGTGACCTAAGCAACTTTTAGCGTGGTATGATCGTGGGTGCCAGACGCGCCGGTTCCAGTATCTCAGAAATAGCCTGCCTCCTGGACTTTTCACGCACGACCGTGTCTAGGGTTTATAGAGAATGGTGCGATAAACAAAAACCATCTAGTCAGAGCCAGTCCTGTGGGAGAAAACAGCTTGTTGATAAGAATGGTAAGAATCATGCAAGCTAACAGGCGGGCCACAAACAGGCAAATAACGGTGCAGTACAACAGTGATGTGCAGAACGGCATCTCAGGCCTCCCGAGTGGCGCAGAGGTCTAAGGCACTGCATTGCAGTGTTAGAGGCATCACTACAGACCCAGGGTTAACCCCAGGCTGTGTCGCAGCCGGGGGAGACCCAATTGGCTCAGCGTCGTTCAGGTTAGGGGAGGGTTTGGTCGGCCGGGATGTCCTTGCCCCATCGCTCTCTAGCGACTCCTTGTGGCGGGCCGGGCACACGCACGCTGACTTCAGTTGCCAGGTGTACGGTGTTTCCGACACATTGGTGCGGCTGGCATCCGGGTTWAGCGAGCAGTGTGTCAAGAAGCAGTGCTGCTTGGCAGGTTCGTGTTTTGGAGGAAGCATGGCTTTCGACCTTCGCCTCTCCCGATTACGTACGGGCGTTGCAGCGATTGGACAAGACTAACTTCCAATTGAATATCACGAAATTGAGGAGAAAAAGGGCAACAAAAAAAATTTGGACAGCATCTCAGAACGCACAACTCGTCGGCCCTTGTCACGGATGGGCTATTACAGCAGACGACCACACCAGGTTCCACTCCTATCCAGTGGGCACGCGATCACCAACACGGGACAATTGAGGAGTGGAAAAACATTGCCTGGGCCGACGAATCCTGGTTCCTGTTGCGTCATGCTGATGGCAGAGTCAGGATTTGGCTTAAGCTGCATGAGTCAATGGCCCCATCCTGCCTGGTGTCAACGGTACAGGCCAATGGTGTGGAGAATATTTTCCTGGCACACGTTAGGTCCCTTGATACCAACTGAGCAACATTTGAACGCCAAAGCGTATCTGAACATTGTTGCTGACCAGGTGCATCCCTTCATGGCTACAGGGGGGTCCGACCCAGTACTAGATGGGTGTACCTAATAAACTGACCACTGAGTGTACGGTTCGGCTTTCACCATCAGGCGTATGCACATCTTTTCAACAGTATAAGTATTGTGACCTTAACCCAACACCTAGCGACATCATAAAGGGGTTTAGATCTCTTGTCTTTATTTAACTAGGCAAGTCAGTTAAGGAAAAAAATCTTATTTTACAATGACAGACTACCCCGGCCAAACCCTCCCCTAACCAGGACGACACTGGGCCAAATGTGCGCCGCCCTATGGGACTCCCGATCACGGCCGGTTGTGATACAGCCCGTGACCAAACCAGGGTCTGTAGTGACGCCTCTAGCACTGAAATGCACTGAAATGCACTGCCTTATACTGCTGCGCCACTCGGGAGCCCAAACAAGTCCCAGTTGGGGCTACCCACGGTGTTCACTACATTGGTGTCAGAAGTGGGATAGCGCCCGTGAGGCGGGGGGAGGGGCAGTTCACACGAGGGACTTGCTATAGTGTAACCACCTTAACCCAACACCTCGTCAAGGGATTCAGATCTCTTGGCGTAACAGCTAAGGTGTTGGGCTGACAGTCACTGAACCTAGGTTTGAGTCCTGGTCTGGGCTACCCCTACAATTTGCTACAGCATTTCCTAGCCACCGTGCTTCTACACCTGCATTGCTTGCTGTTTGGGGTTTAAAGCTGGGTTTCTGTACAGCACTTTGTGACATCAGCTGATGTAAGAAGGGCTTTATAAATACATTTGATTGATTTTGATGTGCCAGTCATTAGGAGTGTCATTGATCTCCATAATTCAGATGGATGAAATGGAACCCAAATGTTATACCCTGTATAACCCAAAATGACCATAGCCCTATAATTGTGTATCAAGTAGGCCTATGCCCTCTAAAATGTAACCTTAAGTTAACTTGGGACATTATGTTCTTCAGATGACCTCCTTTCCTATTTCTCTTTCTCTCTAGTGCAAGCAGCCAGGTGGATGTCATGGAGATAACAAATATTATTGGGTAATGCAGGAGGCAACTGGCCCATAAAATGGACATCATCGGTAACTCAAGAGTGCTTCACCTCTGAAACAGGCCCATTACGCATGATGACACATTCATGTTGTTCCAACACTTGAAGTTCACAATAGTTAATATTGAAGTATTTTTATTGCAGCACTTTGGGTTGAGTGCAATATTCCTTTAAAATGTTAAGAACTTGATTCCATATAAAGAAATTCCCTGATATAAAGTACTGTAATTGGTTTTGTGTCCTCGTGATTGGTTCTTACCCAGGGGGTTGTAGTCCAGGTTGAGGACTCGGAGCTGGGAGCTGTGGGCCACAGCGATGGCCAAGCGGGCCCAGCCCTTTGTGGTGATGCTGGGGTTTGCACTCAGAGTCAGCTCCCTAAGACCTGTGGGACAGGCAGTCTATCACCATCAAATGACCAACTAGCTATAGCCAGAGCCGAATATAGCCATATAGTAAAGGCACTGACTAGCTAGTGTGTGTTTTCTCCATTATGTCAAATGAGTCTAATTGTAAACATAATGCCTTCATAAAGCCTATAAAGATGCTTCAGAAATCACTCATAAGCTAATGTCATGCTACATATAGGATGGAAAAAGATAATTGTGACAGAGCTATGTAGTGTTAATAACAACTTTATGAATGCTCTATAAAGCCTATAGAAGTGGCAATTTGTCTGGACTGTATTTTCTATACTAAAATATGTGTTTATCTCTCTGCGTCCATTTTCCCTACACACACACACTAACAAGAGAGGACCTCTACACTAGCCTACTGTTTCCAGGCCCCAGTCCCTCGGCCGGCCAAGCAGGTTCAGAGTCCGATACCTCCAGTAAAAGTGAGGGCAGTGTTGCGTGGCTCTACCTGATTTGGCCCCGTCCGGAGGCAGCATGCCACAGATTAGCCGCAGTGCCTCGTCCCCCAGCATACAGTCCCCCAGGTCCAGAGACACCAGTAAAGGGTGAGTGGAAAGAGCAGTGTTAAGTGTCACCAATCCTGCATCCAGGAGGGGACTTCCATGGAGACTGTGGCATATGAGAGATGGGAGGAGAGAAAGAGGAAAAAAATGCAGAATATCATTCCATATGAAAGTGCCAGTGAAGACCATCCAATTCATTCACTCATGTTTACACATATAGCCTAATGCAGAGCACCGCTTTCAAGCTACATAAAGCATCAACTTGACATAGACTTGAGTTCATGCTCATCCTCATGGTAATTAGGGTCCGGTCCCCCATGTGATGCCATGGTGAAAACATGCAACAGCGCTTACTGGATCCCAAATTGAGGGACCCATGCTGATTACAATGAGTGAATAGACAGTAGCCATATCATTATCAACCACTAAGACCAATCAATCATTCAATCAGACAGACAACTTATTAATTGTGATATACTACTTACAAAAGGGTCTGGATCGATCTGTTGGTCTTGAGTGCATCGGCGAGATGCTTGGTTCGYGTGATGGTGGAGACCACACCGAGGTTCAGGTTGAGTTGCGCCAGTGAGTGGGACTCCGTCACTCCGCGACACACCCGTCCGAAGTCTCGGTCTGAAAGCTGACATCCCCTGATAGACAAAAGCCTCACACTGTTCTCTTTCAGGCTTTCACAAATATCCTTGATCTCAGCTCCCGACAGTGCCTCTCCCGTTATTTGAATAGAACCTGGTAGCATTTTGGTAAATGTTTGTCTACTAGGCCTACATTACATTCAAGGTTTGTGCCCAGCAGAGATGGACATGCATTGTAGGCATACAATTATCCAACGTCGGTAGGCTGTTAAATTACATTTCAAATTCAATAGGCTATTTACGATATCCGATATTTGCGAGGCTGTCTGTATTGTAGCTGGTTTAATTGAGCATTTCTTATTAGGCTATGCATAGGAAAAGAGCACACGAGGTAAGGTGTTCTGAAGTTAAATCGTTCCTAAACCCCCTTGCGCCGTTTCAAGCGCTGACATAACCTCCTGCTACAACGTAGCTCGCTAAACCCTTAGCGATTCTTCTTACACAGGCCATGAATGGATACATTCGTCGATACATATTAGCCAGGCTCCAATACAATCGAATGTCGTGCAGTTTTCCAGGTCCTCATGCAGAACAAACGGGTTGCATTCCAGTCATGTTTTGAGCTTGGCACTGGAGCAAAGGCGATCGTTTGTTTGCCCCTTTTGCAGCAGGTATCGGTTACTATGGACACCCTCTTCTCAATGTCATCAGAAACATCTTTGCAATCAGTCGTTTTCTGACTGTCACATGTTGCCCTCTAATTAGTTTACTAATGCTCGTTTTCCTTAGTCGTCAAGGGCGCGTGCAGCCTCCTCGAAGAATATGTGTGGCTGCAGACGTCGGGAAATATTGCAGGTCTGAGCAACTGTTTCTTCAGGAGAAAAAAAATGCAAGTCGAGGGCGAATATATATATAGCTGTGGTCTCAGTACAGAGTAGGTTATTGCTATTGATCACGTGCAGTGCTGGCGTTGGTCTGACCGGGGCTGTGCTGGTCTAGCCCTGCCCAAATACATCACCTGACCTGTCTATACCACACCCATAGATAGATAGCACTTGGCCTTTACATTTTTCCCCCTCAAATTAATGTAAGTGCATAATCTAACATGATCACCAAATAGATAGACCTGTTATATAACTATTCCCTATAAAAACGTTTTGAAATAAAAAGCATCATAATCAATAGGCCTAGAATAAACTCTCATGAGAACCTTAACCTTCCCATTACACTGTTCTCTGGGTCAAACACACTATTATGGAAGCTCGTTCCCGCCAACTAAACAATAAAATCCGACTAAGAGTTATGAGATAGTAAGACATTATTATGAGATAGTAACTTGTTAATAATTAGATAGTAAGACATTGTTATGAGATATGTTTAGGCTATCTGTATCACATGAATCATGTATTTGTGTGCGTGCGAGGAGAGTTTGTGTTGATATTGTTCTATATTAATGGATTGGAGAGTTTTGTTGATGTGAATTGGTGCCTGTTTGATGGCATCTGGTTGGCATCAGATTGAATTAATTCTATTAAATCCATTAAAGGGACTTTTAATGTATTAATATATAGCCATTGATTCTTGAATAATGTAACTTTGTCACAACACAACTGATTGGCTCAAACGCATTAAGAAGGAAAGAAATTCCACAAATTAACTTTTTACAAGACATACCTGTTAATAGAAATACATTCCAGGTGACTACTTCATGAAGCTGGTTGAGAGAATGCCAAAAGTGTGCAAAGCTGTCATCAAGGCAAAGGGTAGCTACTTTGAAGAATCTCAAATATAAAATATATTTTGATTTGTTTAACACTTTTTTGGTTACTACATGATTCCATATGTGTTATTTCATAGTTTTGATGTCTTAACTATAATTCTACAATGTAGAAAATAGTAAAAATAAAGAAAAATCTTTGAGTTTGTGTGTGCAAACTTTTGACTGGTACTCTATATATATATATGATTACTGAATAACCATAGCCTCGAGCACATTGGTAGTCACCCAGGTTGAGGGTGTGACAGCTGAGTATCCTTCCACTGTGCCTATCTCATGTCTCGTTGCAGACTGCAGTCACATCCCATAGTTCCCCTAGTGAGCGGAGAGTGAAAGGAGAGGACTAGTGGAGGGCATAGCTATGCTGCGTTCAAGTCTCCATTGTTCAGTTCAATATGGGAAATGCTTCACATTTAGATCCACATTCTACAGTCAAACACCGAAATGTATTTCTCCACTGACAAAGTACGGTAAAACACCTGGACTGGGCAGTGTTTCTTTATAAAAAAAAGTCCTTTATTAAAAMTAGGCTACTGCTGTGAAGCAGCTCAGTATTCCCCACTTCTTTGATCTGGGCCCGGTTTCCCGATAGCGATAGGAGTGTTTTAACAATGCATATTTCCTACAATGACCGAAGATGTAACATGCGTTTCTCAAACACCACGCAGAGAGAACGGCCGTTAAGTGCGTTGGAGCATCGAAAGAAAGGGAGCTCTACTCTCAGATCAGCTGTCTCCATTGAAATCTTTTCTTAACATTTCACAATACTGACAACCATCTGCTCCTAGATAGATATTACCACCTACGGTTGCAAATATTGAGGCTGCTTATTTAAATGCTTACCCAATAAAAATACACTTAATCACTGATTCGGCACATCATTGTGCATATGTTAGGACACGCATCATCAAATATATTGAGACAAATTACAGATAGTAGCCTACAAGTAACAAAATACAACTCAATTGATTGAACATTAAATGTATTTTAATATGATTGAAATAGGTCTATAGCCTGCTGTTTAAATTGTAACGCAGTTATCTCGGTTTTCATTTGAAGCATATTTTCCGTCGCTTCCTACTGGGAACAAAGTGGTTGAATCAACGTCTTTTCAACCAAAATTTTCACCGTATTGTGACGTGAAATCTATGTGGAAAATACATTGGATTTGAAAAAAGTAATCAACATAAACTGTTGTTTTGAGGGTAAAATTTCAACCACAGGTTTTTGTCATCATGGTAGCCACATTTCAACATATACAAGGTTTGTCTAAAATATGTTGAATTTGTACCTTTAAAACAACATTAGATCCACTATCWGAATAAAATTCAATAGGCTGGGCAGCAAGGTTATAGCCAAGCCCAGCCCAGCTTAGCTATGATATTTATCACTGACTATTACCAATGTGCTATCGTGAGAATGATTGTTGAGCGATCTCCACTTAAAAGCTAAATAGATTTACTGTTGCTATCAAAGTCATTCCAAAGTGTAGGTTTAACAGAGCAAATGAAATCTGACCATACTTTATCATTCATATATCCTCAATTTAGCTATTTAGGACTACAGTATAAAGCATTTGCAAAGTCATCCATAGCTATTGTTTCAATTTAACAAAAAAGAGAGAACACATAGGCTTAGGGCGGCTATGCCCAAACTGGGTATACCCAGGGGTATGCCAAATAAATATATGATTCACATTTTCAAACAGTCCATTTAGATTTTCCAACGGGGCTATACATTTGGGTGATGTTTTTTTCTCGCCCGAGTAGCCACATTTCACTGCCAAAAATAAAATTAAAGCATCTAGTGTTCAGTGAAACAACAACACAAGGTCAAATACAGGTAGCCTAGTCAAATAATTAACGTCCAATCACATTAACCGTTACTCTCTCGGCGGATTTCCACTAATGATCCGTATGTAGACAAACGTAGCTGCTGCTCATTCCGTTTGCTTGAAAATTGATAAATGGTCCAAAAAAAGTGAGGCCCGCGTCCATAGAGACACATACCAMCTCTACTGGTTGCACTGCTACTACCAGCAGTACTACACCTGCACCTGTCGACGACACAAGTTGTTCTGCTTCCACAAGCACATCCAATGCTAGCATCATTTGTTGCTAGCCCAGCTATGCCCGTTACGTTTATGGAGGGTCAATTAAGGAAGACATCCTCTTCTGGAAACCAGGATAACAGAATAGGATATTTTTTAAAGTACTGGACAGCTTTGTGACATCAAATGGACTTTGGTGGTCAAGATGTGTTGGTATCTGTACTGATGGCCCGACGCCACTTGGGTACACTGCAGCATCCACCGAGAGGCTCTTGCTGCCAAGGGAATGCCTGCCAGCTTGAAAGACATTTTGGACACTACAGTGAATATGGTTAACTTAGTTAATGGTTAACTTATGGTTAACTTAGGCCCCTGAACTCTCGTGTATTTTCTGCATTATGCAATGATATGGGCAGTGACCATGTAACGCTTTTACAACATACAGAAGTGCGCTGGTTATCAAGGGGCAAAGTATTTTATGTTTTTATGAATTGAGAGACTGCCTCCAGTCCACTTACCAATATCTGAATAAGAGAGCCTCATTGAAACAAGCGGTTCTGTGAAAATGTAATTTAATCAGAAGCCACTGCCAGATTTCTGGATAGGGCTGCACTCAGAGTATCCTGCCTTGGCAAATCGTGCTGTTAACACACTGATGCCCTTTGCAACCACATACTTATGTGAGAGTGGATTTTCTGCTCTCACTAGCATGAAAACTAAATACAGGCACAGACTGTGTGGAAATGTATTTAAGACTGAGACTCTCTCCAATACAACCCAACATTGCGGAGTTATGTGCATCCTTTCAAGCACACCCTTCTCATTAACCTGTGGCGAGTTATTCACAATTTGATGAACAAATAAGGTTTTATATGTAAGATGGCTAAATAAAGAGCAAAATGATTGATTATTATTYTTTGTGCCCTGGTCCTATAAGAGCTCTTTGTCACTTCCCACGAGCCGGGTGGTGATGACAACTCAACCTCATTCTTGTTTAATAAATGTATCATATAGTGTACAGTGGGGCAAAAAAGTATTTAGTCAGCCACCAATTGTGCAAGTTCTCCCACTTAAAAAGATGAGAGAGGCCTGTAATTTTCATCAGTTAGTACACTTCAAGCTATTTGACAGACAAAATGAGAAAAAAAAATTCCAGAAAATCACTTATGTAGGATTTGTAATATTAATTTATTTGCAAATTATGGTGAAAATAGGTTTTTTGTCACCTACAAACAAGCAAGATTTCTGGCTCTCACAGACCTGGTAACTTCTTCTTTAAGAGCTCCTCTGTCCTCCACTCGTTACCTGTTATTAATGGCACCTGTTTTGAACTTGTTATCAGTATAAAAGACACCTGTACACAACCTCAAACAGTCAAACTCCAAACTCCACTATGACCAAGACCAAAGAGCTGGCAAAGGACACCAGAAACAAAATTGTAGACCATGCACCAGGCTGGGAAGACTGAATCTGCAATAGGTAAGCAGCTTGGTTGAAGAAATCAACTGTGGGAGCAATTATTAGGAAATGGAAGACATACAAGACCACTTGATAATCTCCCTCCATCTGGGCTCCACGCAAGATCTTCACCACCGTGGGGTCAAAATGATCACAAGAACGGTGAGCAAAAATCCCAGAACCACACGGGGGGACCTAGTGAATGACCTGCAGAAGAGCTGGGACAAATAGTAACAAAGCCTACCATCAGTAACACACTATGCCTGCCAGGGGACTTCAAATCCTGCCAGTGCCAGACGTGTCCCCCTGGCTTAAAGCCAGTACATGTCCAGGCCCGCTCTGAAGTTTGCTAGAGAGCATTTGGATATCCAGAAGAAGATTGGTGAGAAGGTCATATGGTCAGGATGAACCAAAATATAACATTTTTGAGTAAAAACTCCAACTCGTCGTGTTTGGAGGACAAAGAATGCTGAGTTGCATCCAAAGAACACCAACCTACTGTGAAGCATGGGGGTGGAAACATCATGCTTTGGGCTGGTTTTTCTGCAAAGGGACCAGGACGACTGATCCGTGTAAACGAAAGAATGAATGGGGCCATGTATCGTGAGATTTTTGAGGGTGAACAACCTCCTTCCATGCAGCAAGGGGCATTGAAGATGAAACGTGGATGGGTCTTTTCAGCATGACATATGGATCCCAAACACACCGCCCGGGCAACGAAGCGAGTGGCTTCGTAAGAAGCATTGTCAAGGTCTGGAGTGGCCTAGCCAGTCTCCAGATCTCAACCCCATAGAAAATCTTTGGAGGGAGTTGAAAGTCCGTTGTTGCCCAGCAACAGCCCCAAAACATCACTGCTCTAGAGGAGATCTGCATGGAGAATGGGCCAAAAATACCAGCAACAGGTGTGAAAAAACCTTGTGAAGACTTACAGAAAACGTTTGACCTCTGTCATTGCCAACAAAGGGTAATAAACAAAGTATTGAGAAACTTTTGTTGTATGACCAAATACTTATTTCCACCAAGATTTGCAAATAAATTCATAAAAAATCCTACAATGTGATTTTCTGGATTTTTTTTCTTCTCATTTGTCTGTCATAGTTGAAGTGTACCTATGATGAAAATTACAGGCCTCTCTCATCTTTTTAAGTGGGAGAACTTGCACAATTGGTGGCTGACTAAATACTTTTTTGCCCCACTGTACTACTGCACTGTTAGAGCTAGGAACACAAGAATTTAGCTATACCCGCAATAACATCTGCTAAATTAGTGTATGTGACCAATACATTTGATTTGATTTGCTGGGGACAATAAAAGGCGACTCTAAAATATGSAGTTTTGTCACACAACACAATGTCATCGATGTCTCAAGTTTTGAGGGAGAGTGCAATTGAGATGCTGACTGCGGGTATGTCCACCAGTGCTGTTGCCAGATATTAATGTTCAGATCTCTACCATAAGCCACCTCCAACGTCGTTTTAGAGAATTTTGCAGTATGTCCAACTGACCTCACAACCACAGACCAGGTGTAACCACGCCAGCCCAGGACCTCCAAAACCGGCTTCTTCACCTGCGGGATCGTCTGAGACCAGCCACCTGGACAGCTGATGAAACTGTGGGTTTGCACAAACAAAGATTTTCTGCACAAACTTGTCAGAAACCGTATCAGGGAAGSTCATCTTGTTGTCCTCACCAGGGTCTTGACCTGARGGCAGTTTGGCGTCGTAACCGACTTCAGTGGGCAAATGCTCATCTTTAATGACCACTGGCACACTGGAGAAGTCTGCTCTTCACGGATMAATCCCGGTTTCAGCTGTAGCGGGCAGATGGCAGAGCGTGTATGATGCCTTGTTGGTGAGCGGGTTGCTGATGTCAACCTTTGCTGAGTGCCCCATAGTGGKGGTGGGGTTATGGTATGGGCAGGCATAAGCTACGGACAACAAACACGATTGCATTTTATCGATGGCAATTTAAATGCACAGTATATCATGACGAGATCCTGAGGCACGTTGTCATGCCATTCATCTACCGCCATCACCTAATTTTTCAGCATGATAAGGCACGGCACCGTGTCACAAGGATCTGTACACAATTCCTGGAAGCTGAAAATGTCCCAGTTCTTCAATGGCCCGCATAATCACCAGACATGTCATCCATTGAGCATGTTTGGGATGTTCTGGATCGATGTGTACGACAGCATGTTCCAGTTCCCGCCAATATCCAGCAACTTCGCACAGCCATTGAAGAGTTGGCCAACATTCCACAGGCCACAATCAACAGCCTGATTAACTCTATACAATGGAGATGTGTTGCACTGCATGAGACAAATGGTGGTTACACCAGATACTGTTTTTTTTAAGGTATCTGTGACAAACAGATGCATATCTGTATTCCCAAGCATGTGAAATTCATATATTAGGATCTAATTGCAGAACTTCTTGATTTTTTTCAGAAGACTATGTCTTAGGTCCGTAAAGTTTATTTCCATTGTATCTTTTTGTACAATAACCCTATAAATACAATTTCACATTTAAATAAAAAGGAGGAGAGGTTACCTTGCATCCCACCCAAATGTTAGGAAGTACAAATAATGCACAACACAAATGACTGGGTGAAACAAAAGCTGATTAGAAGGAACAATATTCATAAGTTAATGCAGTATCTCATATGACATACCAACTGCATATCTGGTTATTTTCTCATTAGGTTATCAGACAAGAGAGGTGCATTGTGTAAAACAAGCTAGATAAAACTCTAAATTTACCCCGTATCATACATGATAATAATAATAATAATTTCTTTGAAGAAACTATAGAAGGCACCACACAGCCTTAGGGAACCGTCCTCCCATTGAACGTCTAGAATTTTAGAGAATCACCAAAACCTGTGTAACAAAGCCTACAAAAAGGAGTGTCGAGTTGAATATTAATTTGTCTAAACATGAGAACAAATGCAAACAGCTGGGAATCTTAATGCACTCAAGCTGCTTTAACAAATACAAGATCCCTATGAAAAAGGGAGTCAATCATTTGAAGAGCACAAACATGATTCACTCCCATGTAGTTTTTTGATTTAGTTCAATATAAACAACCAATAGTTGTTGTGAACTGATGATGATTTGTTTGTTGAGACAATGTTCATGTATCATGATGAATGTCAACTATAACCAGTAACCACCATGGTCTTTGACCTTCACATCAGTCTGTATTATCTACACAACACCACCACCATGGAATTCAGGTTCTCATGAGCCTATGGTCTCATCGTTGATGTTGGACACACCATCACTGTGACTGCAGGATAACACCAAGGGTCTTCACTGTGGCATTCACAGCATTCATAGCAGCGGTGGCCACCACAGGCAAATCTCTGGCCACTCTCTGGATGGGGGGCATGTTGGGTCCTTCCAATGTGTCCAGGATACCTTCAGACAAAAAAATGCAAAACAAATGTCTCATTTTTATTTAATCAAATTCAAGACCCAGTTTAAAAGGTCAGTGGAGTCAAAAACCAGTGTTTCCAGTGTTTTATATGGTATTTCCACTCTGAGGTTGAAATAATATTGTGACAATTATGATAACTACCTTTTAGTACAAGAGCTGTTTGGGAAAAAAACACATGGAATTTCAGCCTGTTTTGGTAGGATTGAGTTTTGTCCTGCGATATCACCAGGTGGCATAAGTTAATAGACCAATTACAAAGAGTTTCAAACCTCTCTGCTAATAACATCTAGTTCAAATTACATATCCCTCCAATTAGCTCCCTCAGACCACTCCAAGACAATCCTAGAAAATTGATTGCTTGAGAAATAGCTTTTTGCTAAAAAGCTACTTTATTTTTATACCATTTTAACTTAAAACAATCACAGTAAGATACTTCATTGTTACCCAGAAATGATTTGATATTGAGATAAAAAACCTCTGCATTGGACTTTTAGGAATATACCTTGGCGTAGGGTTGGGCGGTATCCAGATTTTCATACCGTCCCTGTACCATACCAGGATATACGGTATTACAGGCACACAAGGGGCGCTATTCCTTCCCAAACAAAAAAAACTCCAGCACAAAACACATTGACGTACAAAACAAATTTAGGCAGCAGGGATCTTGATCCAGGAGTTGATTGATTGTCTCTGCTGTAACCAAGAAGCTTGGTATTGCAAGCTAGCCACTTAGCTAGCAAGTTAGCAAACCAAATGCCTAGCTGGAGCCCTGAGCTGGAGATCATTTATTTGTCACCTTAGATAGTTACCTTATAGTTATCAGCAGTGGCGTGTTCCTTCAAAGCAGGTGTGCCCCCGAGTAGAGATGTGCACAGATATTTGAATATTTGAACGGACAATAGTATTCCAATACTGAGTATTGTGTGTGGGTATTCTATTTAACACTGGAAAATTTAATTAAAATATCCATGTGACATTGTTACATACAAGGGTATATATATATATATACACCATGATGTTTCAAACTACTAATATAATAAAACAAACTTTCCAATGACTTTTTTATGACGTGCGGCCCATAAAAAGACCGGTAGCCTTCAGGTGTGTAGCTTGAAGTTTAGGTTGGCCAATCAAAGKGGCTCAATGTGTAGCAAGTGGAGTGACAGGTCACTAATGCGATGCAAGTTTATGGAATTAAAAAGTTAGCAAAATGAGAAGGAGTAGTCTACAATGAGCAACCAACAGGTAGGCTGTTTATCCTAATGGGGTTGGGGAGAAAGCGCAGAARGTGGCCTCAATTAGCCTAGCTAGCTATAGCTGGCTAGGTTCTCTAGGCTACGCCAGTCAAGACAGGCACTGTTATACAGTGCATTCTGAAAGTATTCAAATCCCTTTACTTTTTACACATTTTGTTGCGTTACAACCTTATCCTAAAATTGATGAAATTGTTTTAATCCCTCATCAACCTACATACAATACCCCATAATGATAAAGCAAAAACAGGTTGAGACATTTTTATAAAATGTACAAAAAATAAAAAAACATTTACATCCTTATTCAGACTCTTTACTCAGTACTTTGTTGAAGCACCTTTGGCAGTGATTACAGCCTCACATCTTCTTGGGTATGACGCTACAAGCTTGGCACACCTGTATTTGGGGAGTTTCTCCCATTCTTCTCTGCAGATCCTCTCAAGCTCTGTCAGGTTGAACGGGGATCGTTGCTGCACAGATATGTTCAGGTCTCTTCAGAGATGTTCGACCGGGTTCAAGTCTGGGCTCTGGCTGGGCCACTCAAGGACATTCAGAGACTTGTCCCGAAAGCCACTCCCGCGTTGTCTCAGCTGTGTGCTTAGAGTCGTTGTCCTGCTGGAAGGTGAACCTGGATCTCTGTCAGAGTGAACACCGGGTTCTTGGTCACCTTCCTGACCAAGGCCCTTCTCCCCGATTGCTCAGATTAGCCGAGCAGCCAGCTCTAGTAAGAGTCTTGGGTGGTTACAAACTTCGATGGAGGCGACTGTGTTCTTGGGTACCTTCAATACTGCAGAAATGTTTTGGTACACTTCACCAGATCTGTGCCTCGACACAATCCTGTCTCGGAGCTCTACGGACAAATCCTTTGACCTCATGGCTTTGTTTTTGCTCTGACATGCACTGTCAACTGTGGGATCTTATATAGACAGGTGTGTGCCTTTCCAAATCATGTCCAATCAATTGAATTTTCCACAGGTGGACTCWAATCAAGTTGTAGAAACACCTCAAGGATGATCAATGGAAACAGGATACACCTGAGCTCAATTTCGAGTCTCAGAACAAAAGGCTCTGAATACTTACGTAAATAAGGTTTTTRTATTAGCAAAAATTTAAAATAAATAAATAATTGTTTTGTCATTATGAGACATTGTGTGTAGATTGATGTGGATTYTGTTTTATTTAATCCATTTTAGAATAAGGCTGTAACGTAACAAAATGTGGAAAAAGGGAAGGGGTCTGAATACTTTCCGAATGCACTGTATGGGATGYTAAATAACATTGTGGCTCCTACAAGTTAGCTAGTCGTGGATGTGGCCGAGTCAGCTACTGCGTCTCTCCTCTGTCTGCTCACTGCCACACACACAGCCCTCTGTAGCTGCAGCAATAGAGCGCCAGCCTCTCCAACGCGCAGCAGTGAAGAAAACGTGTATTTTGAATGTCCGGATATCTGACAAAAATGTATGATACTGTTTGAATAGTGAAATTATTTAAAATGCCTATCCCTACCTCAGAGGTTATTATACATGATTTATTTTGACGGTATTGAAAAATCATACTATACGTATTTAAAAATACCACGGTACACTGCCCAAGCCTAACTTGGAGGATCATTGAATAGAAGCAATTAAAATGTGTTTATAATTGGACAAGGGGAGCCTGTATTCATTAAGCGTCTCAAAGTAGGAGTGCTGATCTTGGTCACCCCACCCTTCATTAAAGATTTAAAAAGGCAAAAATGATCTTACATTGAACTAAAATATAATCGCAACATGTAAAGTGTTGGTCCCATGTTTCATGAGCTGAAATAAAATATCCCAAATTTTTCTATAGGCACAAAAAGCTTATTTCTCTCAAACGTTATGCACAAATTTGTTTACACCCCTGTTAGTGAGCATTTCTCCTTTGCCAAGACGATCCATCTACCTGACAGGTGTGGCAATCAAGGTGATTAAACAACATGATCATTACACAGGTGCACCTTGTATTAGGGACAATAAAAAGCCACTCAACACAATGTCACAGATGTCTCAAGTTGAGGGGCTTGCAATTGCCAGAGAATTTAATGTTCAGATCTCCATCATAAGCCGCCTCCAACACTATTTTAGAGAATTTTGCAGTACGTCCAACCGGCCTCACAACCGCAGACTACGTGTAATCATGTCAGCCCAGGACCTCCACATCCGGCTTCGTCACCTGCGGGATTGTCTGAGAACAGCAACCTGGACAGCTGGTAAAACTATGGGTTTGCACAACTGAAGAATTTCAAACTGTAAGAAACCGTCTCAAGGAAGCTGCGTGCTCTCGTCCTCACCAGGGTATTAGACGCATTTCGTAGTCGTAACCAACTTCTGTGGGCAAACGCTCACCTCTTGATGTCCACTGGCATGCTGGAGAAGTCTGCTCTTCAACGAATGAATCCCAGTTTCAACTGTACCAGGCAGATGGCAGACGTCTGTCGTGTGGGGGCGAGCGGTTTGCTGATGTCAATGTTGTGAACAGAGTGCCCCATGGTGGTGGGGTTATGGTATGGGCAGGCATAAGCTAGACAGCAAACACAACTGCATTTTATCGACGGAAATTTGAATGCACAGAGATACTGTGACGAGATCCTGAGGCCCATTGTCGTGCCATTCTTCCGCCGGTTACCTCATGTTTCATGAAATGCACGGCCCCATATCAAAGGATCTGTACACAATTCCTGGAAGCTGAAAATGTCCCAGTTCTTCCATGGCCTGCATAATCACCAGACATGTCACCCATTGAGCATGTTTGGGATGCTATAGATCGAAGTGGTACACAGCGTGTTCCAGTACCCGCCAATATCCAGTAACTTCGCACAGCCATTAAAGTGGAATGGGACAACATTCCACAGGCCAAAATCAACAGCCTGATCAACTCTATGCGAAGGAGATGTGTTGCGCTGCATGAGGCAAATGGTGGTCACACACGATACTGACTGGTTTTAAGTTATCTGTGGTCAACAGATACATATATGTATTCCCATTCATGTGAAATCCATAGATTAGGGCCTAATGAATTTATTTAAATTGACTGATTTCCTTATATGAACTGTAATTCAGTAAAATCTTTGAAATTGTTCCATGTTACYTTTMATATTTTTGCTCAGTGTAGATCAGCATTCCTACTCTGAGACGCTTTGTGAAGACGAGTCCTGGTTTGCCTTCCGGGGAATCTTACCTTCAACAATCTTGTGATAAGCGAAGTGCAGGTAGAGCAGAAAGAGCATATGCAGAGCAGCCAGTGTTCCACAGAGGATGAGGCGTGGGGTCTGGCCCACGGTCCGAGAYATAACAGCAGCCACCTGAGAGAGAGGGAGAAGGTGAGCCAGGGGGAGAGACTGACTATCACTGACATAGTGGGCGCATTCGAGCGGATATATTTTGTCTAGGGCTTTCAAAGTGTGTTGCATTATGGGGATAAAAATTGTCTGACTTGCACCTACAGTTGCTCTTCACCAACTTCATCCTGCAGCCTTCGCCTGCATTGTGGGAGGCTCTATTATCAACCAGTCATGTGGGTGTTTTTGTTTGACCCACGCAAAGAAATGACTGAGACAGGAACCAACTTTGCCYCGATTCATATAGGCCTATACAGTGGATATATACAAATGAATGTGATATTTTAGGCTCTCACTATTTGATTGAACAATCTACACACATATGATTTCAGTTTGACATATTTATTTCAACATTATAAAGAAGAACTTTTAGAAACAATGGCATCACTGCCATGTTAATCTGAGCCTTGCTGTTGGAAAACCACATTAGTGTCRGACTTCACTCCTCGACGTTCGTCTAGTCAGTTGCTTTAGCCTTACCACGCAAAACGCAGACAGTGAGTGTCAAAGGGCTCTTTGGATTTTAAGTAATTAATCTGCCTATTTACCATCCGCAGTGTGGAGAGCCCTCCTACGACCAGCCACAGGATGTAGAACAGGGAGTGGAAGTGGACGTTGTAGGTGACGAAGAGAACCACGCAGTGCCCGAAAAGACCATAACCCTGTTGGGGGCACATAGTAGAACAGACGGTGAGATTTCACACTGCTTTTATAGCAAACGGATTACACAGGGATGCTGTGAGGAGAGTTATGGTCACTGTTGACTCACCAGCAGAGACAGCATCTGGAGCATGGTGATCTGGGCATTGCATAGGTACGCCAGGAAATAGATGAAGGAGGAAACTCCCAGCCAGTAACCAAAGCATGTCCCTATGGCTGTTCCCATCAGAGTACCCTCTCTCTGTCCAGGGAGGAAAAACATTTATTAGGCCTAATCAAGTTCAGATAGACAACTAACAATACAGGATGAACAGAACAGAGTACTAAATAAGCAGTACCTAATGTCTGAGACTCTGAACAGATGCTTTTTGCTTTCTTAATGTCAAAATGGTTGAGTTGATGCTACCTTCAACTACAGTTGTATGTAGAAAAGTGTTCATTACACCTAATACACCATATCCATCTGTATACTGCATATTAACATGCATTTATGAAGCCAGTATAAGTTGGGCTCTCTTACAATAACGGTTCCTGATGTCTTCATTCCGTGCAGGAGGATGGCCACCAGCGTGAACACCAGCATCATTGGCCCATACAGCTCCCCAGCAATCTTCTACAGTTGGAAAAGAAGAGCAGTGAAAACATTTATATTTCCTTTAATTGGCCAGGTAAGCTCTGAAAACTTCTAGATTTAAATCTTTCCCCAGCCTGTGAAAATAGTATGGGAAAAGAAAATCCCACTCACCTGTGGAAAATTGATCATGCGGATGGGTATCATTGATTCAATCAACCTTGGGTAGAAAAGAGGCGTACATGTTAGGAAGAGTGTCATAAAATGTAAATGCTATACATGTTAGGACTACAAGTCGTGATTACAAAACACATTTGTACTGACTCACCTGTTCCTAACTTGCATAGGCTCCACATCAAAGTACGGCCGGAGAATGTCTATGTTGGCATATAGGTTGAAAGCCTTGGAAGCCTGCCGCTTTCCTGCTTGCCACACCTAAGAGGATGAGGGAACGTTCATTATAAATCAGCTGACAAAGGTGTGATGAAAGTCAAAGTTATGACAGCAACATTAACCAGACAATTGAGATAGAAATGCTATTGAGATAGAAATTACAATATTGGGTAACGGCAAAGCCCTTTTTATAACAAAGGTAATGTTGTGTGTGACAAGTTGTTGCCCATCAGCATCACAAAGCTTTCTCAGCTCACCTCATCTGCCACCTGTCTCCTCAGCTGGCCCTTGATACCCTTCATGCCCAGAAACTCGCCATCCTCTCCAGTCTCCTCTTCAGTTGCTTCAGCCTCCTCTGCCACCTCTTCCTCCTCCTTCATGCGCTGGTGCATCTCCCCCATGTCCTCAAAGCTGGAGCCTGATGTGTCATCCATGTTTTCCATGTCAATCACTGCTGACCCAGTGCCCTAGTAATAGATCGTTTATTACATTACTGTACATCCTTGTATGTGAAATTTGTTTCACGCGCAAATTGTTCATGTTGTTTTCATCAGACAGTCACAACCTGTGAAATTAATTAAGTTAGCTAGCTAAGAAAATAAAAAACTGTTTCTTAGTTTATGATTAGCTAGCTAGCTAGCATAACATTGTTGTCGGACAAACTTTAACGTTAGCTATCTCTGCACAGAAAAAAATTAGTTTGGCAACACTAAAGAAGATGAATAACACTAAAGAACAATACCGCGATGTAGCTAGGAAAATAATAGTATATACACATTGCAATNATCCGCAGTGTGGAGAGCCCTCCTACGACCAGCCACAGGATGTAGAACAGGGAGTGGAAGTGGACGTTGTAGGTGACGAAGAGAACCACGCAGTGCCCGAAAAGACCATAACCCTGTTGGGGGCACATAGTAGAACAGACGGTGAGATTTCACACTGCTTTTATAGCAAACGGATTACACAGGGATGCTGTGAGGAGAGTTATGGTCACTGTTGACTCACCAGCAGAGACAGCATCTGGAGCATGGTGATCTGGGCATTGCATAGGTACGCCAGGAAATAGATGAAGGAGGAAACTCCCAGCCAGTAACCAAAGCATGTCCCTATGGCTGTTCCCATCAGAGTACCCTCTCTCTGTCCAGGGAGGAAAAACATTTATTAGGCCTAATCAAGTTCAGATAGACAACTAACAATACAGGATGAACAGAACAGAGTACTAAATAAGCAGTACCTAATGTCTGAGACTCTGAACAGATGCTTTTTGCTTTCTTAATGTCAAAATGGTTGAGTTGATGCTACCTTCAACTACAGTTGTATGTAGAAAAGTGTTCATTACACCTAATACACCATATCCATCTGTATACTGCATATTAACATGCATTTATGAAGCCAGTATAAGTTGGGCTCTCTTACAATAACGGTTCCTGATGTCTTCATTCCGTGCAGGAGGATGGCCACCAGCGTGAACACCAGCATCATTGGCCCATACAGCTCCCCAGCAATCTTCTACAGTTGGAAAAGAAGAGCAGTGAAAACATTTATATTTCCTTTAATTGGCCAGGTAAGCTCTGAAAACTTCTAGATTTAAATCTTTCCCCAGCCTGTGAAAATAGTATGGGAAAAGAAAATCCCACTCACCTGTGGAAAATTGATCATGCGGATGGGTATCATTGATTCAATCAACCTTGGGTAGAAAAGAGGCGTACATGTTAGGAAGAGTGTCATAAAATGTAAATGCTATACATGTTAGGACTACAAGTCGTGATTACAAAACACATTTGTACTGACTCACCTGTTCCTAACTTGCATAGGCTCCACATCAAAGTACGGCCGGAGAATGTCTATGTTGGCATATAGGTTGAAAGCCTTGGAAGCCTGCCGCTTTCCTGCTTGCCACACCTAAGAGGATGAGGGAACGTTCATTATAAATCAGCTGACAAAGGTGTGATGAAAGTCAAAGTTATGACAGCAACATTAACCAGACAATTGAGATAGAAATGCTATTGAGATAGAAATTACAATATTGGGTAACGGCAAAGCCCTTTTTATAACAAAGGTAATGTTGTGTGTGACAAGTTGTTGCCCATCAGCATCACAAAGCTTTCTCAGCTCACCTCATCTGCCACCTGTCTCCTCAGCTGGCCCTTGATACCCTTCATGCCCAGAAACTCGCCATCCTCTCCAGTCTCCTCTTCAGTTGCTTCAGCCTCCTCTGCCACCTCTTCCTCCTCCTTCATGCGCTGGTGCATCTCCCCCATGTCCTCAAAGCTGGAGCCTGATGTGTCATCCATGTTTTCCATGTCAATCACTGCTGACCCAGTGCCCTAGTAATAGATCGTTTATTACATTACTGTACATCCTTGTATGTGAAATTTGTTTCACGCGCAAATTGTTCATGTTGTTTTCATCAGACAGTCACAACCTGTGAAATTAATTAAGTTAGCTAGCTAAGAAAATAAAAAACTGTTTCTTAGTTTATGATTAGCTAGCTAGCTAGCATAACATTGTTGTCGGACAAACTTTAACGTTAGCTATCTCTGCACAGAAAAAAATTAGTTTGGCAACACTAAAGAAGATGAATAACACTAAAGAACAATACCGCGATGTAGCTAGGAAAATAATAGTATATACACATTGCAATWYTTTTCTTGGCTATCGCTACCTAGCTAGCTCGCTAGCTAACGTTACCTGGATAATGTTGTCCTCAAAACCGCCCCATGGTTCCGTGTTCGTGTTTTTGTTTCCATCAGACGAAGCCATCTTTTAGAGCAGGTGAACGTGTTCTTGATCCCTTTTAAAAAGAAAACTGCACTTTCAATCTCACATACAACCAATGAAGTGTCAACTACCGCATCAGGGGCGCTTTAAATATAAATATTTGTTCCCAAAAATGCATTACACTYCCTAATCAGATGGGGGTGCGTCACTCAGACTCAACGCGTAACACGTCGTGCGTACTACGTGTAAACATAACATATCGCGCGACTTTGTAATGGAAAGCATCGCATGTAGCTCAAAACAATTAGCAAAAATATCTTTGCTCCAAATCAAAGTGACCAAATCGTTTCAGATCTTAGTTCACATAGGRGCATATGGTGTATGCTTAGAGTTGGTTTGGACTGGTTTGTGTTCAGAGTTTTCATGTCATTGGGTAAAAAAGAAGAAACCCGCACGCTGCTGTTTCTTATTTTTTTCATTTTATTCAACTGTTGCCATGCACCTGCAAAAAAGATAGCTCGGATGTGCGAGTGCCTTTTGAATTTTGAATCATACGTCAGTGGGTAACATCCAGTGGCGATCRGTCATTCAGTGCAGGTGGGGCTGTTTTGAGACCCACATTTTCGTAGAAAATAAATAAATAAATTGTTATTTTGGCATTAATACGTGTCACATATTAGTTTGCAAGCAATGTAGAAAATATATATCATTCAGTTAATAAAGCTGCATACACACATGGTCTCTTTTTTGTTTTCTTGAATAAGGCCGCTCCAAAATGCAGGTGTTTCAGCCTAGCTCAGTGATTTCTGTGGTGGTGGGGTGAACCAGCAGAGAATAGGAGCATTGCGCCGTAATTGGCGCAATGTATTGTCACTCATGGGGACAGTACGTCATTGCCAAGTTTAAGTGCTTAGTAAGGGTAGACATCTGAGATCAATTTCGAGTCTCATAGCAAAAGGTCTGAATACTTATGTAAATAAGGTATATATACAGTGCATTTGGAAAATATTCAGACCCCTTGATTTTTCCCACATTTTGTTACGTTATAGCCTTATTCTAAATTGTATTAAATTAATGTTTTTCCTCAACAATCTACACACAATACCCCATAATGACAAAGCGAAAAKCAATTTTCTTAGCACATTTTTATTTAAAAAAATAACAGAAATACCTTATTTACATAAGTATTCAGACCCTTTGCTATGAGACTCGAAATTTAACTTAACTGACTTGCCTAGTTAAATAAAGGTTCAATTTAAACATTTTAAATGACAGCCTGCTTGGAGTTTGCCTAAAGGACTCTCAGACTATGAGAAACAAGATTCTCTGGTCTGATGAAACCAAGATTGAACTATTTGGCCTGAATGCCAAACGTCACGGCTGGAGGAAACCTGGCACCATCCCTAATCAAATCAAACATTATTTGTCACATGCGCTGAATACAAGTGTAGACCTCACTGTGAAATGCTTACTTACAAGCCCTTAACTCTTCTTGAACTGCACTGTTGGTTAAGAAAATATTTACCAAATAAACAAAAGTAAAAAATAATAAAAAGTAACACAATAAAATAACAATAATGAGGCTACATGCAGGGGGTACAGGTACCGAGTCAGTGTGCTGGGGTACAGGTTAGTTAGTTAGAGGTAATTTGTACATGTAGGTAGGGTTGAAGTGACTATGCATTGATAATAAACAGCGAGTAGCAGCAGTGTACAAAACAAATGGATGGGGGGGATGTCAATGTAAAGAGTCCGGTGCCCATTTGATGAAATTTTCAGCAGTCTTATGGCTTGGGGGTAGAAACTGTTAAGGAGCCTTTTGGTCCAAGACTTGGCGCTCCGGTACCGATTGCCATGCAGTAGTAGATAAAACATGACTTGTCTATGACTTGAGTGAATGGAGTCTCTGACAGTTTTATGGGCATTCCTCTGCCCATTATATAGGTCCTGAATGGCAGGACGCTTGACCCCGGTGATGTACTGGGCCATACGCACTACCCTCTGTAGCGTCTTACGGTCAGATGCCGAGCAGTTGCCATACCAGGCGGTGATACAACCGCCCAGGATACTCTCAATGGTGCAGCTGTAGAACTTTTTGAGGATCTGAGAACCCATGCCAAATCTTTTCAGTCTCCTGAGGGGGGAAATATTTTGTTGTGCCCTCTTCACGACTGTCTTGGTGTGTTTGGACCATGATAGTTCATTGGTGATGTGGACACCAAGGAACTTGAAACTCTCGACTCGCTCCACTATTGCCCCATTGATGTTAATGGGGGCCTGTTCGGGCCGCCTTTTCCTGTAGTCTACAATCAGCTCCTTGTCTTGCTCACATTGAGGGAGAGGTTGGCACCACACTGCCAGTTCTCTGACCTCRTCCCTATAGGCTGTCTCATCGTTGTCAGTGATCAGGCCTACCACTGTTGTTTCGACAGCAAACTTAATGATGGTGTTGGAGTCGTGCTTGGCCACGCATTCGTGGGTGAACAGGGAGTACAGGAGGGGACTAAGTACACACTCGAGGGGCCCCAGTGTTGAGGATCAGCGTGGCAGATGTGTTGTTGCCTACCCTTACCACCTGGGGGTGGCCCGTCAGGAAGTCCAGTATCCAGTCGCAGAGAGAGGTGTTTAATCCCAGGGTCCTTAGCTTAGTGATGATCTTTGTGGGCACTATGGTATTGAATGCTGAGCTGTAGTAAATGAACAGCATTCTCACATAGGTGTTCCTTTTGTCCAGGTGGGAAAGGGCAGTGTTGAGTGCAATAGAGATTGCATGATCGGTGGATCTGTTGGGGCGGTATGCAATTTGGAGTGGGTCTCGGGTTTCTGGGATAATGGTGTTGATGTGAGCCATGACCAGCCTTTCAAAGCACTTTATGGTTACAGTCATGCGTGCTATGGGTCTGTAGTCATTTAGGCAGGTTAGGTTAGTGTTCTTGGGCACAGGGACTATGGTGGTCTGCTTGAAACATGTTGTTATTACAGACTCAGTCAGGGACAGGTTGAAAATGTCAGTGAAGACACATGCCAGTTGGTCAGCGCATGCTCAGAGTACACGCCCTGGTAATCCGTTTGGCCCTGCGGCCTTGTGAATGTTGACCTGTTTAAAGGTCTTACTCACATCGGCTACGGAGAGCGTGATCATACAGTCGTCCAGGACAAGCTGATGCTCTCATGGAGCTTCAGTGTTACTTACCTCAAAGCCAGCATAGCAGTAATTTAGCTTGTCTGGTAGGCTCGTGTCACTGGGAAGCTCGTGGCTGTGCTTCCCTTTGTAGTCTGTAATAGTTTGCAAGCCCTGCCACATCCGATGAGAGTCGGAGCCGGTGTAGTACGATTTAATCTTAGTCCTGTATTGACACTTTGCCTGTTTGATGGTTTGGCGGAGAGCATAGCGGGATTTCTTATAAGCTTCCGGGTTAGAGTCCCAAATCCTTGAAAGAGGCTGCTCTACCCTTTAGCTCAGTGCAGATGTTGCCTGTAATCCATGGCTTCTGGTTGGGGTATGTACGTACGGTCACTGTGGGGATGATGTCATCGATGCACTTATTGATGAAGCCAGTGACTGATGTGGTGTACTCCTCAATGCTATCGGAAGAATCCCTGAACATACTCCACTCTGTGCTGGCAAAACAATCCTGTGGCTTAGCATCTCTGTCATCTGACCACTTTCTTATTGACCGAGTTACTGGTGCTTCCTGCTTTAGTTTTTGTTTGTAAGCAGGAATCAGGAGGATAGAATTATGGTCAGATTTTCCAAATGGACATCTTTACAAACTAAGCATTTGTGTTTATTGATCAGAGACACCAGGGATGTTCTCTTGATAAGTGTGTGATTTGACAATTTTCCTGTCCTGCTAAGTATTCAAAATGTAACGAGTACTTTTGAGTGTCAAGGAAAATGTATMGAGTAAAAAGTTTWTTTTTWTTTTTAGGAATGTAGTGAAGTGAAAGTAGTCAAAAATAGAAATATTAAAGTACATATACCCCCAAAAACGACTTAAGTAGTACTTGAAAGTATTTTTACTTAAATACTTTATGCCACTGGCTAAATGATCCTTGGTATCAAATCAAATCAAATTGTATTAGTCACATGCGCCAAATACAACAGGTATTACCTGTATTACCTTACAGTGAAYTGCTTACTTACAAGCCCCTAACCAACAATGCAGTTTAAAAAATACGGATAAGAATAAGTAATAAAAGTAACAAGTAATTAAAGAGCAGTAGTAAAATATATTACTCAACCGGTTAGTTGAGGTAATATGTACACTACCGTTCAAAAGTTTGGGTTCACTTAAAAATGTCCATATTTTTTAAAGAAAAGCGAGATCTTAATTGCYAAAGGGTTTTCTAATGATCAATTAGCCTTTTAAAATTATAAACTTGGATTAGCTAACACAACGTGCCAATGGAACACAGGAGTGATGGTTGCTGATAATGTGCAGCAACCATCACTCCTGTACACTACCTTTCAATGTAGTGTACAGTATGCCTATGTAGATATTCCATTAAAAATCAGCCGTTTCCAGCTACAATAGTCATTTACAACATTAACAATGTCTACACTGTATTTCTGATCAACTTGATATTATTTTAATGGACAAAAAATGTGCTTTTATATCAAAAACAAGGACATTTCTAAGTGACCCCAAACTTTTGAAAGGTAGTGTACATTTGGGGTTATTAAAGTGACTATGCATAGATGATAACAACAGAGTGTAGCAGCGGTGTAAAATAGGGGGGTCAATGCAAATAGTCTGGGTAGCCATTTGTTTCGGTGTTCAGGAGTGTCATGACTTGGGGGTAGAAGCTGTTTAGAATCCTCTTGGACCTAGACTTGGCGCTCTGGTACCGCTTGCCGTGCGGTAGCAGAGAGAACAGTCTATGACTAGGGTGGCTGGAGTCTTTGAATTTTTTTTGGACCTTCCTCTGACACCGCCTGGTATAGAGGTCCTGGATGGCAGAAAGCTTGGCCCAGTGATGTACTGGGCCGTTCACACTACCCTCTGTAGTGCCTTGCGGTCGGAAGCCGAGCAGTTGCCATACCAGGCAGTGATGCAACCAGTCAGGATYCTCTCGATGGTGCAGCGGTAGAACCTTTTGAGGACCTGAAAAACCATGCCAAATCTTTTCAGTCTCCTGAGGGGGATAGGTTTTGTTGTGCCCTCTTCACGACTGTCTTGGTGTGCTTGGACCATGTTAGTTTGTTGGTGATGTGGACACCAAGGAACTTGAAGCTCTAAACCTGCTCCACTGCAGCCCTGTCGATGAGAATGGTGGTTTGCTCCTTTTCCTGTAGTCCACAATAATCTCCTTTGTCTATGACTATTTTAAAACAATTCCATATGTTAGCTTAGTAGAACCAGGCATAGATTCTAGGGGGTTAAATCCACACCTGTTGTATTCAGCACATGTGACAAATAAAATTGTATTTTKTTTTCTTATATCCTTWKTATAATCCCACCCTCATCCATATAATAATCTCCACAAATGCATTTCGGTGAAGTGGCTGACAATTGGCAAAAAAAATAACTATCAATGTCATACATACCGGTACATACAATAGTCCAGCAAATATTATGATGTTTTTATTATATAGTAGTAGCTCAGTGCTTTCATTCGTGTCAGCCTGCCCTACTTATTGATCTAATGCAGAGATATTAAATTTTAAAAAATGACCTCTAGATAGCAGCAAAGCATAAACACTTATTTGTAGTGGAACAACTATCGCGAGAGATTTCCGTGCGAGACAACCTGTCGTTTTGTCCCAGACATTAGGTTTCCACTAGATAGTACAGCCACAAAGTCCAAATTTAAATTCAGGAAAACACCTTTTTTTGTTGTTTTGTCTAAATTTAGGTTCAGGTCAGCAGTGTGGTTATGGTAAGGGTTAATGTTAGTTTTAAAATCAGATTTTAAGAAGATACATTGTATAAATAGCTGGGTGTATGACTTTGTTGCTGTTCTAACTAGTTACGACACTGACACGGGACGGTTTATCCGGGGAGAAGAAGGGCAGTTGACTAGGTTTTTTTAAAATTATATTTTAAAACAGCTAACTAACTTAGCTGTACACGTCGATGTCTTCGAAGTCAAGAGTGCAATACAAGGGGAAAAGGTAGGTGTGGTCGGTGGCATGTGAACATTTAGCTAAAAGGTTTAGAAAATATTCAGTTGGCTAACGTTAGCTCCGCTAGCTAACCACGTTAGCGCACGAAAGTTATGTTCATGCCTAGATGGGATCCAGCTTTTATCATATTAACGTCAGAAGTAGATTTGACCCTTCTCCTAGCTTTAAGCTTATTCTCCTAACCTGCTACAAAAAGTCAAATCTGGCGTTAATTTGTCAAAAGCCATGACCAGGGGGAGTTTCATGAGTGTCGATATAGAACCCGTCGGGTGATTGGTTGACCTTCTTTGAGGCTGAGCCCTTTCCAAAACATGGCGGACAATTTATCTCCATCGGATCTGAATCCAGTAGTAACCACCATCTTCAATTACAGTTAACATTAATTATAATACGAATCTGACATTAATATATTATCGCAGAGGAGAGCGTGCTAGCTAACGTCTAAGTGTAATTCTATTTTTTGAAATTTGTACTAATTAATTCATATCATCCGTTTTTCTTATAAAACAGCTCAGCTAGCAAAATGCTAATTCGCGACGTTAGCTAGACTCAGGAGCTCATCCAATTGTATTGGTCACATACYCYTAGTWATGAGACCARGTGGACATAGCATAGTATCCAGGAGCCAATGGGTTAGATATGATTCCACCATGGGCAGCAACAACTGGCTACTAGTTTGTGTTCAGCCAAATGTGTTCAACTCAGCTAGTGTATCCAGTGACCGTATTTAGGAGGATAACTAATTACTGAAGTGTAACTAGCTAGATCACTGGCCAGGCAGTGGACGCATGACCTATGCTTTGAAACATTTGGGTTAACTTGCTCACTTTTTTTTTTTTTTAACTAGGCAAGTCAGTTAGAACGAATTCTTATTTACAATGATGGCCTAACCCGGACAACGCTGGGCCAATTGTGCGCCCCCCTATGGGACTCACAATCACGGTTGGTTGTGATACAGCCTGGAATTGAACCAGGGTCTGTAGTGACGCCTCTAGCACTGAGATCCAGTGCCTTAGACCGCTGCGCCAAGCAACACAACCGTAAGGTAAAAATAACAATTGGTGGGCTTGTTGTTTGGCTGGTGCTAACTGCTCATACCGGCATTGCGAGCTAGCTTAACAGATGGCTCTATAGCGCATGTGTGAGACGTCACGCACTCAAGAAGGCTCAACCAATCACCCGACGGGTTCTATGTCGAGACTCATGAATTGCCCCCCTCCGCCTTCCTACGGAAGATACTTATTACATTTACATTTAAGTCATTTAGCAGACGCTCTTATCCAGAGCGACTTACAAATTGGAAAGTTCATACATATTCATCCTGGTCCCCCCGTGGGGAATGAACCCACAACCCTGGCGTTACAAGCGCCATGCTCTACCAACTGAGCCACACGGGACTTATCTTGTTGTTACGCTAATGCTAGCTAGTAGGTAAAAGTATTCATACTTCATTGAACAAACTCAAGAGATATGAAGCAGTCAGGAGACTACATTTGTTTAATTATACTAGCTAGCTAARACATGCGGGTAATAACCTAAAGTATTAGCCAAAAAACTTTATCGGGGTATCGTTTGAGGCCTGGTGTCAAACAAAATGGGAAAAGGGGTATGCGGCACATGGGCACATCGCTATCTAGCTATACACTATATCAGCTTGATTGTTATACAGTGCCTTCACTAAGTATTCATATCCATTTACTTTTTCCCACATTTTGTTGTTACAGCCTGAATTCGAAGTAGATTGACTGTCCTATGGACAATAACCCATAACGTCTAAGTGTAAATCTGTTTTTTGAAATTTTTACAAATTAATTCAAAATCAAAAGCTGAAATGGCTTGAGTAAACTGTTCAACATGTTTCCACACATATTTCCACACTCTACTGGTCAGAGTCAACTCCTTGCACATCTAGACAGCCATGTTGCTAGGCAGGAACTGGAACTGGTTCCTCTCATTGGTGTAGGCATGGCCCTGGCTCCTATGTGTGTATGTCATAGGACTGTTCCTCCTCACAATATCTGACCTGACCTCGACCCACATTCCTCACTCCTCCCTAACTCACAGCTGTCATACATTATCAGTGACTGAAACCAGATGTTGCCCTTCTCCACTCCATAGGGTACATGAGATTTAACCATAACATGTTCTGACAGAATGTAAACTTTCTGCACTCCCCTTTCTCACTCAGTAAATTTGCATATAGCCAGTTCTAATATGTTAACATGAATAAGGATATTTCAAGTTAGAACCCAACAGACRGCAACAGAGAAGTGATCGGGTGAAATTATGAAGCCAAATGCAGCTTTACTACACTGCTCAAAAAAATAAAGGGAACACTTAAACAACACAATGTAACTCCAAGTCAATCACACTTCTGTGAAATCAAACTGTCCACTTAGGAAGCAACACTGATTGACAATAAATTTCACATGCTGTTGTGCAAATGGAATAGACAACAGGTGGAAATTATAGGCAATTAGCAAGACACCCCCAATAAAGGAGTGGTTCTGCAGGTGGTGACCACAGACCACTTCTCAGTTCCTATGCTTCCTGGCTGATGTTTTGGTCACTTTTGAATGCTGGCGGTGTTTTCACTCTAGTGGTAGCATGAGACGGAGTCTACAACCCACACAAGTGGCTCAGGTAGTGCAGCTCATCCAGGATGGCACATCAATGCGAGCTGTGGCAAGAAGGTTTGCTGTGTCTGTCAGCGTAGTGTCCAGAGCATGGAGGCGCTACCAGGAGACAGGCCAGTACATCAGGAGACGTGGAGGAGGCCGTAGGAGGGCAACAACCCAGCAGCAGGACCGCTACCTCCGCCTTTGTGCAAGGAGGAGCACTGCCAGAGCCCTGCAAAATGACCTCCGGCAGGCCACAAATGTGCATGTGTCTGCTCAAACGGTCAGAAACAGACTCCATGAGGGTGGTATGAGGGCCCGACGTCCACAGGTGGGGGTTGTGCTTACAGCCCAACACCGTGCAGGACGTTTGGCATTTGCCAGAGAACACCAAGATTGGCAAATTCGCCACTGGCGCCCTGTGCTCTTCACAGATGAAAGCAGGTTCACACTGAGCACATGTGACAGACGTGACAGAGTCTGGAGACGCCGTGGAGAACGTTCTGCCTGCAACATCCTCCAGCATGACCGGTTTGGTGGTGGGTCAGTCATGGTGTGGGGTGGCATTTCTTTGTGGGGCCGCACAGCCCTCCATGTGCTCGCCAGAGGCAGCCTGACTGCCATTAGGGACCGAGATGAGATCCTCAGACCCCTTGTGAGACCATATGCTGGTGCGGTTGGCCCTGGGTTCCTCCTAATGCAAGACAATGCTAGACCTCATGTGGCTGGAGTGTGTCAGCAGTTCCTGCAAGAGGAAGGCATTGATGCTATGGACTGGCCCGCCCGTTCCCCAAACCTGAATCCAATTGAGCACATCTGGGACATCATGTCTCGCTCCATCCACCTGCACCACAGACTGTCCAGGAGTTGGCGGATGCTTTAGTCCAGGTCTGGGAGGAGATCCCTCAGGAGACCATCCGCCACCTCATCAGGAGCCTGCCCAGGCGTTGTAGGATGGTCATACAGGCACGTGGAGGCCACACACACTACTGAGCCTCATTTTGACTTGTTTTAAGGACATTACATCAAAGTTGGATCAGCCTGTAGTGTGGTTTTCCACTTTCATTTTGAGTGTGACTCCAAATCCAGACCTCCATGGGTTGATAAATTTGATTTCCATTGATAATTTTTGTGTGATTTTGTTGTCAGCACATTCAACTATGTAAAGAAAAAAGTATTTAATAAGAATAMTTCATTCATTCAGATCTAGGATGTGTTATTTTAGTGTTCCCTTTATTTTTTTGAGCAGTGTATATCCAATCAGAGCACCAGGATCAATGTACTCTTCTCTTTACAGACAAACAAACTACATTTACATTTACATTTAAGTCATTTAGCAGACGCTCTTATCCAGAGCGACTTACAAAACTAGCCAGTTGAATTATTTAAACCAATTAGCACCTCACTTGACTGACTGAGTGACATGAGAAAGATGTGTGCTTACTTTTTTCTGATCACTAWTAATTACAAGAAATACCCTGATCATAATCGTATCCAGAAAATTGCCCAGAAAATTACTAACCTAATTGACAGAGTGAAAAGAAGGAAGCCTGTACAGAATAAAAATATTCCAAAACCAGGGTTCGTAAGGCTGGTTCATTGAGAGAGAACTTTTATTTTACAATGCTCCTGTGAAATGAAGCGCACTTATTTCTCAAGCTCGAATTCTCACTATTTTTATAGTTCTACTGGATGATGTTAATAAATGTCTTTGGGTTGTGACTCATCATGTGTGCTATATGTGGCTTATTGATAACAACRCTGTTTCCWACTATAGGCAGTTGGCTGCCTAGTGATTGCAACYTTGTAACTCCGATGTGAATAGTTGGCAACGATGTGTTGTTTCCAAGAGCTTATTCACTAGCATATCTAAAATAAATTTAATTGCACATGATACACATCATTACTCAAGTCAATCAATTGATTCCAAATCTTTATACTATACATGACACGGGTGGCATATGTTAATCTTGCCTAGGGTGGAAGCAGAGCTGATAGCCAGGCCTGACGAACACAATAATTTGCCTCTAATTTACTTGTTTGCTGCGGACCTTGGCCTGCTCAGTGAGCTGCTGCTGTTAGAAAGTCAAACCTGTCCAAATTCTTGGAGCAGCTTGCGATGCTCATTAGCCTCGTTACTATGTCCTCAAGAAGGCGCGATCTTGAGGCCGTCTTCACTCTGTTTTGGAGAAAGAATCACCTCTCGGTGGGCACAGTGGAAACAGGGTTAATCTTCGCCAGTTTTTCCCAGTCCCTTTTGAGGACCCTTATGGGTGAGGACCTCGTGTCTTTTGCATGAGTAAAAATAGAAACAAACACACCCGACACAGAGTTACAAGCAGCTTGAAGATTTATTAGGCTATGAAGTATATTTGCCTTTGATGTAGGAGCGCATAGACTGGTATTTCCATTTTTTTATTCTCCCGGACAATTTGCCTGGCAACAATTTAATTGATCGGATTTTCTCTTTTTTTATCGACCAAAAGCCGGCTTTTACCGACTAACGAAAACCCTGTCCAAAACATCCATCCTGTTTGCAACAAGGCACTAAAGTAATACAGGCGAAATCCTATTGGAAAACCTGGCTCAGTCTGCTTTCCACCAGACACTGGAAGAGGAATTCACATTTCAGGAGGACAATAACCTAAAAGCCAAATCTACACTGGAGTTGTTTACCAAGAAGACAGTGAAGGTTCCTGAGTGGCCGAGTTACAGTTTTGACTTAAATCTTCTTGTAAATCTATGGTAAGACTTAAATGGTTTTCTAGCAATGATCAACAACCAATTTTCACATGGCTTGAAGCATTTTGAAAAGAATAATGGGCAAATATTCTCCAATGCTGGTGTGAAAAGCTCTTAGACTTTCCCAGAAAGACTCAGACAATGTATTGACTTAGGAGTGTGCATACTTAGTTAAATGAAATGTTTATGTATTTCATTTTCAATAAATGTGTTCACTTTGTCATTATATTGGGTATTGGTGTGTGTGGTAGGTGGGTGAGGGAAAAAAAATCTATTTAATAAATGTTGAATTCCGGCTGCAACACAACAAAATGTGGAAACAGTCAAGGGGTTGAATATTCTCTGAAGGCATTGCATTTCTAACTAGGTAGTTAGCTAGAAATGAGGCAAATCATTAGCTAGCAACCTTCTTGGCTTGTGAAGCTCCGATGCTGTGTGTGTGACCTGATCATGCGTGTAATTGATGGCACCTCTTGTAGATTGGAAGACCCTAGCCCTTGATCATGACTATAAGTTCCATTATAGCTCCTGAGTGGCACAGCGGTCTAAGGCACTGCATCTCAGTGCTAGAGGTGTCACTACAGACCCTGGTTCGATTCCAGACTGTATCACAACCGGCCGTGATTGGGAGTCCCGTAGGGCAGCGTACATTTGGCCCAGCGTCGTCCGGGTTAGAGTTTGACCGAGGTAGGCGGTCATTGTGTAAATAAGAATGTTCTTAACTGACTTGCCTAGGTAAACAAAAAAATACACATTCAGTAAGTCATTGGAGTAAGCTGTGTCCTGTATGGGGGGGTTTTGTTAAAGAGTAACTTTCCTGAAATGTATTTTTTTTAAATTGGAAAACAGATTTAGACTTTAGTTATAGTGAGACACATCAATTCTGGTCTTCATTTTGACAGTTCGTTGCAAAGTGATTATATTTTAGTAGTAAATCTATCTCTCTCTTTGCCCCTAGCAGTTTAACTCTGCCATTGAAATCGTGATGTAGAGGCACCTTGAGAAGGTGCCTCTACGTCATCTCGAGGGGTTCGGTATGAAATACTCTCCCTTCTAGATGTGCTGGTTGGTACCACCTCAAGGCTTACTAAAAAGCAGGTAACAGTGTGCCTTATTTGGCAATGGCCTTGGTAAGTGGAGTGTGCCAATATAATTTCATTGATGTATCCTTGACTAGACTACTGACGTGCACAATAGGCACGTTATGCATATGACCAAATTCAAATAGTTTGTTTCCAGCTTCATACACATCTGTGCATTGACAAAGTAAAAAAACATGTATGCTATGAGGATTATATATTTATATTGACAGCTACATCCATCATAACAAGGGCTAGATTACAATGGCGGTCATGTCAACTTTTTGTATTTTTTCCAACCTGCTATGACTGATTGGTGGGTGCAGTCTGCTAAAACAATTGGCTTACAGAATTTGGTGAGGATATTATTAATTAGAGCCTACTGGATGATAACTTGTTAATAACTAGGACAGAAGAAATAAATTGCCTTTCTGACATAACATGGGTACAGCAGATCCCCTTATTGTATGGGACACTTTTAAATGTGCCTTTTAGAGGCCTGCAATTCAGTACTCATCTATAAAACAAAAGCAATTTAGATCATAGGAGTCCATATTAACAAAGAAATTGAAGGACGAACAGATAGATAGCAATAAAAACTTGTACCATAGAGCACAGAATAAGTAGAGGAAAACAAAAAGACATGGAGGAACTTATTCAAGAAAGATCTTGTAATATATTATAAAAAATAAAACGAACTGGATGGAATATGGGGAAAATGCACCAATTCTTTTTCAATCTTCAACATAGAAATGCAACCCCAAAAAATGTATTGAAATTTGTTACAAATTGCTAATTGTATGGATTTTCCCCCTATTAATAATGTAAAATTAACATCTGACAGAAATGCTCATGTGAAGACCAAATTACAGAGGAGAACTTCTTGATGCAATTAAAGCCTTTAAGGCTGGGAACTCCAGGGATGGATGGCATGCCAGTGGAAGTATACCAAACTTTTTTGATATGCTCAGAGAACCATTATTAGCATGTTTTAACCACTCCTATAAACAGTAGATTATCGGACACGCAACAAGAAGGTCTGATTTCAATTACTGAAACAGGATCCAGTCCATTTAAAAAATTGGAGGCCTCTACACTTCAGTGTTGTGATGCCAAAAAATTCTAGCTAAATGCTTGGCGCATAGAACTAAAAAAGGTATTGTCAGATATGATTCATCCTAATCAGACAGTTTTTTTTTACATTGGAGATAAATAAGACAAGTACTGGAAACAATAGAATACTATGGAATAACGGGGACACCAGGCCTGGTTTTTATAGCTGATTAAAAAAAGGCTTTTGATAAAGTACAACTGGAGTTTATATATAAATGCCTAGAATATTTCAATTTGTAGAATCTCTTATGGGTTAAGTTATGTATAGTAAACCTAGGTGTAAATAAGGCTACATCTCAGAAAGTTTTAAACTGGAGTAAAACAAGGTTGTCCACTACGGCATATCTAGCTGTTAAAATTAGATCCAACAATAATATGAAGGGATTAGAAATCCGTGGCAAACAAAGGTCTCATTATACGCTTAGATTCATGTTTTCTTCTAAAACCACAATTAGAATACCTCCACAGCCTCATAGAGGATCTAGATACTTTTGCTAACCTCTGGATTAAAACCAAATTATGGTATTACGTATTAGATCACACAAAAAATAGGCTTTTACATACCGTGTAGTTTACCAATAAAATGGTCTGATGGGCATGTGGACATACTTGGTATGCAAATCCCGAAAGAAAGAAATGACTCACTCCAGTAGGTTTTTAGAGAAAGTGAGAAAAATGGATAAGATCTAATACCTGTCTATTTGTGGAAAAATCACCCTGATTAACTCTAGTTGACCTATTTGCTTATAGTTTTGCCTACACCTAGTGACCTGCTTTTAAATTATATTAACAAAAAAGATTCAATTTTATTTGGAATGGCAAGCCAGACAAAATTAAAAGGCCTATTTATATAACGAATATGAATTCAGATGCCAGAAATGATTAAATATTAAAGCACTAGACCTCTCACTAAATTCATCAGTCATACAAAGTTATACTTAAATCCGGAATGGTTCTCTAGTAAATTGGTAGGAATGTCTCATCCCATGTTAAAGAATGGCCCTTTCCCTTTATTCAGATTACAACTGCTCACAATCATATGATGCCAAGGTACTTAAAATCAGATACCACCTGGAGCTTCCCCTGACACATAGACATCTGGCTCCGTAGCATCTGTTGCCCTCTTTGTGAAGAACATGCAAACAGTTTTTTTCACATTGAGATGCAAACACGAGTCACTGAGTCAATCTGTAACCTGGACCATTACAGTAGTGAGTTCTTGTGCAGCTTGTTGTTTGCTCTTTGCATGCACATTTATCACTGTATCATCTGCATACATTTGAACTTCAGACCCAGTACAGACAGAAGGCAGATCATTAATGTACAAGCTGAACAGGAGGGCCCCCAGTATTGACCCTTGGGGCACGCCCACATCATAGCTAAGAGTGGGCGACAGCTCATTGCTCAATCTGACACACTGAGTTCTGCCTTCAAGGTATGATTTCATCCATCTCAAGGCATCAGGGAAAAGTTGAACTTGGACAATTTTGTGATGAGAATCTCATGGTTAACAGTATCAAAAGCCTTCCTTAGGTCCAGAAACACAGCCCCAACAACGCCCCCTTTGTCCATCTTGGTGATTTATAATGGGTGATTTCAAAAGGCATTGTCAGTCAATCAATAATATAATAATTATTAGCAAAAAAATGTATCTTTAATTTACAACTGTAGAAGCTATGATAATAGAAAGGGTCAGTCATTTTGTGAAGCATCGCAGCACAGATGAAAAATATATGGCAAATAGAAAACAAAATGGATGGTGTTAAGCGATATATGGGAGGGGTTGAATGGAGCTGAATTGTGGGACTAATAACAATAACAAAAGTTTATCTCAAATACCAGCAACAGTGTGTGAAAACCTTGTGAAGACTTACAGAAAACGTTTGACCTCTGTCATTGCCAACAAAGGGTATATAACAAAGTATTGAGAAACTTTGTTATTGACCAAATACTTATTTTCCACCATAATTTGCAAAATAAATTCATAAAAAATCCTACAATGTGATTTTCTGGATTTTTTTTCTTCTCATTGTCGTCATAGTTGAAGTGTACCTATGAATGAATTACAGGCCTCTCTCATCTTTTTAAGTGGGAGAACTTGCACAATTGGTGGCTGACTAAATACTTTTTTGCCCCACTGTATATACCCCAAAAATATATGGGGGATGCAAACAATTACATTGACGGAAGCAACAATCTTTACGCAATATTAAATATAAAAAAGTTGGCTCATAGTTCGATTATTGTGAGATCTAATCCGACATGGGGAAGATGTTTTTTTTTTTAAGTTTTTGATCCTTTATTTACAATATTCATCCCGTGCCCACACACTTCTAATTCTTAAAAGTGAAAGCATACTTATGAGGGGTGGCCCAGGTTGTAGTTTTACATTTTTATACACTACCCAAGACCAATCTGTGAGTTAATTTGATATTGGGGAAAAAGTTACTTTGTAAATACGGCAATGSGTGTTGGATTGAATTGAGCTCCTAATCTTTCAAGGTGATGATTGCACTTTTCTTCCCAACACAATACCTAAATAAATGTGAGTCCACATTTAAAACAAAATCGGGCACACCATGAGGGATTTGAAGGCCGCCAGAAACGTGTTGTCACTGAAAAATACTGTCAGCTGCAACTGTGATAAATCCGGTTAAAACAGTGTACAGTAAGTGTATATTTTGCATTTGTGAAATTATTTTGATGTGATATGAAAGTATAGGGCTTTYTGTTTCRAGAACTGTATCGCAATTGAGAATCGATTCAGTATTAGATTAAGTATTTTGCTGTTTTGGCTGCCAGAGCCAGTCTACCTCTTGGACTTTAAGGAGTAAGGGTAGGTTCCTTAAAATAGTACATGTTGGGCTAGGAAGACCCCACCCCACAGTAGCAGATTGTCAACACATGATTGTGAAAGTTGTCTATCTATGGACACACACACAGTGATGGGCAACTTACTGATATTACCAAAACATATTAAAACTAGTTAACATTACACGATACAATGTATCACTATAGTTAAAACACTGAACCCACTTTTTGGGGATGGCAGCCTGTCACTTGGACCCTCACTGGTAACTTTGCAAGTGTGTTGCCCACATGGAAATTGTTATTACAATGTCAAGAAATGTCGAATTCACTTGATTGCTTTGGGATTTCCAATAGTTCTTCACATTGTCTTAATAAAGACAGTAAGTAATTGTATTACAGCCAGCCAATGAACCAAATCATTATTTGTGTCGTTAACGCGCCTGTGCCTGCTCTGCATTTCTTTGGTGTGACTGACAAAAGGAAAAATGCTGACAAGTATTCGCTTTGCGGTCTTAGAACCGCCTTTGAAGGGCCCTTGTTTTCCTATTCGTGGTGTACGTGCGGAATGCGAGACTTATGCCGCGTTCAAAACATCTGGGAACTCGGAAAAATACGTAGCCCATATCACGACGTCAGAGATATTCAGCTGATGTTAGACGGGCTATATGAATACATTTGATTTGATTCAGGTCGGAAAGTCGGAGCTCTAGAAAGAGGCCCGGGTTGGAATTCCGAGTTGGATGACCGTTCAAATATATTTTCCCAGTAGGAGCTAGTCCCCCCCCAAGAGTTCTAATTTTTTTGAACGTTCTGAAGTCGGAAGTCAGAGATTTCCGAGTTCCCATTTGATTTGGTTGCTTGAACGTAGGCTCTGAAACTCAGCCAATGACGAAGCGATCAGCCGTGGTTCGTGGCAAGATAAATCATGAAAGCGAACAATTCTCTCATATCCTTTTGTTTATGAGAGAAGGGAGCAACATCAGCGGATTTAAACGGACAGATATCGCTGAACATTCCATAACATGAGGTAGCTATGGCCTTGGAGTTTGGTTGGCTTTGTACGGTTGATTTTCAAGTATACGTAATTTTTTGCCGGTCTCTTGCATAGCCAGCCTTGACGATTCAAGCCATGTAGAGACGAACTCCATTTTACCTGAGCTAATACATGTATTGACCAACCGGTTAATTGTCGAAGACGGTGCTATTTTAAKATGAGAAATACGTTTAAATGTGTGCGTTGTCTCCTAATGACCAAAGAAAGAGTAAAAGCAAGCTGCCTGGTCCAGGAGACCGTTACTTTTACTCTTAACAAACTATCAACCAAGTCTCTAACGCTGACATTTGTAGCAGTTACTTTGTTGCAAGGTACTGGTTTTATATATGGTTGAAAGTGTACTAACAACTGTGAATTTTTAACTCTTACGTTTTACTGTGATCAAATACTTAATCGTATTGTATGATTAACAGTGTATTTCAGTAACTTTGCAGCTTGAGTATTGAATAAATCCTATGTCAGCTGCTTGAACAAGCACTCACATGGATGGATGTATAGAAAGGGAAGTGTTTTAAGTGGGAGTGAGATTTTATGGCCTAAATTTTAAGCTGAATTGAAATACTTGCTTAAGCTATAGGCCTAACACTGGAGTCTCAATTTTTAACATTTATTTATTGAACCTTTATTCAAATACAACCAAGAGTAACCCCACTTGTTGATTTTGAGGTGATCTGTGAAATCAATGATGGGCATCCGGTCTGATTCTGGACCTGTATTTTGCAACACATCTAATCACATTGTTTACTGTTTATTCCCCCCCCCCCCCCCCAGGACCAAATCATCAACTCATCATGATAACCAACTCGTCAAGCGTTGATTATTTGAATTAGCTGTGAAGTCCTAGGGCAAAAAACTAAATGTGCACCCAGCGGGGGAGGGGGTCCAGGACTGAGTTTGAGAACCTGACCTAGAGGGCATGCTGAACATTCACTATAATTTGTCCATTGTTGTCTGTCAAAAGCCCAGCAAAATGGGTATGACAGGTAGTGATTGAGCAGCAGTTTTAGGATGGGGTTTTGTTGTGGGCTCCCTTATGCCTGTGAGGGATGTCAATTGAGAGACCTCAAAGCTGGTGTAAAGATCGAGTTAACAACAAGCCATGAGACCAATTCAGAATGAATAGGCCTAAATATTCCTTTTAACTTAATTCCCTTGCTAAAATTTACCTCAGTCATTGCTCCCGCATGGCACAGCGGTCTGAGGAACTGCATCTCAGGGTTAGAGGCGTCACTACAGACACCCTGGTTCGATTCCAGGTAGTATCACATCCGGCCGTGATTGGGAGTACCATAGGGCGGCGCACAATTGGCCCAGCGACGTCCGGGTTTGGCTGGTGTAGGCAGTCATTGTAAATAAGAGTTTGTTCTTAACTGACTTGCCCAGTTACATTTAAAAAAATCATTTTAAAAAAGTGTCTCCACACAGGTAAATTATTAGTTTACAGCACTCAGTATATTTTGAAGCACAGTAGGCCCATCTCCCTGTGGAGCGTGGACTCTGATCGGTCACTTTAGTTACACCTGTTGGTGGTCACAATGACAAAATGAATACTGTGATGGGAGTGTGTGCACCTTGTTTAATTTCTTACATCTCATACTTATTCCCCCCCCCAAAAAATCTTAGTGTTAAGGGATGTAAAGCAGAAGTGAAAAGGGACAGAACTCTCGCTTTCCTGTTTGTTGGTTTCAACGTAAAAGGGAACAGAAATTGAGGCTCAGTGCTGACGGTACAATATTTCCATACTCGTGCATGAATTAAACTAGCATTTGCTTTATTGGTGTATAGGCAATGAACTTGATTGTTCGAGCACCCCCTATTCGGCTCACAATCGATCCCTGAAAGCAGACAGTGGCTCACTGAACCAAGGGAGGATTTAGGGCTTTGGAAAGAAAGAATAGCATTTTTTTCGTGTTATCAGTCTAACCCTGTAACAAGAACTGTGTCTCTCTGCAGAATGTCTCTTGTGGAGGAGCGAGAGAAGGCCACCCTCAGGCAGTGTGTGCAGGCCCGCTCTCAGCTGGAGGAGGCCATCGGTGGGGTGACGAGGGCTGAGGCCCAGCTCAAGGACAACTCCAGAGAGGTGAGTAAAGCCACCAGGGGGACCCTCTTACAGCCCCGTGGTCCCATCCAGGGTTGACCCCCCCCCTCCTGTTCTAGTGGATCAGAAGGAACTGCCACTGGGTCCGTTTGTGCTCCGGTTATGTCAGGAGCACACAGCTGGGCTCATACGAGCATTTCGCTACTCCGCAATAACATCTGCATAATATGTGTATGTGAGCAATAACATTTTATTTTAATACAATGGCCTCTATGCTGTAAACACAGTGGTTTTCAGGGATTTAGGACAAGCAACATGGTTAGTCACCATAGGCTTAAGGAAGGCAGATGGGTATAGGGCGTGTATGTGTTGATGTGCTGGGAAGCCTAGCAAACATGGCAGGGTAGTCATTAGTTCCCCACAAACTGATCCATGGCATTATTGTATGTCATAACTGTGGCAGATATGCTAAGCCCTGTTAGAGCTGTGATGTTAAAATGGGTCTTTTGAGCTGTGATAAAACGGGTCTTTGTCCTCCTGACGTGACCACATTTTTAATGACTAGTATGTGGCTCGTGATGAGGACGAGCAGAGGGACCGGAGAGACAACAATTGAAACATGACCACCGGATAGTTTCCTTGACCCGCCTTTATAAGGCAGTAGCAGGGAGAGGGCAGGTCACTGCAGTCTGAGGACACAGASGACAGAGGATCCACTACTGCAGCAGCAGCTCACGTCTCACTGCATCTTAGAGAATCATCCAGCCTTTTTCTGACTACCCAGCAGAGGAATAGGTAAAAGCAAAGGTGTTTTCCCTTACTCTTTGATGTGGATATAGTAGTTGACTGTGTTGGACGCTAGAATCAGACTTCTGATGGGTCTATAGGTCAGTGTGCTGTCTTGTCTGACTTTGCTTAGCTTCAGCAGCAGGAGCGACATCTCCCAGCCATGACTTGGGAGTGTGTTTGTGTGTGTATGCAGGTCTTTATTTTTTATTTTTTGCAAACTAATTTGTTAATTTCTCTTGTGTTTACAGGTGAAGTCCCAGCTTCACACCTGTATCAGCAGACACCTGGAGTTTATGCGTTCCCGTGAGGTGTGGCTGCTGGAGCAGATTAACCTTGTGGAGCAGCTAAAGGGAGAGGCTCTGCAGGCGCAGCTGCATCAGCTTCACTGTGTGAGTAGTACCCCCATGTCTGCAGCACAACACAACAATATCTGCACTGCACAGTGTCTGCTCAGAAACCTCTGAAGACCAAGTTCCATTTAGTCTCTTCTCTCTTTTGACCTTCTCCTCATGTTACCGGTGTCATGTCTGATCGTCTCCTTTTCTCTCTCTTCTGCCCACAGCTCCGAGGCCAGTTTGACATTCTCATTCATCAGCTAGAGAACTCCAACAGCAACAATCTGGCCAACCAGCTCACCAGCTGCATGGAAAAGTAAGAGCTGCCACAATGGCCTCTGTCTTGAATTAAATGTAATTTGGGAGTCAGCATTTGCAATTATTGTTTACAGTTGGTGTTTAAGTCATGGCGCTTGAGCAATCATTTCAGTCTTTCAGTATTTGCTTCCATTATACCTCTATAAATAACTTGGGCATAGTCACATTAGAACCTGAAGTTTGGCATGTGTAAAGTAGGTAGATGTAGTTGACTGTGGGAGGAAGGGGCTGAAATGTCTACTTCTGTGTGTTCAGGTTATCTTCCCTGAACTTGACTCCTGAGGAAACCCCTGAGATGAGCTTCCAGGCTGACACTCGTTCCCTGCGTCAGGCCATCACCTCCTTTGGAACCATTGCCACCCAGGTACGTGATCCTCTGGGAGCTACAAGCAGAATTACACACGCACACATCTTACTAACAAAATTCACTTCAGACTGGATTTAGCCCAATGCCCGATGTTGATTTGAGAAGTTTAAACTTTGGCTGTGTGTTTACCGGTTGAGCCTCTTCTGTCACCCTGCCCGCATAAAGCTCCCTATCTGCTCTTAATGGAGGTTTACAACCAACTCCTGAACACTGAGGCATAAAACTGTACTCATTGCCAGTCTTTGTGAACGTGTAAATGTTAAAGGTACATTTCATAAGATTTAGACATGTAAATTGATATATCAGTTGTTGTCAAGGAAAGAGTCTTATAGAACATGGGAAATCTTTTCTAAGGTATACAGTCCCATGTTCTATGAAGGTATACAGTCCCATGTTCTATGAAGGTGTACAGTCCCATGTTCTATGAAGGTGTACAGGTCCATTTTTTGGTTTTTTTTTTTTTTTTTATTCTGATGAAGGCTGCTACAGTCCATGTTCTATGAAGGTGTACAGTCCCATGTTCTATGAAGGTGTACAGTTCTATGAAGGTGTACAGTTCTATGAAGGTATACAGTTGCATGTTATCAATATTCTGGGGGGAATCTTGGGAATTGCAGTTTGAGAACAACACGGTGAAGGTATTGGTTATGCTTTCCTCGCTGACTGCCTTGTGGCCCTAGTTCCTCAATCTGTGGTTACTGCTTACATAAAACCCTGACATCTCCCACATGTCCTTTAAATGTGGATAGAATGTTCATAACTTCCCTCTCTCCCTCCCCAGCACATGGAAGTAGGACCTGTGCTGAATAGTGTCCCTCAAAAATCGAATACTAGCGAGCAACCTTGGCTTCAGCAGAGCTTTCCAATCGCAGCTAAGAAACTGGTTTGTACCATGCCACAGACCCTTTCCATGTGAAGTTGTGATTCCTTTGGTTCTACATGCATGGAGTCCTCACTCACAAGGAAATGCACTGTACTGACATGCACGCCTGTTTGTTTTCTTATATGTAGAGGGTGGAGTCTGCACCTCTTTCCGACTGGCTCCTTGGAAACCGTCCAGTGACTACTACCCCAGTTGGATACCAGTCAAGCAAGAACCCACAGGATTGGTTGATCCCCCGCAAGGAAATTCAGGTGAGACCAGAAGGCGTGAAATACATTTTCTTGTTGCTTATAATTTATCTAGACTCTGTTCCTAGAAAAACAAATATTTAATTACATCTATTTTCACATGAAAAAATATTTGGTCCAATTTATACCCAGACTGTCACAAAGTCAAAAAGGTAATGTTTTCTTSTCTTTCCTCTGTCGTCCAGTCATCCTGCCCTAAGGCCCCCTTTGACTTCCTCAAGTCCTGGGGCCACCTGATGGACCTGGAGCTGTGGCTGCTGAAGGAGGAGACTCCCATCAGAGAGAGAACCAACAGTATCTGTAGCACAAGTAGCAGCTCAAACTTCTCCATTGAGAAGATTGATGAGTCTGAGTTAGAAATGGCTCTGGAGGAGGAAGAGATGGCAGAGATGGAGACACTGAGTGACTGGCTCATCACCCCAGCTACTGTTGCCAAGGAGACCACCAGCGAGAGCTGCCAGGCCTCTGATGTTGACAGGCAAAAGCAGGTCTCCAACCCTTTCCAGGAGAGCTTCCACGCCAGCGATTGGCTGCTCAAATCAGACTGCGGCTCTTGCTGTGACAAGTCCGTGGAGATTGAGAACCTGGGCAAAATCTTGTGCCTGAAAACCACCCCCACCTCTGCTGCCACCACARCCCAGACCCCCAACACAKKKCAGGTCTCCAACCCTTTCCAGGAGAGCTTCCACGCCAGCGATTGGCTGCTCAAATCAGACTGCGGCTCTTGCTGTGACAAGTCCGTGGAGATTGAGAACCTGGGAAAAATCTTGTGCCTAAAAACCACCCCCACCTCTGCTGCCACCACACCCCAGACACCCAACACTGTAGACAACTGGCTGCAGCAGGCCATTCCAGGCCAGCAGTCCTGCAAAGCCAACGCGTCCTGCACCAGCTTCTCCGAGTGTGTGTGTGATGAGAACTGCGGCAAAGAGGCCCTCTCCACCTGGCTCCTCAAGAAGGAGGGTCGGGACAAGAACGGGGTCTCGGTGGACAAAAACAACCCCAGCAAACAGTCCACCCTCTACCACCAAGAGCAAGAACAGAAGGTTCAGGGCATCCTGGAGGCCTGGCTCTACCCTAGCAAGCCTGGCAAGACCATAGGCCCTACGTCCCAAGCCTTATCCCTCTCAGCCTGGGTGTCTCAACCAGCCTCCCAGGGGGAGGAGAAGGCCAGCAGGGTGGAAGACAGCCCCAAGTGGGTGAGCCCCTTCAGCATACCACTGCAGCCAGAGTTCTGGCTCGTGCCTGCGAAGACCCACAGTAGCACTGCTGTCACACCGAGACAGGAGAGCACAAAGGAGCAACCCAGCACGGAACCAGAGGAGGACAAGTGGCTTCTACGCAAGCGGGCCAATGCTCAGGTAAGGCTATGGGTAATGGACTGATTGGGGAAACTCGGTCTTTGCATTCTTTAGTTTTGAAATCTCTCAACCASTGGTTAACCAGTGACTCTTTTTAGCCTCAAGCTAAAGCTGGGTCATACTCACAATACTGTGTTCCTTGGTCTGATTTCAGGAGCGACTTGCCCCTCCAACAGTATGTGATCTATTTTCCTGTATGAAAATCGGTGGAGACCAAGAGAAGGGGCTACACCCTGCACCTATACAGGTAAGAATCTCAATAGGCATTCATATTTATCTGAGAACTAATTTGTTAATTATTTGTTCKTGAATTCTTTATTTCCTTTCCCCCTCTTTTCCAGATGTAAAAGCTGTAACCAGTAGCTTTTTGAGGAGATTTTTAGGATTCTATTGTGGAGCCACTTTAATGCTGATCGTCGCGCACAATGTCTTGATTAACTTTTTCCTCCAATGCTTGTCTGGGTCTCATTCCCCCCCCCCTCTCTCTGAGATGTGCCTCTAGTCTGAAGTAGAGGCTGGGGTTTGTGGATGTACTGCCATCTGGATTTTTTTGAATTTGTCTTCTATAATCGTAGTGTTCTCAATGTCAAGCTAGCAAGATGGGCCCTTGGATCTAAAGCTAACTCACAATGTGATTTTGAGAATCTCTATTCTCGAGAAAGTACCAGCTCGATACATGAATGTTTGGTGTGAGGGAGGTGAGATTTTATTTTAAGAAACCTTTTTTATGGAATGCGGTAAAGAGTTGTCACGCATACATCACTAGTGGTATTCACAGAATTCCATCAGTCTGTGACTATATCTAGTTTTCCCCCATACTCAAATAAGACTATCAGGTAATGTAAGCTACACTTTGATTTCTATTTCCTAGTATATGTTTTCTTCRGATCTGGTGAAATATTATTTTGTCTTAAACACCAGTATAGCTTTCTCTTAAATGGCTTCAAAATAGTCATCTGAATTACAAGCTTACCCTAAAGGCGTTCTCCATGACCAATACATCTACATTTATTGCACTACCATAACTCTATAGTTCTGGTTTATGTGCCTCAAGTTTGCTTCATTGTATTTAGTGGATACGTTGTGAAAACGGTGTTGGTTTTCCTGTCCTGTATCCCCTGTGAGTTGAGATTTTATCACTGCTGTGCAAGAGTTGATTGTTTTCATGTTGCAAATATGCAAGCTGAAAACGTTGTGCCCAATATAGTAATTCCATTGAAATTACTTTCGATTGGCTGAATCGAACGAGGCAAACGACTACTGCGTAATCACGGTAGAACCGATCAAAAAATAACACCTTGTATTGATAACCACTGATATGTCTTTCTGCATATTACCTCTGTAGATGTCTCCATAGTGGGTAAATCAAAGGTATTGTACATGGCTCTTGAAGTGCAATGGGGAGTTGGAGAGGAGAAACACAATGGTGCTTGATGAATGCTTCTAATTGTTTTTTCCATGTTCATTTTTAACATATTAAATATTGTTTTTTCCCTGTTCATTTTTAACATTTTACCATGACATACTATCCATATGATTGCTTATCTAACTTTCTCTGCTGTTGTACCATATTTAACTCTTAATAAAAACAACACCTTGAGTTCTGTTGGACTTCTTTTGTAAATCAAGTGTTTGAACTTCTTTTTATTGCCCAAACCAAGTTGCAAGCATGGGCAGTTGGTCTGGAGAAATGCACAGTGAAGCATTAACCAATGTTGTGCTGATGACAATATGTGCTGCTGTCACAATGGAGTTGTGTACCCAACTATTGTGGATTAGATAAGCCATGTCAGACCAAGTTCCACCAGTCTTCCCATGATGACAGAGATTGGCCACAGATCAACCATACTCTGAACTCAATGCACAGGCGTRTTTGTTTCTCCCTGCCTGTGCATGTGACGGCCTCAACCTATGGCCTATATCTACTCAGACACCCCCTCACTAAAATGGGTTGAGTCAAGAAGTGCATAGCTCACATTTCTTGAATACCCTACAACTGCTGCAAGTGTTCTATATAGAATCTGCAAACTGACTTCAATCTATTTTTAAAGGGTTTTCGACCAATAGAACCGTGCCAAGACTGTAGAGACAAGTGGGTTAACTTCTTTGCCCGGTTACCATTTTTTTTTTCTGGAACTGCAGAAACTTCATGTAGCAAAACCTGTCACAAGTAAACAAATGTGAGGACCAATCTAATTCAACATACAGATCAGTGTCAAATATGATTGAACTCAATGACTGCAACCTTTGAAACAGCAAAATAATCATTARTTCTTGAGATTTGTTTACAGTGATGAGCAGAACTGACTTGATAGCCTCTTTTTACATCTTTGCAAGTCAGGTGAAATCACAAGATGGCTTGGTAAGACATTACTGATAAAGGAAATCATACATTTTTATAGAAAGCAGGACATTGATATGTTCCCTTAGTTTAACAAACTGACTTGTCTTTGTAATAAAATTAACAGTAACATTCTCTTGGAATAATAACGCAAACATTTGCAAATTACCACATGCAAAGTTGTGGAATGAGATACTTATGTAGACATCCATAGGAAGCAACTCCACCTTTCACTTCAGTAAGACAGCATTCAATCTTTGCAACAACATTCAAGTCAGTCAATAATACTGATTCAACGTGACATTTACAGACAGTGCAATTCAGGGAAAAGCTGTGCATAGACAGTTGATCAGATATTCACAGCAATGAATCCTAACACCAGCAACAAATTGATACACATCAGAATGTGCAGCGTTGATGTGCATTACAGCATAAATTAGGTCAAACTAATGCAAACTTAGGGGCCTAACTCGGGTACCCACTCAGGTACAAGATAAGTTATTACGGAAAGGGAGGATATGTCTACAAAGGAATCAAGATCTATTTGGGGAAATGTTTTGACTGGTCAATGTTCCATCAGTAGCGGGTGGGAGGGTTTCCCTTCAGGTGGTCCCAGTTGTTATATAGAGAGATGACAGAGCCAGGCCCCCTCGCGCTGGTCCACGTACACCCCCTATAAAAAAACACAAACTGTCAGTCACACAAGTCAAATCTAACCAGCCAACACTGATATCAAACCAACAATAAACAGTGAAGGAACGAATGGAATTCTAGTACCACAGAGACATCTAGCAGCTAACCATCCCCCCCACACAGCCACAATAGAACAAAGACATGAGGTATGTTTCCACAGTCTACATTCAACACTGACTCTTGACAAAGGCATTGTAAAAGGGCAGTTTGTTGGTGGGAATTTGCACACGCCTATGGAACCTGGAAAGTACGCACAGCTAACAGCAACAGTGGGATATGTCTTCATTGGTTAATGGGACCCTAGTTAACACGATGCCCTATGCACCAGGCGGGGTTGAGTGACAGTTACCACGATGTTGTAAATCATCAGCACTAAGCATGATTTCACATAGAAACGTAGGAAAGTACACGAGATCAGCTTACAGTTCAGGATCAGGTTTGAATGGCAAAGCGTCTCAATGAGAASCCATTGCTATGGGCACGCAGAAGCAAAGGCAGACCCAACACGTCTTTATCAGGAGAGCTGAGTAGCAGCATGGTTGGCTGTCCCTGGCCCCATACAGCGGTAAGGGACAAGACTGATAAGTTCTCGTACTGTAGCCACAGGCCCACACCCACAACCAGCAGCCCCTAGATAAGTGTGTGTGATGCAGTAGGGGTGCTTATGTCACCATGGCAGGAAGACAGAGGTTGCTTGAATTACAACACCCCACCTACCCACACAAGGGAGCCCACAACCATGAGAGCAGAGCACTGATGCAAGGAGAATGCAAAACATGCTGTCATTGTCCAAAACACCTCATTGAACTGCTTTTGGATCATTTCCATACGCCGTATGCACCACCAGGGAATTTTTCTAAAAGAATGAAGATCCCTTCATATTAGGCTATGTGATAGGGTTGGGCACTGTAGCTAGATACAAAACATTTATTTTCCTTTGTGTGTGTCAGGATTGTTATTCATATCCCACTATGACGCTGTGTGAATCACTACCACTACTATTAAGAGACTTCTCAATGAACCACTAGTCTGAAACCAAATTGAATGGGAGGCAGACTCAGCTAGCAGAGGCATCAGCACAATGGGATAATGTTACAATTATGCAGGTTGGTTGCCAGTTGCCTCAGGACAACAACAAAAAGTCCAACTAGCTATGTTTATCCTACTTCCCTAATGGACGTAAGAAATGATCTGCATGTCTAGACYTTTTGCTGCAAGGTTTAGTGACGTGTGTTAGCAAGTCACACAAATGCAAGTCCATAATATTTGTTTTTAATGTTGATCAGATTCCATCTGAGTGTRCTTACTGGTGAAGGTCAGGGCCATACAGAGAGAAATGACTCTGGTCTAGACAAGACAAACCCTAACTGGAAGCAGGCACCTCTTCACTTGATTCATTTCCAATGGACACATTGCATGAGTGGAATTCTAGACGTTGAACACATCAGTGACAGAGATATTACGACCGTGATCAAAACCACYTTTTTTTTTAACAGCAGGGCTTTTACACAGATGGAGAGAGTATAAACGAGAGTAAATCAACCTTGAAAAAAGTAGCATAACTAGACTTTGTTTTGTACCATAAAAAGTCAGAAAGGGAAAGATTTTACGGAGACTACATGTGAGTCTAACGTTTAAAATGTGACAGACAGTATGTCTGTTTGACGAGTTTCAAGCATGTTCATACCAGAAATAATAGTTGTCTGGCAAAGAAAACCCGTGGGGTCAACTCGGACAGGGGAGCAGTGTTCATGTGACAACCTTAACAGTATATGAACTCTAAAGCTAAAACCCGTTGTTGATCCCATGGTTGTGTATTTAGTTGGGTGTCCTTAACCCCTCTGGCTGATGCTGTTCCCACGCCCCTCCCTCCCAGTGATATAGCAGTGTAGTCCAGTGCGAGCTTTCGAAAAACTTCCCCTCATGAATTTGGTGCGACGCATGCTGGGAAATGTTGTCAGCAGAGGAGTGTCCTGTCTAGATACGGTCTATATGATAACAAAATCTGGCAATTACAGCCTACTGTCCCTCCCTCCAAACTCACTGAACCCGTCATCAGTCTAACCAGGAAGTGGTGTCTGCAACAACCTCTTTCAATCACATGCAGACATCTGGGTGGAGTTTTAAGTGGAATCTACAAGGAAAATTAGAAGCATGTCAAAACCTGTTTAACCATTGAGACAAACCATCAGGTTTTCCTGGTCGACCAAACCAGAAAGTCCTAGATTGGTATTTTCTATTAGCTTCCACTAAAAAGAATATGCTGGGGGGGAAATCTAGAAGTGTTTATCATGGCTGTCTGTGTGTGTGTGTGTGTGTGTGTGTGTGTGTGTGTGTGTGTGTGTGTGTGTGTGTGTGTGTGTGTGTGTGTGTGTGTGTGTGTGTGTGTGGGTGGGTGGGTGGGTGGGTGTGTGTTTGAGGAGACACGAGGAAATGTTTCCAGACAACAAATCGGATTTTACCGTTCTGCATTCAACATCATACTATCCAGCCAGCTATTGTACTGGTGTTTGTTTGCTGTTTTTACATTTATTTATTTAAATTTAAAAAAAGTTCCTCTACCAGCCTGTGGACTTTTACAGCATGCCTTTCATTGTCCCAGCAGCAACKGTGTTGATGTCATCCTCTGCTCCCCGTGCCTTCTCGATGGCCACCCCCAAACACACTGTACAACCAAGCTGAGGACACAAAAGCATACAGGTGAATTAATGCCACATTATCTCAATAGAAACAACAATAACAGTATGCCAATGTGTGGCACTGCTCAAATTACACCAACGACTGCGTCAATCCTCTGGTGGGGAATGACGGCACTCACCCAGTGAACCAAGTGTGTTCGCCCATGTCGCTCCTTGGTGGGTCACCAGATTTAGGAGCCTAAAAGTGAGGATATCATATCCATTAAAAACACAGACATCTACAGTCTAAACACCAACTCTGACAACGTCAATGTGATACAAGGGTTGATTTACGACTAGGGGTTCTAGTAAAATGGCTGCGTATTGAAAACCTGATGCATGCCCGTTGAAGTTATGCTTCACTTTATATGGAAATCCTATATCAAAAAGGGTTATCCATGAGTTGAGGTGATCATCGGGCAAAGCGCTGAACAGCCTGTCAGATGATAATGTAGTTAGACTGCTGTACCTTCATGATTGATCTGATTCAGCTTCAGACATGCACAAACAGTCAAACTGCACTGCACATGACACTGTCTGTCTATCTTCTAACAGCGAACAGCTGGAAAAAGAATGACCCGGGTCAAACCAATATTCCAACTGGAGCCGGCATTACAGTGAACACAATCTATCCGTGGCCAAGGCAGACTTCGCCCTCCTTCTCCTATCCTGACAGGGACTAAGTCATGTGATTGCTCGGGATGTCAAGAGCGCTGACAAGGCCAATAAACCCAGCTGTGTTACAGCACTAAAAAGTTAGGTGTGTCGACGCAGGTGTGTTAAGCACAGGGTCATTCAATGGCCGGGTGAGTGTGACATCATCTCAATGAAAGCAACAACGTAGGTCAGATTTACAACAGAACACCATCATATAGGGCTACTATATCCAGTTTTCCATGGAACAATGTGTTATTACTGATACCGACTGGGGAAAACAATGATGCTGCCTATCAGCATTATAAATTCAGCCAAGAGGTTTGGTGAGAATCAATTTCAACAAATGTAGAGGTATGTAATTCACTGCTTCTCCCCCCTCTCTCTAGCAGTGGTCTGATCCCATCGGCAGTTTACCTTTGGACCACAGAGTAAGATCCTCACTATGAACTAAGCAGGAGATCCAGTGTTAATAATTACAAATGATGGATTAATGTCATACCATGTCACGTCAGATTATCCATGCATGTCACTTAGCTTTTCTTCTTTGCGTGGAGCAGAGTATACTTTGAGTAGATTTAAGTCCCAAATAATCACCTAGTTGAATCAATACAGATTGCAGATTGTTCACACAACCGATAAGATTGAGGTTGGCCAAAAATCTTGCTGCTTAAACATTATTACCCATATAGATGCATTTAAATACCTTTAGAAAGATCAAATGGAACCCTTGAATCATTGTACCAGCGCAATCATAATGGAGAACATGACAAGTTATCAACCAGCCATATGAAATATTTTGACACATACTGAACAAATTGGTGAAGACTGCCCTCTGCTGGTCGATACCAGAATGAGTAATTATAGTCTACTGAAAAAATTATTGAGACTAATATAACTCTTAATCTGCTTTGTCTTTCAAATCCAGAAATAACTTGTGAAGGAGATCCAACTTAATTATATTTGACATTTCATACAGGCTCAAGAGCGAGACTAAGGGTCAAAACAATATTTCACCAGTAATAGAACAGCCTCCGATGGTGAAGAAAGCCAGTTCAAATCGGCCTCTGACMTTGTTGGCATCAGTCGGTAAAATTAAGTCATCAGGGTCCTGTGGTAATATTATAAGTTATTAGCACCGGACTAGTATTACTAGAGAACGTTGGGTATGTCATTATTACCACAGAATGTGCGTTATRCCAGAGSACGATTCGGACGGGATTATTTTATTCCAAACTGCCCCTTGTAATTATTATTTTATTTATATATATTTTAAAAATMGACATTATGACGGAAATATGGAGMMTTTTTTCTAGGCGTGAAGATATTTCAACAGGTTCAGGCGATAACAGGCTACACTGAGCTTGGTTCCAAAGTTTCTAAACCATATATAGTTGCCATAATATTTGAATTGAGGAAGTGTGATCATAATCATTAGGATAGTTTAGCGATCCTTAMTAGAAGACGTCCTAAATGCCCCCCAGCCTTCAGATGTGCARCAAACAGCGCACTTGATATGCGTTTTTAGGCTATGGATGAGAAAGTTAACTTTTCATTTCCAAACGTTTAGCTCAGTTGTATGCGGCTTTGCGATCTATTAACAGCAAAGGTTGCATTACATTTGCGCATTTTTTTTAATGATGCATTTGGCGATGGGAATGCATTCGCACAAAACGTATAAACAAAAGCATTCACTGTGAAAGTTGATACATGAAGGCCTTCATACAGTATATAGGCCATGCGCAGTACTTCGTTAAATTGATCTGATCAGTTGTTTTATTTCTCAAACCACGGGCAACACCTGTCAAACTCAGACATTTCTCTCAAAACACGGGACTAGCATTATCAGAGGACCTTGGAGTTTGCCAAAACAATAGGTTATTCTGGCTGGAATTGTTACTCTCCTGCCATGTAAATTCCAAATCACTGACATGGCAGATTCGAAAGGGACTAAAATTACAGTTGTGCTCATGCACATAATTACATTATCCGACCTCCCCCAGTAAAACTAAACACATCCGATTTGTTGTATTGTAGATCCAGTTTGTGAWCCAAAGTCATTCATTATACTAACTGGAACTCACATGTGTAAAATATCTTAAAATACGGTGAGCCGGGGCTCATCCCAGTCAATGCGTGAGGAGAGAAAAACACATAGACAATAGTCAGCTGACGCTCATTGCCACATCAAATAGGTCGAATTGAATTGCAGTCTTTCCATATCACATTGAGAAGTAATTTACGCCGAATTCAGTGTTTGAATATTCAGGCGATGCTCCACCAAATAATGCTGAAACCACCCTTACTGGGTCCACTTGATGATGTATTGTCCATGTTTCCTAATTAACCTGTGAATTTCTTCCTTCCTGGCTCAGTTAGTTAGTGAAATTAGCTAGTTAACTTACTTTAATCAAGGAATTAGCTATTAGCGCACCTAGGTAAAGGTAACTAAATGGCTTGCAATTTATCATTAGCCTATATACCAGCTATTCTGGGGAGCATTTAATTCAAACCCAGGCTGTTTGTTAGCTATCTATGTTAGCTAGCGCTTCKTCGTCTTGTTTCTGGCTATCTTAACACGAGCTAACTAACGTTAGCTATCTTCTGAGTATGGTACGGTAGCTAACTTACTATTACTGAATACTTATCTCTATACCTTAGCTAGCTACCGTTAGCTTCTTTGAAATTATTGGGTGTACTACTAGTTTCTCAACTCCGACCCAGTTAGATAATAGTTTCAAAAAATGTAGCTAGTTACAGTATTAGTTAGTCACACAGTAGAGTGACCGCTAGCTAGTAACGTTAGCAGACTTGTTTAAGACATCCACCAAAGATGGTGGATAAATTTAAGAGACTTCACGCAGGCCTTTTAGCGTTGACAGTTTCGGTCTACTTAACTGGGTGTGTCTCCCTTAGACATCAATGCAATAGCAGCTGGGTCTGGTCTACATAGTTCGTTGACTTTCATTAAACTAGAAAAAAGCTGGGGGGAAACAGTGAGTGTAGTGTCTCGCTTCCAATTCAATTTCAATTTAAGGGGCTTTATTGGCATGGGAAACAGATGTTTAAATTGCACAAGCAAGTGAAATAGATAATAAACAGTAAAAAATAACAGTAAACATTACACTCAAAAAAGTTCAGAAAGAATAAAGACATGTCAAATGTCATATGATGTCTATATACAGTGTTGTAATGATGTACAAAAGGGAAAATAAATAAACATAAATATAGGTTGTGTTTGTTCTTCACTGGTTGCCCTTTTCTTGTGGCAGAAGTCACAAATCATGCTGCTGTGATTGCACGCTGTGGTATTTCACTTAATAGATATGGGAGTTTATCAAAATTGGATTTGTTTTTCGAATTCTTTGTGGGTCTGTGTAATCTGAGGGAAATGTGTGTCTCTAATATGGTCATACATTTGGCAGAAGGTTAGGAAGTGCAGCTCAGTTTCTACCTCATTTTGTGGGCAGTGTGCACATAGCCTGTCTTCTCTTGAGAGCCAGGTCTGCCTTCAGCGGCCTTTCACATAGTCAAAGATTTCCTTAATTTTGGGTCAGTCACAGTGTTCAGGTATTCTGCCACTGTGTACTCTCTGTTTAGGGTCAAATAGCATTCTAGTTTGCTCTGTTTTTTTGTAAATTCTTTCCAATGTGTCAAGTAATTATCTTTTCGTTTTTTCATTTTARTTATTTATTTTATTTCACCTTTTATACTCATGATTTGGTTGGGTCTAATTGTGYTGCTGTCCTGGGGCTCTGTGGGGTCTGTTTGTGTTTGTGAACAGAGCCCCCAGGACCAGCTTGCTTAGGGGGCTCTTCTCCAGGTTAATTTCTCTGTAGGTGATGGCTTTGTTATGGAAGGTTTGGGAATTGCTTCCTTTTAGGTGTTTGTAGAATTTAAAGGCTCTTTTCTGGATTTTGAGAATTAGCGGGTATTGGCCTAATTCTGCTCTGCATCCATTATTTGGTGTTTTACATTGTACACAGAGGATATTTTAGCAGAATTCTGCATGCAGGGTCTCAATTTGGTGTTTGTCCCATTCTGTAAATMATTGGTTGGTGAGCGGACCCCAGACCTCACAACTGTAAAGAGCAATGGGTTCTATAACTGATTCAAGTATTTTTTAGCTAGATCCTAATTGGTATGTCAAATTTCATGTTCGTTTTGATGGCATAGAAGGCCCTTCTTGCCTTGTCTATCAGATCGTTCACAGCTTTGTGGAAGTTAACTGTGGCGGTGATGTTTAGTCAGAGGTATGTATAATTTGTGTGTTCTAGGGCAACTGTGTCTAGATGGAATTTGTATTCGTGGTCCTGGTAACTGGACCTTTTTTGGAACACCATTATTTTTGTCTTACTGAGATTTACTGTCAGGGCCCAGGTCTGACAGRGTCTGTGCAGAAGARCTAGGTGCTGCGGTAGGCCCTCCCTGGTTGAGAACAGAAGCACCAGATCATCAGAAAACAGTAGACATTTGCTTCCCCTTTCGTCTCTGCAGCCACCAAATGACGTCACTCAAAAAGCCGTAAAGCCAATGTTCGATGTCCTTTGTTTGGCTCGACAATACATTTGGTATTTAGGTGGTTCGAAAAGGAAAGGGTGGAGGTTATTACGATTTAATTTAATAATGTGTAATATTTACATGTTATCTTAACAAGTAATAGACTGAAGGCGAATAATGTAACTGTTTTAATAGTGTTTGCTACAGTTTTCACGACACCCGGCACATGCTATGTCCTGTCCAATGACGTCTGTTCCTCTCTGGTTCATTGCCCAATGAAATTCGAGATACAATGCGTGCTGCGCAGGAGCGGTATATATCATGGATTGAAAATGCATGTGGCTAGCTTGCCACACACTGTCCTTCAACGCGTTTAGACAATCCACAGTATTTAAAATCAGTGACGATACGCAGCCATTGCCAAGGCTTGATATCCGTGTGGACGCTGGTTGTGATCTGACAGAGGTGCGGCAGAATCGACTAATTTCGTCGAGGGTCAAGACAACGAATCTAGAAGGATAAAAGCCCGGTAAATAGTCATCTCGAGAACATTATTAACTTGCACCATCGCTTTTTTCGGTATAATTGTTCATACGTCAAATTTGACTACATAACCAGCCTTATAATTTTAAAACATGACGATACAACGTCTTGGTTATGCGAAATATAGCCATCTTGCCATGTCTATTGCAATGAGCATTATGCCGGGTGATATGCTCGGGCCACGGTTTGGTGGCAATTCCTGTCAAAAAAAATCCATCTCGTAACGGGGGGGGGGGGGACTTCTGATGACACTGAATCTGCTGTGGAAAATCGTATGAAGCCAGCTCTCGAGCCTTGGCTCTCGTTATATGCCCTCTAGCTGCATGTGTCATCGATGCTGGACTTGAGTCTGTCAACCTTCCAAGATGATCCACATGATCAGTGACTGTAGACCTGTTCATTGTTTAATGTATTATCATGATCAGTACTATGCTGCTTGATCAATAGAGAAATATGTGTCTGAGAAATCGATTGAATAATGCATGAATACGCAAAAAACATAGTCCATGGCGAATGCTCGGTGCTATTTTTATGGCGGGGGGGATGAATTCACGCCGCTGTGAGTATTTGTGTGTAGTCTGAGCTAGAGCGCCTTCTGAGCTAAAAATGCGGAATTAATAAAACATACATTACTAGCTCCCTTTGGTCGATATAGCTACCGGCATCCGCCCTGCGACAATGTTGCTTTGTCATTCACTATAGTTCTTGGATGTCATTTTAGGATTTGATTATGTTTTGGGCACAAGAAAGCAATCATTTTTTATACATCTGTCTGTTGTAATGCGGCCTTTTAGTCACAGCCGATTTAATCCACTCCCATCATGCATTGTGCTCATCCCAAACCTTACTGTATTTCCTGTTTATTGTTGCAGCTTTGTCTGGTAATTTTCTGTCATTGTGGCGTAAATCAACCTCAAATGTAGTGTATTAACTAACAGTCTGTAATTATCAATAATTTGTTGTTTTGCTCAAGCTCATACAAACGTTTAACGTAGCACCACACCTACTTAAGCAGTCGTTTTTTGTTTCATTTCCTCCAGTCAACGTAATGCAAAGCACTTCCTCGGTACACAATTCAACTCCACGTTTCGATAGTGAAAGTACAATTATGTCAATGTTTTAATCTATGATATTCAAACGTTCTTGTTTATTTGTGATATTGGATGTTGATGTTAATTTGTTACGATGACATACAGCTATCTAGCTAGGCAGCTGACAGCAGTTTTTACTTTTTTTTCTCTCTTTTAGGAGTGGTGGAATCTGTTGACCCTGTAATTATAACAAGACCACAAGTTACACACATTGACGTTTAGGGTCAGGTCAAATGGAGGACTCAGAAACTGATTTGACTTCGTCTGAACCGGACGCACTTGGTGCAGACTTCATCACAGTGGAACTGGACACCCAGCCCATAGAATATGTTGTCAAGTGGGCAGAGGTCGGGTCCAAGTTCACAATATCCTGTGTGAAAAAGGAGGCGGACGAGGGATCTGGCCTGAATCTTGACCAGGTGAAGGCAGAGCCAGATGAGCCCTTTTTTGCCCAGTATGAGGAGGAGTTCCCTGGCTGTGACATTGCAGAACAGAGTGTCATAGTAAACGACTCTGATGAGGATGACCACACTGAGCCAGGGAGTAGCCATCTGGTCCCTGTTGGAGATGGCTCTGATTCAGGCTCGGAGAAAGGGGAATATAGCTCACCAGGGGGAAACTACAGCTGCAACTACTGTGGGAAGTGCTACAGTCATTCCTCAAGCCTCTCAAGACACCAGCAATTGCACACAGGAAAGGCACCCCTACCCCCAAACAAGCAAATGGATACAGGGTCAGGTGAGGGGAACAAATATAAATGCACGCAGTGTGCAATGCGATTCAAAAGCAGAAGAGCTCTCGGCACTCATATGAGAACACATCGGGGCATGAGAGTTTACCCATGCAACATCTGTGGGAAGGATTTTAACCACAGCTCCAGCTTGTCGCGTCATAGGCTCATCCACAAAAAAGGGAAGGGTATTCCCTCTGGTGTTCGACCTGCAGAAATCAGTTATGTCCGCCGCCCGCCTGGCAGCAGGAAAAATAAAAAGCAGGCTGGCGAGAAGAAGATCCCTGGCGAGAAGAAGTTCCCGATCGAGAAGAATCTCCCCGGAGAGAAGTTCTACGCGTGTACACAATGTGACATGACCTTCAAGAACTCCATTGGCCTCTCGAAACACCAAGTCTCTCATGTCAAGGATCTTCTGAATAACTATGCCCAGGGTAAAGACAGTCTCACCAAGTCCTCAGACTTGAAAATACGCCTCAAGTTGTGCTCGAGGGACAAACCCAACTTCTACACCCTTTGCAAGAAGAACAAGCGGTCAAGAGCTGCCAAGCGCCAGCGGCAGCGCCAAACATCAGTCTCTGAGGAAGAGGAAGGACAATATGCATGCGAGCAGTGTGACAAGCACTTCAGCCAGGCGCAGAGCCTCGCCAGGCACCAGCAAATGCACAAGGGAGACAAGTTCAGCTGCTCTTACTGTAAAAAGACCTTCGCCAGGTTGTCCAACCTCCACCACCATGAGAGATCTCACTCCACAGGGGGCAAGTACGAATGCACCACCTGCAACAAGACATTTGTGCACTCGTCTAGCTACTCCAGGCACAAGCGGCAGCACGCCGAGGAGGCCCACCAGCGCCAGTGGAAGGGCATAGATGAGATGGCACCACTTGATTCAGACTCTGAGTGAGAGCAGTAGTAGTCTGCTCTCAACTACCCACACACAGCTTACTACTCTGGCTTTCAGGGGTTGGGAGGTTTTTGGGGATCTTGTTTCGGACTTGAATTGGCATTACTCTTGAGTATATAACGTGTGTGTGATGATGACTTGTGGTATGGTATCAGCAAATTGCATATTTTTTTTCCTAGATTACACTGACTGTGTTGTCCTCTGCTGCCCATGCAAATAAATATTTAGATTTATTTAGTTCACATTCCCTTTTGGTCAGGGTTAGCTGCAGGGTTAGGGTGAAAGTGTTGCTAGAGTCTTGCCAGATGTGAAGTATACCGTACCATCTGTGTAGTATATCAGCCGTGTTAGGATGCCACCCTTGCTACACATCATCAAAATAAAACTGCTATAAAATGTTTCTGCTGTTGAGCAAACCCATTTCCTCTTTTTCTGTATATAATCTATTTTTTATTTCCGTGACATGACAAGGGTCAAAATGAACCTTGCTATCAAACTAAATCAGGATTTGACCTCTAGGGGATTAATGTGATGTCTGCATGCCACCACACACAGTCCCTGGTTCAATCAAGCTTCTATGGTTTATCTTCAAGATTTACTCTATCTGTTCAGTTCACGCAAGTAATCTATGACTCAAACCAACCATCAATAAAATCAAAACAGTGAAGTACTTTATGAGAAACTAAAAAAGGTTGATTGAATCCAGGCATTTCCAATAAATGTGCTAAGATGAATCCTTCAATCAGAAAGCTGGCACATGTTACTTTCCCATCCCCTACTTAACATCACTTGTTTATGATCTCAATGACAACACACAGTGGTGAAATGAAAAAACAAAACAAAAGACATCTTTTTATATTTGGGATAATTACTTTGTTGCATCTTTTTTTTTGGAGAACTGCTAGCATCGAGTGATCAACCAAGTTTTTATGTAGTATGAATGCTTAGACCGTTTAGTTCTACTACACAGAGTTCGGATGAACATTCAGATTGTTGATTTAAGGATTTAATGTCGAAATATGAAGTCCAATCATATCCTTAGAACTTGAAAATACTATATGTGGTATTTGTCAACATATACTGACTGCAATTACCACAAAGTATAAAATTGACTCCATATATATGTATGCATGATGAATATATCTTGAGAATAGTTACAATATATGTCGTTTTTACATCTGCTGTGCGTGTGTGTAAAACATTGCATTTGTGAAAGTGAGAATAATTGAGATATTTAATATGTGCAGTGTATTTTGACAAATACCTTCAAATATTCCTGAGATTAGGGATTTCATATTTTGTACAAGTATTTGTCTATTGAGGTTGTAGGGGAAACTGCACTACTTATTTATGAATTGGGAACAAAGGTGCAATTTAAATGGCAGTGAATGTGATTCACAATGGCTATAGTTGAAAACATCTTTTCGGTGGCAAAGCCTTCCCCATTTGCCCCCAAGTTCCACCTTTTCAGATGTAACCTCTCACAAAATCCATGACTATTCACAGAAATATTATCAAGTGCTGCCAACTACTTACTGTATATCATCAAAGCTTTCAAATAATGCTTGTATACATGCATAGCCAGATGGATTTTATTTTCCAGTTAAACTGTTCAGTTATCTGTTGAAAGTGCTCAACTTAACTCCTTGTTTGATGTTTATATTTGCTTTAAACACAACCAGGGTACTCTGAACAATTATCGACATTTGACCTTGTGAATACCATTTTTACTGTTTAAATTGGAATTTAATTGTCACTTCTAACCTCTGTTTCTTTTTCTTATTTCTTGAAAGTGTGTAGAGGCATGTATCTAGCACAGACCCAGTCTATTGCACCCACACTGATAATTGAAGAAGAAAAAAATGATGAAAAAAGCTTGGTACCTTCCTTGTATTTATGTAAGTTAATGTTGGTTTGAAGAGCTAAATTCCCCTGGTTCCCCTCAAAACAGACCTTCATTGAGTTCAGTTTTATTTGGTTTGGTTTTCAGTTGTGGTTCTGGCCTTTTTTCTCCAGTGGCAAACAATATTCTCCTCTCTRTTGTTTTTCAGCAATCTCTGCCTTTTTAGATTCTGAAACTCATATCGTTTTCTTTTTTCGCTGTCATTCTTTCTTTTTTTGATGCAGCGGACCTACATCCTATAGAGAGGTGTATGTTTTTTGTATTGTGTTTGCCATTAGAATACAGTTGACTTGTTTTTGTCTTGCGTTTTTGTAATAAACCATTCATGAAAGAAATGGTCCATGATGTCCTGAATATATTTAAAAATGAGTAGGCCTATAGTTGATTACGGAATATTGGAACAACTAAATCAGTTAAGTTGATAACTCGATTGTGCGTTACCACTATTCAGTGGTTCTTGACTAATGAGTAGAATTTTTTTTTGTGTGGTTTATGTTCAATGAGTTAAATTGTTCAGCTACTGTTGATAATTCACCTGTGATTTGATGTCCCCCAACTAGATGGCAGCAAAACACTTTTAAAAAAATAAGTCAGTCAGCTTGACCCATTACAGAAACAGAAGACGTTTTTCTTCCTTTTACAAAAAATTGTTAGAGAACAGTTTTTGCACTGATTTTATTTATCAGGTCTTCTACTCGTATTTAACACAATTAAATGTTTATTGACTAACTCAACTTTATAATGACATTTTGTTTTCTTTATCTGCTTCCAAAAAGATCTCACAGGGCCACAAACAATTAGGGCTCAATTCAATCTGTATCGCCCCAAGTGTTACAGATAACGTGCTAGAAATGGAAAGGTCATTTCCTATTAAACCCTCATCTGCAGCGGTTACCGTGAATCCAGTCTCCGCAAACGCAGGAACATTGCCTTTAAATTTCTATCAGGCTGTAACGCTGAATTTCCGCGACACAGATTGAATGGAACCCTTAGTGTGTAAAAGACATGCAACTAATAGTATTTGTCTCACAGCCTGAGTTCCAGAACCTGTTTTGCTAACATTCTGCTCTTTGTACTCCGTGTCATTGCTAAACACGTTTAGCAGGGCAAGGAATGGAATGATAGCTAAACAGACTGGGACCCAGGCTATTTGTCTCAAAGGAATCCTACTCACTGTTCCTCTTGATTTACGTTGATTCAGATTCATGTCAGCTACATAAATAGTAAGTCAAATACTATTTTATCTAGAGATATGGGAACAGCTTATCAGACAACAACCTCTGATTCAAATTGCTGTCTTTCTAAATGTGATAAACAACTATAGCACACTAAAACCTCGAGGGGACCCACACCGCCCAGAGAAGTGCTCTTCTAATTTCTGTCAGGCTACTCTGCAACCACTCAAAGGAATTTGTAAGGACAGAGTGAGAGAGTGGGCCAAAAAAAAAAAGTTTCTATTAGAATTCAGGCTTTGCAGCTGTGGAGTTTCTGGGCCCTCAAAGTGAGGCAATAACATTTGCCATTGTTGCCAGGCTAGAGGACTCAGACTTCCTGGCAACCTCAAACTAAATTACCCAGGCTTTTCTGTGGGCCTAGAAACGAGCTCTGTGTTCTGCAACAAAAAGGGCATTGAGATGAGGGGAGAGATGGCCTCCCCGGGCTCCTGAAAAGCCAACTCCGAGCCAATGAATGAAGGCAGAGGGCTCGCTCTATGAGAACCGCTGTGGGAAATGGTAGTGATGTCATTATGAATGCAATTCTGAATGTTTTTGTTGCTTACTTCTCTCTGCCCCCATCCCTGTCCCGAAACCCCCCTCCACTGTGCCCTTCCTGTCTCATTTGGGCTCCATTATTGGGAGCCGACCAATGCAAAAAAATAAATAATAAGTTAAAGCCCAGTGCCCAGGACCTCAGCGAGGCACTGTCTCCGTGGAAACAGGAAAACAGTGCTGTGGGGCGTCAGTTCCTKTTTGAGACCAGTGTGGAGGACATGAGATAGAGGAGAGGGTGAGAGAGAGAGCGGATCAGTAGGAATTTGGACACCTTAGAAAACAAATTTGTAAGCACTGATTTATGGGCCTTTTTCTTGAACAAAGGAGTTTTAAGTTGGATCCAGCCTGTGCTCACTCTTGGTTTGGAGATTAAGGACCTATTCATTCACTTCCCTCATTGAATAATGAATGCTACTTGTTACCACATGCCTGTCGAGAGAAATGAAAATGACCGTTTTTCCATCATTTATTGGTTGGTGCAGTAAAGACCTGACATCAATAATGTTCTTACATTTCCATTCATTTGTATGTTTTTCTCAGTATCTGATCTTCTTCCATCCTTTGTTGTTCCATGTCATCCTCTTCCACTAGTTTCCCCACATACCGAAGGCCCTGCATGGTGTGATTCCAGTAATGCAAAATGCCCGTTTCCCCATTAATCTGGTTGATCACCCACCTCCGACTAAGGGCTCTATTCAATCAGCGGTACAGCGTGATAAAAATGTTCCCGCGTTAGCGGATACTGCAGTAGCGGTAAACGCTGCGTATGTCCTCTCAATCTGAAATGACCTTTACATTTCTATCACGCAATCTATCGCTGCAGCGATACGGACTGAATAAAGATCTAAATGCCCTTACAGGCAGGAAGAACAAACAAACAACATATTACCCTGTTAACATGGTCACACAGCTCAGTAGGTGGTGGTGCATTGTGCCAATCCCTGATAAGGCTGATTTTAATGAGGTGAAAACCAACAAGTGCCAAACAAAGGGCAAAACGATTAGATAAGCAACAAGCTAATTACTCACTCTCACAATCAAGTGGAGCTCATTCTCTCGTATGTGATGTTTAGGCTACAACATCTCCCCGCAGCCACGTTCAAATCAAGGGTTCGGCTAAATACGGAGAAGGGGAGCTCTGCCCGGCACACTCTACACATGTCGATAACAGTGTTCCATGGAGTTGTTTTCCTTCTCAATCAGATGCGTTTCATTTGCTTTGGTTGGAGAACACGAAGTGAGAAGGGTATTTTCAAACAGATGGAAATTAAACCATTATAAAATACTGAAGTGAACTGAATACAGAACATATTAAAAAGACCGCCGCATTATAACATGTTTTAATAACGTTTTCTAAGAGCAGCCAGGGGACACATTTAAAAGACACTAACAGAGCTAAGAGTTTTTAATGGTACTATGGTATTGACGTGACTGACGCCAGTAAGGTGCCGCAATGCATCACTTTTCAGTCTTCCCAACCGCCAGCAGAAGCTGACCAAGATCCCAGCCAGCTCAACATGAAGGTCAAAAGTGCTCTGGGACATACTAAGGTGATCCTGTGTGGCGACTGAACATCCTCCCAGGACTCTTTACCCAGTCCCTGCAAGCTCTGCTTTCATCCTCACTGCCAGTGCTGTGCTGCCTACCCGTCCCTACCCTCCCTTAAGGACATTTACCTACTTATTAGACCCCCACACACACACACTCTATTATGTTACATTAGGAGTAGGACAGGGGGGGGAGTTTGGGGGGGCATTTTCCAAGTTGGGGATGGGAGGCGGTGGTCTGCAGATTTTGATTCAGGGGGAATATTATTTCAACCACTCTCTCTCTCTCTCTCTCTCTCTCTCATATGCAGGTTCAGAGCAGCAGTGGGATGAGTACTTCTGTCTGATCTGATTGATCCCCACTCTGGGGCAGAATATTGGATGTATCACAGCCAGAGTCTGGTACTGTTCTGTTGAATAAAACAAATGGCAGGGAAAGACAAAAGATTCTATTCAATCTGTATCGCTGAAGCGTTACAGATTCCACGTCAGAAACGTAAAGGTCATTTCCGATTGAGCCGACATATGCAGCGCTTACCGTCAATGCAGTCTCCACTAACATGGGAACATAGACTTTAGATTTCAATCACGTTGAGCACAAAGTACACTATGATCACTGCATGGTTTCTGCAAGACATGTAGGTTTCTGCTGGGAGTGGCTGAAGCAATTTACAGATCAATCCGCACAGCGGAGACGCCAGTATTCTGCTCTAACCCTCCTCTCCTCCTCTTCCTCTTCTCCTCGTCTACCCCATGGCATGGCTGTGTTGCTGTTATAGCTGCTGTTGATCTATGGCAGGGTGAACTTCAACATTTTACTTCTCATTTCTCCTCCTCAGCAGTTAAAATGTGATGCCCAGAGAGCCTCACATGTACTTTAACACTCCATAATGAGAGAGCGAGAGAGAGAGAGAGAGAGAGAGAGAGCGAGAGAGAGAGACAGAATCCCACAACTCAATCAGAGATCTGGGTGCCAAGCTTTTTACTTCTTCTACACAAACACTTTCATGGCTCAACACCCGGTGGCAACACAAGATGCGATTTCTTCCCCAAAATAGCCGCCAGGAACCCCAGCACATCTTATCAACACAGAGCAGAGGCCCACTGCAGCCCAGGCAATTTAAACCCTGTGATAGACATGGCAATTCCCCTGGAAAGCTCCGGATTGGAGGATGAGGACCGGGGAAAAAGAGAATGAGTAGTGAAACAAGGAATGAGAACCCAGAAAGGGTGAGGGTTGCAATGTGCGGGTATGGATATGGACAAAGTATGTGTGTGTTTGTGATGGAGGGAGACTTGTAGACTAGTTGCCATGCTAAGAAGTAGTTGTATATGGAAAATGTTAACAGGCGTAACCGGTATAACAATAACTTAACTCATAACAGCAGGCTGCTAGAGCAGAGGTGTTGTTGTGTGTTTTTGAGTAGAGAGACATTTGAGCATCTGAGGAAGCTCCATTGACTTAAAGATGACAGCAGATAGTAATCACACAATTCCCAATTACATATCCTCCATGCCTTCCAATGTCAGATAGTGTGAAGGAGGGTATTGATTTGCACTCCACCTCACATCTGTACCACACTGTGTTCCTGTCCGCTTCTACATCGGGGATCGGAGATAATTTTACCACCTATTCGAAGCCCATTTTGTGGTGTCCTTCATTGTATAAGATACATTATAAACTGGGTGGTTCGAGCTTTGAATACTGATTGGCTGACAGCCATGGCATATGACATCAACTCAAATCTAATTTTATTGGTCACACACATGGTTAGCAGATTTTATTGCGAGTGTAGCGAAATGCTTGTGCTTCTAGCTCCGACAGTGCAGTAAATATCTAACAAGCAATCTAACAATTCSACAACAACTACCTTCACACATATCTAAGTAAAGGAATGGAATAATATATACATACAAAAATATGGATGAGCAATGACTGAGCGGCATAGGCAAGATGCAATAGATGGTATAAAATACAGTATATACATGAGATGAGTAATGCAAGATATGTAAACATTATTAAAGTGGCTAGTGATCCATTTATTAAAGTGGCCAATGATTTCAAGTCTGTATGTAGGCAGCAGCCTCACTGTGTTAGTGATGGCTGTTTAACAGTCTGATGGCCTTGAGATAGAAGCTATTTTTCAGTCTCTCGGTCCCAGCTTTGATGCACCTGTACTGACCTCGCCTTCTGGATGGTAGCGGGGTAAACAGGCAGTGCCTCGGGTGGTTGTTGTCCTTGATGATCTTTTTGGCCTTCCTGTGACATCGGATGCTGTAGGTCTTATGCTGTAGGTATCAGACCGTATAATACGGGTATGGCAAAACATTTKTTTTTACTGCTGTAATTACATTGGTAACCAGTTTATAATAGCAATAAGGCACCTCGGGGGTTGATTGTATATAGCCAATATACCACGGCTAAGAGCTGTGTCCAGGCACTCTGCGATGCGTCGTGCTAAGAACAACCCGTAGCCGTGGTATATTGGCTATATACCACACCCCCCCGTGCATTATTGCTCAAGTCACCATTTTGTCAACTCACTAGGCTCCTTTCTCATTGTTATTCTGGTTAAGCCAGTGTTGAATATAAAATGTGGTTCTACACTACGTAGTAGTTCTTCCAGTAATATATCCTGAAGTTAAATTAGTTTATGACCCTTGACCTACCAAAATTGTGCCACACCCACCGCTTGCATTTTCCTCCATTTCCATAAACTTTCTAGGCCAATGAGATAGAGCTTCCTTCTTCTGGGATGTCCCCATTTTCTAGGATTCGATACGACTCCTCCATGAAACTTCAGAGTATCCATAACAAACTATTGAAAATCSTTTTGAGTTTTTACCCTGGATGTAGAGGGGAGTAGCAAAGTGAAGTCAACAAAGCCACCCTGAAAAACATTGAGCTTAGCATCTCATATTTACTTTCAACTTGGGTATTTTATGGTGGGTTTGAAATGAAACACAGATTAATACTTTGGCCAAAGAAAATAAGTTAATGAGAAGTCATAACATGATTTTTCAAAACTATTTCAAATACTCTGAAATTGAGGGATGTTGCATAAGTTACTATTAAGAGAACAACATGCTTATAAAATAAACATCTGCTATGTTTGATTGAATCAAATGGCCCAATGGTCTAAGAGGCTATATTCCTTCATAGATATGGTTCATGTGTCATCTAACACTTCATAGCTGCAAACTACCACTACATTATACAGATGCATGATAATTAAGCAATGACCAGAGGAGGTGTGGTATATGGCCAATATACCACGGCTAAGGGCTGTTCTTAAGCACGACGCAACACATAGTGCCTGGACACAGTCCTTAGCCGTGGTATACTGGCCATATACCACAAACCTCTGAGGTGCCTTATTGCTATTATAAACTGGTTACCAGCGTAATTAGAGCAGTAAAAATAAATGTTTTGTCATACCCGTGGTATACCACAGCTGTCAGCCAATCAGCACTCAGTGCTCGAACCACCCAGTATATAATAACTCCTACAGCCTCTCTTTCTAAAATGATGCAGTGCCCTCAGAATGGTAATAAAACAGATCATTTTCATTAATACGTCTGTTTGGAGTCATTTATTAAATAATACTGGCTAACTCTAACACGTCACAACAAAACACGGGACGAAAGGAAAAAGTTAAATGATCTGAATCAGTAATAGAGATAAGACTTTGTCAAGGAGTCAATTTAATGCAGTGTTTCTTAATCCTGGTCCTGGGGACCCAAAGTGGTGCACATATTTGTTTTTGCCCTAGCACTAGACACCTGATTCCACTAATCAAAGGTTTTATGATGAGTTGATCYTTAGAGGAATCAGGTGTGCACCTCTTTGGTTCCCCAGGACCAGGATTAGGAAAAAACGGATTTAATAAACTACAAAGAATCTCAAATCAAACAAATAACGTAGCTGCTTTTGTCGTTTATGTAAGTCATTTAACATTTTTTTCCCTTACACACATATAAAATAAGATAGAAAAATACATTATAAACTTGTAACAATGGCTGCAAATACACATATTGTTTTCTCATAGGAAATCATTTGGGTATGGTCGCACACCATCCATGGAGGAAATGCTAACAGGATCAGTTGCTTGACAGCATGGGGTCCTACAGTACAACACGCTTGATTTGCACACTCAGAAAAAAAACACCAAGTCAAGAATAATGCTGTCAAAATGGCACAAGTAAAACATCTCTGATAATAGCATAACAGTAACATTACTAAGGGATGGGATGCCATTCTTTATTGGTTCTGATGTATCTTCACTCACAACCAAGGAAACCATTTGTTTGCTACCATTCTTTTATCACCAATACAATTATATGTAAAATATTCATATTCGCCTCGCTTCAAAGTCAATCCATTATCTTATATAATAATGACTTCTGATAACAATGATAATAACACGTATCATAATCGTAATAATGATTGAGAATCCATATGTATTCATCATTTATAACTGATTATAATAATATGCAATTGCACTACAGAATCATTTCGTAAACATAAATACTGAAACTGAAAAGAAATGGCACACATGAAGACAATCTGAGACACAGAAACTCTTCATACACCACCAGAGGCCATTCTGTTGCATAGTAAATAAAGAGGGGGATGTTGAGCAATCTTTTGGTGGAGACCAGGAAGTACACACAGGCTTTACAGTCAATCACTAGCTACCACAATCACATAAACCCTTCACCTCCAACTAACACAGCACGTGTCGAGTCAGCAGTAAGACTACAGACCCAATACTCCTTTATAGGAAGTAAATCAGGAGGGCAGAAACAGACACGTCCTCATCTAATGGTAGAGAGATACATCATGGTAGAGGGATGTGGGAAGTCAGCTCCACGGGTAGTGGGATGTCTATGCCAATGACAACTACTTAAGGCAGTCCAGAATGACACTTCTAACACTACTAACAGTAAAGACGATGCATATCAAGATGTCCTTGTGTGTAAAACCTAGGAACTGGCATGAGTAGCATACTACTGGAAATAATAATTGGGGAACTCTTGAGGCCATCCTCAACAGACAACGACAACCGGAGTCTCAGGGGCGTCACGGTGAAATACTATAAGGCCAATCATTTTCTCAGTTCAGACACGAACTGGACATGTTACAGCTCTCTTTTATCATATATTTGTCCCTTTAGGACAGGGTTACCCAACTGGCGGGGCCGCGGGCTGAATTTGGCCCACAGGGGATTTTAATTGGCCCCCCAAGACTGTAACAACACAGGCAAATCAGCTCCAAGTGATTTTAATTTTGGACATCTCTTCCAAAGTATTACCACGCATAATAGAGTGATATTTGTGATCATATATAAACGTGAGCAAGGTTTGAAATTATGTTTTAGTCAAATATGATTTCTGTTTGGGCTTCTTGCGGTAAATTTGCAGTCTACAAATTATTTGTAGTTATGTTCCAGCCCCCTGACCATCCACTTAAAAATAAATTGTCCCGTGGCTGAATCTAGTTGATGATCCCTGCTTTAGAACATTGATAGGACATTGTACCAAAGGGTCTAATGCCCTAGACTCTGACACTATTGGTATATTACTGATATACCACTGATATTACTACTCTATGGAACCACCAYAAAGGACTTGTGTATCTACCTAGAGTCACACTTAAATGATGGTGGAAGGAGACCTACTGTGTCTGACTAGTGTAACAACAAGGCTGAGGTGACTGACTCCGTCTAAGGGCATCTCTGTGGCTGACAGACTGTGTGTACTGACCTGGCCTGCAGCTTAAAGGCTGATGATAACACATTCAGATATCAGAAACCATAATAAGGCACTTTGTTGTTTTTCCACTTCAGTTAAATGCTCAACCCCGAAATCAAATGAAAGGTTGTTTTGGTCTTCACCTCTCCATCCACAGAAAGAAAACATGATTGTTTTCATGACATAAAGGGTTTAATTTTTAATTTCTCTTTACAATACTTGAAGATATAAAAGACTATGTTTTTGAAAAATAGATATTTCTCTTTGCCATGAGCACCCATGTATAATAAAAGTGTCTATTTTCTTTACATAGGTGTTCTCTCCCCCATTTTTACACATGTATCTACAATTTCAATACATTTGTACAGCAGATAGGCAAGCATGGCTTTTACATCCTAAAAAAAACAGTTGACTGCAAGATCTTCCTTCATGGTAGAAAAACAACAACAATGCCAGGTAACGGGACAGGTACTTCACCTTCTATATGCTTGATACTCTTTGTTTGACCCCTAGTCTCTCTTCAAGTCCTGCTAAAATGAACCCCACTCAATTTCCATTTCATAACAGAACCAGGATTTCATAGAGTCAGTGAAGGGAGAGGGGTAATCAGTTGGCAAGGATAGATGGGTGGAGAGAGAGCGGGAGAGAGAGATAGAGAGAGAGAGAGAGAGAGAGACAGAGGTGCATGCACTCTGCTCGGAAGGCCTCACCGCGCTGCTATACATTCAGAGCCAGCTCCGTTACCATGACAGTGGGAAAGTCACCTGGGCGACATGCGTACGGTGGGTTTGGGCGGTCGGAGGGGTGGGAGGGGCCGCCTTCTTCATCTTCAGTCCGGATGAGGCGACCAGCCGTTACCAGGGTGTTTTAGAGTATGGTGTGGTGTGTTTGGAAGTTGCCTGGCTGGGGACTCGTTCAGTGATGCTCAGAGGGGGAATTTCAGACCTTATTGCTTAACAATGATTCAGTGCAGGTCTAGAGCCAGGGTCAGTCCCCCTATTAAGCAGGCAGGGCAGTCAGGAGTGGCCCGCCAAGCCATTATAGTGTGTCCATTATTCGGCTGATGAGAAGCTGTGCCATGACTGACTGTAACAAGCCAAGGCTGCTTTATGTGTTCTTTCTTTCTACCGGAGAACTGATCTGCGGGCAGGCAATGGCCAGGTCATCATGTGTGAAGAGTTCAGAGGTCAGAAGGTCAGGGGTTAGTTGCCAGTGGCGGCTGGGGGGGGAGGGTTAGGAAACAAACAAACAGAAAGGAGAGAAAAATAATAAAGGAGAGAAACAAAAAGGAAAGGAAAGAACAAAGATTGAGAGGAGATTAGTCTCGGCTAGTGACAGCAAGATGACAATATGACTTAACCAATCAGAGCTATACCTTGCATCCATTCAACCCACCATAGGATTTCTCCATAACTGGGACTGACCAACTTACACGTGTTTCCATATCTTTCACAACACCTTTGACCAAAGCCAGAGCGCTGGAGCGAGAACGTTGTGTAAAAACAGAGGAGAAAGAAAAGGAATGCATTCTTTTGTTAGTATAGATACAGGACAATTCATATGGTGGGTTGATTGAATCCAATAATTCAGGAATAACTCTTCATCTATTTTAATACAGTGTCATAAAATCACGAAAGCATGATTTTACATAATATGAACGACAGCCCCACCCCCCCATAGCTCAAATGTTAAAAAGGAGGAAATTTAAATAAGACAATAACAGTATGTCTAATTGTTAGTAGCAGTCAAGTGAATAGACAGTAAATCAAGGCAGAGGGAAAGATCAAAATGAGATGGAGGAAGGAATAGTCTTGGACAACAGTCAGTAAAGTTATTGTTAACTGACTGTTAATAGTCATTAGAGCCCTTCAGAGGGTCAAGAGTCAAGCGGCTAGTAGTGATGGAAATGAATATTAATAAGTCTTATTGTTATAGAATAAATGAATTTAGAGAGGATACAATGAGAAATTCAAGAAGACCACATCATTGTGGACAAAATAATTTAGGGCCAAAACAGTGTGTATAGTTTTTTTTACTCAATATAATTTTTTATTGCCTTTTTAAAGTATGTTTTCTATTTACAACAAACATGAAAATCTTTGCCTTAATGATACAAAGCAACACTACATGGTATTTTCTAGAATAGCACACTAGCCATGGAAGTTTAAGCTGTGAGCATGCTAAAGCTGTCACTTCAGCCGGTACCCTCAGCTTAGGAGACAATAGACAATTCACAGGACACATAATATAAAATGCACTTGCATATAAACACTGAAAAGGTCCTGTCTTTTGTATAAAGCCCTAAAATATATTCAAAAATATAGGACATTTTCTAAAGTGGTTCTATAAAGCTGCTATGTGTCTTTCCTACAAATAGCCCTCTAGAATAATCCTTGCTATTTCTTTGCAAAATACAAGTAAAATCTGACATTTCATATACATTCCTGCTTTATATTTTTAATATATATATTTATATATATATTTCAAGAAGCCACAAGTATATACTATTTTCTTTGCAACAACAACAAATAAAAAGAAGCTTACAGTAAAACATAAAAAAAATGTCTCAAGGTGATTTTTCTTCTCAATAAATGCATTCATACTCTGGCAATTTCTCATCCATCAAGTGGACCCTAGAATTCTCTGTCCACTCCACAGTGGTCCGTTTAAGACTTCTTCAGCTTAGATCATACATGTATTACTTTACTCATTTCATCGTCTGAGGTTTGTCGTAGTTTTCACTTTTTAAACATGTCTGCCCTTCTGACTGGACCAGAAGAGATGAAAAATGCGTTTGACTTTTTAAAATCATTCAGTGCAAAATAAGTTCTGTGGCGTAGTCTCTCTTTTCAAACGAAGCAAAATGAAGAAAGGTGTGGCTTCTTCACCAGATTGACAAGAGACTGTACATCTTACTGTACTAAGAGTTTGAGAAAACGTGAGAGCTGTTGTAAACGCTTTCAAATGCACTGTAAAATGTCCAGAGGAAGATCTAAATCAGAATATACTGTATAAATCTCTAGACCCAAATTTATGCACTTATTTGATACTATACTGAGACTGTTCAACATCTTTGCCAACATGAGCTGATAAAGAAACCCACATTTCAGATGCCATTTTACATCTGCCTCCTCCCCTGCCTCCATCAGAGACAGCCTGCCTCTAAACACACAGGTTTGACTGGTTGGCCTGCACTCAATCCACCTGCCTCATGGTTCACCATCCGAACCGCACTGAATCAAATGTCAATCATATTATATTGTATTACCTTAACGTTTGGATAAAGTGTTGACCAAACTCTTAATGTTGTAAAACTGTTAATCAGAGTACGGGGCCAAACCTATGAAGAGGTAGATTAAATACAGGCCTTTGTGCAATTTAATCTGATGTTGGTTTCTCATTAATTATGTCAGTGTTACCTATCCGTTACCATTATCATATTTTTAACTGTTGATTAAGGTTTGACCTTTTAGTAATAATATGCACTTCTTAAGTAACTCCATGTTACAGTTATTTTTTACATTACTCATTTGTTTTAGGGCAGATTCGGTCTGTAATGTTTTCAGAGGCAATTCACAGTCTGCTCTACAGTGAAATCTGAATATCCTTAGATACAGTTTGTATAATATACTGTGTGTCTCTGAACTTTTTTTGTAAAGAATATCACTGACTCATTACTGTGATGGATCATGTTGATGATAGGCATAAATATGTTTTCTTTTCAAGAGTATAAGGATTCAAGCAATGTCCAACAACGTATAAAGTGCGACGCTGTGACTGTACACGATGAACATACAGTGCTATACGTTAAAGGGATAATTCACCCAAATTACAAAATGGATTACTGTGGAAACAGTGTCAGGGAAACTAAACCAAAACATGTGTTGCTGTGTCATACCTTGTCCGACTGCTGACAGGGTAAAGAAACAAATATGTTATTTTGTCATTTGGGTGAACTCTCTCTTTAATTGTTCCATATCATTTAGCAGCAAAAAAAGGTGATTCATTAATTTGGGTATTGAACTTTCATTTAATTTCACTGGATTGTTCTATTTCAATGTATGTACTAAAATGTAGCCTTATTGATAAATACACGGCTGTTATCAATTGGCATTGGCGTCAAATCTCCTGGCACATTGCAACCGTTTCCTTGATTAGGTCACGAGTAATTATCTGTAATGAAATGTAAATGTGATGATACACAGTGTGTGTATGTACGAGGCACACGTGTTGTATGAAGCACTGAGGTCTAAGGATGAACAAGAGAAGACACTGTAGACTGCAGATCCTAGTTGCCTGTGTAACTTCACACATGGTTTCTTCTCAAATAACTTCCTCAGTTATTCTCAACATTCAGTGAGGGTAGTAAAAGCATGGACTTAAATAAAGAGGGCAGGAAATGGGTAGACTTCAGAGAGTAAAGGGTTTGGCAGTTGTGTTTGTTTACCTATCTGCAGAATAAGCTATTTCCAGTCTAAAGCCCACCACGAGTCCACTCCTCTCTACTCATAAGGCCGTTGTTGAGACTTTTGACACTAAATAAACATTTTAATTTTGTTTCTAAATTACTGTAGTGAAAATGGGAAGCTACTGCAGTCCAATTAGACAGTGAAAAAAACAAATAGGACATGACAGGTCTACACCCACTACTTTTGTGTTGTCTTTGACAATAAAATGGGTCAGATTCTCCAAAAAGTAATTTCCGCAAACAAATAAATACAAAATGGACATACTTGATCAATTATAATGTAACATTATCCACTTAATAAGGAGTTGAAGACTTAAGTGCATAAAATTGCAACCTTCTCGTTCCACAGAGGGGCAAACTAAAACACAGATAATTATATCTTCTTTCTTTTAGAAGTCCATTATTTGTCATCAACATCATGTCAGATTCATAAAGTCATCGAAATAATGGAGTGGAGGAGTTTGTTTTATAAATGCAGGTATGCGTGTTTGTGTCTCTACCTAGATTGCAAAAGCATCATTATCCTACTGTGTTGTGGTCACTATTCCTCAGAATCACCTAAATAAACGTTCTCAGAGGCCAAGACTAGGAAGGGGGTGCAGAATGTTGCATCACATCACAAACTGGGACGACTAGCTTAACAATTTGTACATATTGCAAAACAGATCAGGACCAACAGTGAGCAGGCATTAGCAATAAAACACAAAAGCGTAGGAGCTAAACTAACCTCTGTCTGCGGTCACTATCCTTTGGTAAGGATGGACCCGCAGTTCGTGCCTTCGAACTTTAGTAGTCACTGCACCTGCTCGGATTGCAACAACATGACCAAAACAAGGATTAGGTCATTTCATCCTTCACCATTTCCATCAATTCAATTCATCATTTCATAAAGGCTTATATATGACCAAACATCTAACAAAATTAGGAAAAATCATTAGAAATACATGTTAAGGCACAAATTATACTCATATATTTTGTTGCAACAAGGAGAAATATTGGACTTAGTAACATCCATGACAATGGAGTAGCATTGACTGTAAGGATCCATTGCTTACTCGAGTCTTGCTACAGATTCACAGACATTAGGCATTTATGCATTCACACACACACACACACACACACACACACACACACACACACACACACACACACACACACACACACACACACACAACACACACACACACACACACACACACACACACACACACACACACACACCACACACACACACACACACACCACACAACACACCCACACACACAACACCACCACACACACATCCCACAGAGGGGAGCTTTACTAGTCACATAATCTCAGGTTGAGCATCAGGAAGTGCATCTCTTCAGTTATTCGTTTTAAATATAATACTGATCACTCACTCTCTGGTTAAAGCCCAGAGATGAAAGCTTTTAGGCACATTTGCAGTAATAAAAAAAGTAACATCTCTTATTAAAAAAAAATGAAAAAAGGCAATGAATTAAGTGATTAGTAAAGCGAGACAGTATTTGTATAGATTCAACAAGCCCAGACATAGCAGTCAGTGAAACAACATATACATGTGTGGATGTGTGTGTACAGGATGCACATACCACCACACACACATAATGCATGGTATAAAGAGCTGTGCCTCTTTGGGGAGGTTTGGCCAGTGTAAACATCAGTAGTGAGGGGGTCTGTCTGTCTATCTGACTGCTATAGGCCTGACTCATGGTTCGATATACTAAAAGGCCGCTGTGAAACAAAAGCGTCTGTGTGTTAACACTTAGATCGAATGAGGGGCTCAGTAAGGATCCTTGAAATTCTTTTAGCCTTTCGTGGGGAAAGCCACACCTATAGAATAAAGGAAGGGAACTGGGAATTAGTGCCAGGAGTGTCTGGCGGTCCTTTGAGAAGCATCTCACACCAGGCCCTATTCCCAAAGCCATTTTAGGACATTCCTTTTGAGTCGATACAAAAAAGCTCTATACAAAAGGGCCATGTTGTTCACTCACTGACTGTTGTTTCGAGTGGCTACACTTGAGCTGAAAGAATAATTCGGTGAATATTATGATAAGAGTGAAGTAAAGACTGTCAGTGTGGGGACAGAAAGTCCTAAAATCCCTTTGTGAATAAAGCCTGTCAAGCCTACAGTAGATGCCTCGTCACCAACACACCCCACCACTCCCTTGGCTCCGTAACCCCTCTGTCCCGACCTCCGCTGACCCCTCACCTCATGTTACCCCTCCCGATGCCCCAGAGCCACACACAAGAGAGAGGGTGACGGGGGACCCCCCCCCCCCAAGGGGGGTCTCCAGCAGTGTGGGGCTCAGTGCTTATTCTCCCTCATCATCATACACAGATATATCATCATCATCATCAGGACAGGAAATCAAAAAGGGTTGATCAGTAACACACACGCCACTTTGAACAGACGTTAAAAGAGGAAGGGCTGAGGCTTCCCCATGTGGCTTGTGGTTGTTCAGAGAGGGCCAATCCTCGACCAGTCCAACGTGTGGTGGCGGGGAGGGAGAGGGGGGGAAGGAGGAGGTGTGTGTGTGTTGTGTGAGGGGATGGAGGGAAGGAGGGAGGGAAGGGGGTGTTTCTTTAAAAGGGAGGCCGGTTGGAGGGCTCTCCTCGCTGCACAGTGATGGGAAAGTGACAGGTCTGAAACCCCAGGTAGAGGGGCAGCTCTTCGGCCTTTGAGGACGCTGTATTGGTTACACAAGAGAGAGAGACAGGGTGAAATCTTCGCTGGGCTCCGCCGCTCCTCGACCTCCCCCCCGGCCCTCTCCTCACAGTAACACCCCTTCTCCCTTCACCCAGACACACAGTTGGAGGCTTGGTCCACTGCACTGGGCAGAAAACTGGTTGCTACTGGCTGACACGATACAGACGGACTATTTACAATGTGCTCCACCCAATTGGACAAGCTGCTGTTGGCATTTTGATGCATTGATAGCAGTTCAGGTTTACACTGTGCCTTTGGGAGCATTCGTAATGGAGTCACGTTGTGTGAGTAATATGATATTTCTAATCTGATTTTCTAAAGTGGCTTTTTCAAAGCTATAAGGCCGCGTGTGTATACGGGGACCGGGAGAGAGGAGGGTAAGGACCTTTTCCCAAATAAAACAGCTCCCTCTTATAATTCACATCGAGCCAGTGGAGCACTTAACAGCCTATTTATTTATGCACACATTACCTAAAGGGCTTTTTAGATGAGAGAAGTGTCTCGTGACAGTGAAAAGAAAGATGCAGTAAAGAGCTGGAATGTTTTTTTCTGTTGCTGACTGGGTGGGGGGGGGTTATTTAGGAGGTGTGGCGCCGGAGTCAGCGTGGGGCGGCGGATTCCACTGGCCGTGGGGTGTAGTGTTGGTGGGGGGCTGCCGGGCAACCTCGTCCAGGCGGCACGGCATTCCTAGCCTAACCACCCCGCTGGAGTCGATGGGGTACTCAAGGATAGAGGTGGCAGGGGCCAGCGTGTAGGGGTAATCGTACGGCGACGCGTATATGAGGCCCGACTCGGGACCCTGGGTCATGACGCCCGGGTGGGGCGAGCCATTGGGCATGCAGGTCTGGATCTGTCGGATCAGGGGCATTAGGGTGGGGCCGGCCGGGGTGGGTGTGCGCAGGGAATTCTGGGGCATAGGGGCGGGGCCGGTGATGATGCGGGGCGCCTGGGCGTTCGCTGCAAAAGAGAAGGCAAGGGCAGCTGGAGTGAGCGGGGAAGCACAGCAGGATGAGGAGAAGAGAGGGATGTGTGGAGAGACAGAGAGGGGAAGAGAGGAGGGAGAAAAAGGAGACAAAACAGAAGTTAGCATCTATCACACATATCATAGGACACTCAAAGCATATCAGATAAGTCAGGAATAGGAGAACAAGCTACATAAGTAAACTGTTGGACACACTGGCCTTAGCTTCCGCTACACAGCATTTAGCACTATGTGAGAGAGGTATTCAAGGCTTGCCTCCATTCATCTCCAGTATTGAGTTAGAATCTGGCACAGCAGTGCTGGCAGGGATTTGTTTAGGACAAACACCATGTGATTGGAATGACGCACGCATCTCCCTCAGCGACACAAAATGGACGCCCAGTCATAGCCAGACCTCCCCTCGTCCCCCTTCAAAGAACTCGACTCGACCGAGTGCCACCCAATAGGAAAATGCACTGAGGTGAATACTGAACATGGCAAGCCAAAAGCACCCTCTGTTCAGTTCAGCCACTGTGCATGGCACCACACAGCACTCTTCACTTGTTGTGAGAGAAAAGGAGCAGCTTGAATTACACCCATGAGCTCCCGGACACACAAAGGGCTGTTCTACTGTGTCAGTCAGAGCCTGCCCCCCCCCCAGGGACTGGGAGGGGGAGCGGTGATGTCATCCTTACGTGACTTGATGTTGGCGTCTCGGTAGGTGCCGTTGAGGATGGCCAGTTCCATCAGCTGCATCCTCTTCAGGCTGTCCTCTCCCTCCGCCTGGAAAACACAGACAGACAAAACCTGATGAAGGTCTATGGAAACTGAAATGTCAATTTAATGGACAGATTTATTTAGTATGTGAGACATAAAGATCACCAGTGTGCTGGAATTACAGAAACACATATTGAATGGCGACTCACGTCTGAACACACGTGGATCACACTGCATAATCTTCTGACATCCGTACACACACACACACACACACACACACACACACACACACACACACACAACACACACACACACACACACACACCATCACACACACACACACACAGACACAACCCCCATCACAAATAACCCTCCAATTCAGAAACAACAAATGGTATCCTCCCAGACTACAACCACAGCAACATAAACTTTCCCACCAATTTTAAACTACCCAAATAGTTGAATTGTTGTCTCTTTGTGCTCCTTTCTGTCGTACTGAAGCCATTGATGACAGTGTAAAAAGATCCCAGCAGCAACCCAGATCTAGATCCAGCAGCAGCAGGGTAACTGCCATAGCATCTTTAATATTTGACACCACTTATAATCGGCTCACTTCTGCCAGAGTAACGAATGGAGTGAGAAACACTTTGAGGTTAATCAGAGTCCAACTTTTTCACATCACTGCGATGTTTAATCTCGACGCCTGAGCAACAATTAAACTTTTGAAAATGTAACGCAAATGTCCCTTTATCAGAACTTTGATTTGTGAAAATGCGGTAAAGTAGAGAAGATGAGGGGAAGGACAAGGCATTCGACCTGAGATGGTACACTTCTCAGCCCATACTGTGTGTGTGTGTGTGTGTGTTGTGTGTGTGTGTGTGTGTGTGTGTGTGTGTGTCGTGTGTGGTGGTGTTGTGGATGTGTGTGTGTGGTGTGTGTGTGGTGTGTGTGTGTGATGTGTGTGTGTGCGTGCGTGCGTGCGTGCGTGCGTGCGTGCGTGCGTGCGTGCGTGCGTGCGTGCGTGCGTGCGTGCGTGCGTGCGTGCGTGCGCAGTGTCTATAGAATCACAGTAAAAGTACTTTCGGAAAACAATCTGAGCCGAGTCTCAAATCCCCAGGAGCCAAAAACAACAAATAACTCAAAGGCCTCCTGTATCTAAACATCAATACTTTAATAAGTGACGTCTGCAGTGATTAAAAGTCTCTGAAGAAAAGGCACTGCAGGACTAAATCACTCCGACTCTGTATTTAATCAACAGAGTGTACTAGTTCTGTGGTAGTGGTATGTTCGATTCTCTTTGAGCAGCAGCGTAGCATCAATATGATGTGTGTGTGAGTGTGCTTTTTGGGATTGTTTAAGGACAAAACAGTGGCATACTCCATGCCTCTCCTCTTATATCCCTAAACACATTAGGGAGGTGTGGAGATTTTTCAATCTTGCACAATGGAAGCCAGTGTGGATGTGCAAGTGCTTTATTATCTAAATATTGAGGGTGCGTGGGCGACGGAGAGGAACAAAATGGTGCAGTTTGAGGCCGTGTGGCAGAGAGTGATGCAGGAGCTGGAGTTTGGGGTGTGAGCATGTGGGTCTGGGCAGGTGTGATGCAGTTGTGATGTAGTCTCACATATATATATATATATATATACAAAGGAAACTAGAGTGAATTACTATTGGTTTCTATTCTGCTTTAAGCTTGTTTTTGCTGGCCTTGGCCAGTGAGTGGTGCTGTGTTATCACTCATATCAGTGAGTCCACGGTGTCCATGGTGAGAGTCTGTTGACCATGACTGTCTGGCCCTCCCCTCTAGCTTTCAGTTTCAATGGCAGTAGTCAGTGAGTCATGTTCTCACATGAACCTCTGTGTCAGTGGTGGCCCGTCCATGAGGGCATCAAGGGCGGTGCCCTACTTGTGATTTAAAATTTAAAAAATCAACAAAATACATATAATAGAATTTAAGGATTATGTTTACAATGTCCATAAAAATGTGGTCAATTTGAGTACATTTTACTGTTTCAGAAATGTATTGTTCAAAACAAGCTGTTCAGTTACCTTCTGCTCTGCCATTAGCAGCTCCGGGCGTTCGGTCTGCCGCCCAGTGCTTGGTTTGCATTGACAGATATTACATTGCTTGCCATTGGGGAGGGGGGGATTGCAGAATTTTGTCCCAGAACAGAGTAAATGGACCATCCTGGGGTGTTGAAATGAACGCCCAGATCTTCTGGGTCTGCTCCATCAGATACTGAACAGATGGCACTAAAGAGCAAATTGGAATGAACTTGTAAATCATGACAGTCATTGGGAGCCTGGGACCTGCACCGGACATCCACATCCATCAACAGTCAAACGACAGAGGGGTACACTTGCTAGAACCTTCTCGCAGATCTGGTAGGGGCAGAGCATAGCTCTGTGCCCAATTCGCAAACACTGTTTTTTTGTTTCTCCTGCTGTTAGATGCTAGTGGAAACTAGTTAACGGAAAACTAGCATAATGGTAGCAAGGGATTAACAACGGACTGTAGAGAGACCGCTCTTCACATTCCCCAGAACAGTTTGTTTTTTAACACAATGTAGCACTAATGCAATTCCACAAAATARACAACATGCGTAGCAGCAGATTGGAAAAAAAATTAAATAGCACATTACCCAAACGGGTTGTCGCATGGAAGCCTTTAGTTTAGTGTATTTACTTCACACAAAGTCGCCATAAATTCAAAGCACACGCACAATTGACACTGCCGGACTGCACACGAGACTCATCAGAACTGAAAATTCGATCCCAGTCCGACCTAGCCCGGTGAGCTGAAGTCCGAGCCCAGGCCTCATCTGACATCACAGAAATTAAATGAGCCCCAACCCGAAAAAAAGCCAGATTTGTAGAACACAGGAAACTATAGTGATTTAAACTGGTATTGAGAACAACGCGGTGGCAGTGGAGTGGGTAGACGAGGAAACATCCAATGGGCCAAGAATAAGGGCAGAGAGAGGAAAACTCACCTTAGTTATGGTCAACTGAATTATGACAATATTGGATTAAAGTAGGCATATATCAAATTCTTGCCTAAATTTAAACTCCCAAAACCATATACAACCTTTAAACTAATTTAAAGCAATAGTCGTGTGTGTTCACCTAGATTATAATTTCAGCAACTTTTTGATTCAGGAAAGTGCCATTGCGCTGTTTTGATACAAGCGTGGGGGACTCGTCTAGATAAATCAATCAATATCCGATTTTTGTTTATTCCGGGAAATGTTAGCTAAATTAATGCGAGTGCTAACGATCATCTTTATTTTAGTTTGCTTATACTGAATATCAGCTGATGAGAACATTTTGCTAGCATGTTATACACGTGGATATTGCTCTTCAGCCTGTCCTACTCCCGACCAAAAGCCTGTGATTTGTCTGATAATCAATCAATGTGATTTTGTTTCAATGAATCTCGGTCTATATATTTGGTTAATTGATCTCTGGCTGGACAAGAGGAAGTGGTAGCTCCGTTCAAAGGCACTTAAATCTTTTGTCTTGCCCATTCACCTTCTAAATGGCACACATGCACAATCCATGTCTCAATTGTCTCAAGGCTTAAAAATCCTTCTATAACCTGTCTCCTACCCTTCATCTACACTGATTGAAATGGATTTAACAAGTGACATCAAGAAGGGATCATAGCGTTCAACTGGATTCACCTGGTTAGTCAATGTCATGGAAAGAGCAGGTGTCCATAATGTTTTGTAAAGCCTTATATATTGGCAATTTTCCTATCGTCCCAATCCTGACTCCTGTCTCGCATGAAAATTCCTAACTTCATTCTATAATCCATAGGCTGCATTATCAAAGCACCTCTCGCCTATGCACGTCAACATACCTTTAACATATAACATCCATAACATTTCTCCTGCTTCTCTGAGCTGTCTCGTATTGCTGCACGTGAGAGCTTCGGTAGAGAATGTGTATGAGAGTAGATATGGATATTTTTTGGTCCCTGTTAAGATACCTTGATATTTAAACAATTTCCTCTTTTCATCTCCCCGTTATTCATGAGCTGATCTGCTATCTGTATAATCATCAACTAGATTTAGCCAAATAAGAGATATTCTGTCATTCGTTGGAGGTCATCTAGCAATGGTAGCAACTTTGGTCARTTGACTGCCGTTACAACGTTTGTATGATTCAGCAACGCTATAGTCTACTCGGGGTGTACTTTGTGCATTCTGAGCGTGCTCTGCGTTGAGATAGCCTATACCGACAGCTGAAATGCGCTGAATTAAGTGAGGAACACGATAAAGCTCGGAATTTATGAACAGCCTGTTTCGCAATTCACAGCAATGTCATTGGCGATCAAAGTTACTCTGTCAAGGGCCTCCCGGGTGGCGCAGTGGTCTAGAGCACTGCTAGCTGCGCCACCAGAGTCTCTGGGTTCGCGACCGGGAGGTCCGTGGGGCGACGCACAATTGGCATAGCGTCGTCCGGGTTAGGGAGGGTTTGGCCGGTAGGGATATCCTTGTCTCATCGCGCTCCAGCGACTCCTGTGGCGGGCCGGGCGCAGTGCGCGCTAACCGAGGGGGGCGGGTGCACGGTGTTTCCTCRGACACATTGGTGCGGCTGACTTCCGGGTTGGAGGCGCGCTGTGTTAAGAAGCAGTGCGGCTTYGTTGGGTTGTGCTTCGGAGGACGCATGGCTTTCGACCTTCGTCTCTCCCGAGCCCYTACGGGAGTTGTAGCGATGAGACAAGATAGTAATTACTAGCGATTGGATACCACGAAAATTGGGGAGAAAAGGGGAAAAATTAAAAAAATATATATATATATAAGCAAAAAATATAATAAGAAAAATATATATATATAATAAATAAAAAATATTTAAAAAAAGTTGCTCTGTCATTACTAAATATCAGTTTCACTTGCTTTGAAATCTTTACATGGTGGCACAGCAACAGTCCTACCTGGGAGAAACCTAGCATAGTGACCATATCTTGGTTTTAAACCGTTAAATGGGCACTTCCGATTTTTGCGGTATTCCCCGGCACTCTCTGAATAAATATGAATTATTCCCGGTATTGAAACTTGGTAGATTTTGGGGGAAATATTCATCCCTACCAGTAGCTAGCTTGCTAGCTCGCATGCCAATCAAGTCTAACTAAAGTTACTGGCCTGAGTTAGATCATTTGTTTTCACTTGTCACATTTGTGCTTGTTGCGTTTTCCCTGTGCTTGTGTCATCGATGGCACTTGTGAGTAGGCTGTGCACTGCTCTGTGTGTCTCTTCCTAAATCGTCCTTGTACAGAGCCAGAGAACTAGTCACATGTATCACAAGGCACCAACAGAGTCAGGTAGACAAGTTGATTCGATTTCTCTTGCTCTTTCTGCCCAACATCCTCTTCTGCAATAAATTACAGTGCTACCACTTCCTTATAGGTTGTTTCCATCCCTCTGCTTTACTTTCTTTTGTTTCTCTATCTCTCTGCTGCACTTTCTTTTGTTTCTCTATCTCTCTGCTGCACTTCCTCTCTGCCTCCTGCTGTGACAGTGCTGCCATGGGCCCTTTCTGATCCTACAGCTAAACTCTGCCAAGCACAGACACAAATGCCCACTCTCTGTCTCTCTCTGCACAACTCACACAGTAGCACAGCGCAGCAGCCAGCCACAGCCACTGTAGTGTGTGTGTTCCGGTGTGTGTGCGTGTGTGTTGTATGTTTCAATGTGTGTGTGTGTGTGTGTTTGTATATATATTTTTTAAACATTGTACGT
>NC_036865.1:9198092-9245592 GCF_002910315.2 Salvelinus sp. IW2-2015 | reverse complement strand
CCCCCTGTATATAACCTCGTATTGTTATGTTATTTTCTTATGTTACTTTAGTTTATTTAGTCAATATTTTCTTAACTCTATTTCTTGAAATACATTGTTGGATAAGGGCTTGTAAGTAAGCATTTCACGGTAAGGGTTACACCTGTTGTATTCGGCGCACGTGACAAATAACATTTAATTTGATTTGTATTTGGGGAGTTTCTCCCATTCTTCTCTGCAGATCCTCTCTAGCTCTGTCAGGTTGGATGGGGAGCGTRMCTGCACAGATATGTTCAGGTCTCTCCAGAGATGTTCGATCAGGTTGAAGTCCGGGCTCTGGCTGGGCCACTCAAGGACATTCAGAGACTTGTCCTGAAGCCACTCCTGCATTGTCTTGGCTGTGTGCTTAGGGTCATTGTCCTGTTGGAAGGTGAACCTTCACCCCAGTTTAAGGTCCTGAGCGCTCTGGAGCAGGTTTTCATCAAGGATCTCTCTGTACTTTGCTTCGTTCATCTTTCCCTTGATCCTGACTAGTCTCCCAGTCCCTGTCGCTGAAAAACATCCCCACAGCATGATGCTGCCACCCCCCTGCTTCACCGTAGGGATGGTGCCAGGTTTCCTCCAGACGTGACGTTTGGCAATCAGGTCAAAGAGTTCAATCTTGGTTTCGTCAGACCAAAGAATTTTGTTTTTCATGGTCTGAGAGTCCTTTAGGTGCCTTTTGGAAAACTCCAAGCAGGCTATCATGTGCCTTTTACTCAGGAGTGGCTTCCGTCTGGCCACTACCATAAAGGCCTGATTGCTGGAGTGCTGCAGAGATGGTTGTCCTTCTGGAAGGTTTTCCCATCTCCACAGATGAACTCTGGAACTCTGTCAGCTTGTTCATCAGGTTCTTGGCCACCTCCCTGACCAAGGCCCTTCTCCCCCAATTGCTCAGTTTTTTGGTACCCTTCTCCAGATCTGTGACTCAACACAATCCTGTCTCAGAGCTCTACGGACAATTCCTTCGAACTCATGACTTAGTTATTGCTCTGACATGCACTGTCAACTGTTGGACCTTATATAGACAGGTGTGTGCCTTTCCAAATCATGTCCAATCAATTGAATTTACCACAAGTGGACCTCAATCAAGTTGTAGAAACATCTCAAGGATGAACAATGGAAACAGGATGCACCTGAGCTCAATTTCAAGTCGCATAGCAAAGGGTCTGAATACTTATGTAAATAAGATATCTGTTTTTTATTTATTTTTAATACATTTGCAAACATATATATATATATTTTTTTTTTTCGCTTTGTCATTATAGGTTATTGTTTGTGGATTGATGAGGATTTTTATTTTTAAATCCATTTTAGAATAAGGCTGTAACATAACGAAATGTGGAAAAAGGGAAGGGATCTGAATACTTTCCGAATGCACTGTACGTGGGTAGTGTGTACTTACTGACAGATGAGGACTAGCTAAGTATATTTGTCCACCTGTGTGTGTAGGTGTATTGTGTGTATGGTAACTAGCCACTGTGTGCTCTCTCGCACACARTTATTTGAAACTGGGTGAGAATTCAATGTCATGGTTGGTCACAGGAAGTGAAAGGGAGCGGGGAAACTTAAGGAAGCATTCAGCATCTCGTCTGATAATCTCTGAGAGTTCCCTGCGCTACTCGGGGCGCATGGAGCTTTCATGTTGATTGGCTTTGGGAAAAAAAGAGAGCGGGAGAGAGAGCGGCGTGGTGTCCCCAGTGCATGAGGTTACTGTGTGTGATCTCTGCATGTTAATAGGCTGCTCTGGCGGAATGCTTCGACACGACTGCATCACTGATGACCGTGAGACACTTGTCTGGGAGATAGAATGAAGGACATGCTAGTGTTGAGATGCTAACATGGTTTGATAAGGTTAATAGCACAATCAATCAATATCAATTCATCAGTTTTATGAATTGTACGTCATCAGCAAGTTACATGTGTGATTGCATATAAAGGCTTTCTTGAGGATACAGGAGGCCTGTTGGGGCGTTTTTATATGAGTTGCTGTATAAACACAAGCCTGTAATATAATAAAGCTATTATTTACCTAACTTTGTCTAACATGCCTGTAGTGAATACTATGGCATCTGTAATAGCTGTAAGAMTGTGTCATTTCAGCGGCAAGGTCGGTTACTATGATAAGGTTGTTATTAAGGTTGGCTCGCGCCTAAAATAGGACAGTATTAATGTGCCCCTTTCCCACTCATAACGATGGTGCTAGGTCATTGAAATGGGACATACTTCTCCTTGTCCCCAAGGTTAGAAGGATGTACACACAAGTCCAGTAGGGTTGGGGTTTTATGACTTCTGTGAATGACAATTGATGTTTTGGGTGAAGAGGAAAGCAGAGAGTAATCTATATTCACATGAGCCGGGTACATTAGGAACGAATGGTGCACGGATGGACACACACACACACACGCACGGATGGACACACACACTCACAAATAAACACTCCCACACACATGCACACCTACGATCAGAGGCACACAGTGCAGGCAAACACACTGGCTTACTTACGCAGGGCACCTCTTCCCATCAGAATACAGATCAGAAGTGACGAGGATGGGAGAACAAAATCAGCTCAAATCAAATCAAAGTACACAGATTTTCAGATGTTATCACAGGAGCTGCGAAATGCTTATGTTTCTAGCTCCAGTAGTGCAGTAGTAGTGCTATCAATACAATAACAATACACACATAATCCAAAAAGTTTATAAAATAAATGAGAAATGAAGGACTATCAGAGCGAGCAATATCAGAACGAGCAATGTCAGAGTCCGAAATATACAGTGCTTTCTGAAAGTATTCAGACCCCTTGACTTTTTCCAGATTTTGTTACATTACAGCCTTATTCTAAAATGGATGAAACACATTTTTCCCTCATCAATCTACACACAATACCCCATAATGACACAGCAAAAAACAGGGTTTTAGAATTTAAAAAACCCAGAAATACCTTATTTACATAAGTATTCAGACCCTTTGCTATGAGACTCGAAATTGAGATCAGGTGCGTCCTGTTTCCATTGATCATCCTTGAGATGTTTCTACAACTTGAGTCCACCTGTGTTAAATTCAATTGATTGGACATCATTTGGAAAGAAACACACCTGTCTATTTAAGGTCCCACAGTTGACAGTGCATGTCAGAGCAAAAACCAAGCCATGAGGTTGAAGGCATTGTCCGTAGAGCTCCGAGACAGGATTGTGTCGAAGCACAGACCTGGGAAAGGGTACCAAAACATTTCTGCAGCATTGAAGGTCCCCAAGAACACAGTGGCCTCCATCATTCTTAAARGGAAGAAGTTTGGAAACACCAAGGCTCTTCCTAGAGCTGACTGCCTGGCCAATCTGAGCAATCAGGGGAGAAGGGCTTTGMTCAGAGAGGTGACCAAGAACCTGATGGTCACTCTGACAAAGCTCCAGAGTTTCTCTGTGGAGATGGGAGAACCTTCTAGAAGGACAACCATCTCTGCAGCACTCCACCAATTAGGCCTTTATGGTAGAGTGGCCAGACGGTAGCCACTTCCCCGTTAAAGGCACATTAAATTCCGCTTGGAGTTTGCCAAAAGGCACCTAAAGGACTCTCAGACCATAAAAAACAAGATTCTCTGGTAAACCAAGATTGAACTATTTGGCCTGAATGCTAAACATCACGTCTGGAGGAAACCTGGCACCATCCCTACGGTGAAGCAGGGTGCTGACAGCATCATGCTGTGGGGATGTTTTTCAGCGTCAGGGACTGGGAGACTGGTCAGGATTAAGGAAAAGATGAACGGAGCAAAGTACAGAAATATCCTTGACGAAAAACTGCTACAGAGTGCTCAGGACCTTAGACTGGGGCAAAGGTTCACCTTCCAACAGGACAACGACTCTAAGCACACAGCCAAGACAATGCAGGAGTGGCTTCGGGACAAGTCTCTGAATGTCCTTGAGTGGCCCAGCCAGAGTCCGGACATGAACCCGATCGAACATCTCTGGAGAGACCTGAAAATAGTTGTACAGCAATGGTCCCCATCGAACTTGACAGAGCTTGAGAGGATCTGCAGAGAAGAATGAGAGAAACTCCCAAAATACAGGTGTGCCAAGCTTGTAGCGTCATAGCCAAGAAGATTTGATGCTGTAGTAAAGGGTCTGAATACTAGAACTAGAATAATAATACTAGAAATTAGCAAAAATGTTTAAAAAAAAKTGTTTTTGCTTTGTCATTATGGGGTGTTGTGTGTAGATTGATGAGGGTAAGAAACGACTTAATCCATTTTAGAATAAAGCTGTAACATAACAAAATGTGGAAAAACCCAGCAGCGTTGCAGTTCTTGACACAAACCGGTGCYCCTGGCACATACTACCATACCCCATTCAAAGGCACTTAAATCCTTTGTATTGGCCATTCACCTTCTGAATGGCACACCACACATACGCAATACATGTCTCAATTTTATCAAGGCTTAAAAATGCTTCTTTAACCTGTCTCCTCCCCTTCATCTACACTGATTTGAAGTGGATTTAACAAGTGACATCAATAAGGATCGTACCTTTCACCTGGATTCGGGACTCTAACCCGGAAGCTTATAAGAAATCCTGCTATGCCCTCCGTCGAACCATCAAACAGGCAAAGCATCAATACAGGACTAAGATCGAATCGTACTACACCGGCTSCGTCGCTTGTCGGATGTGGCAGGGCTTTCAAACTATTACAGACTACAAAGGGAAGCACAGCCGAGAGCTGCCCAGTGACACGAGCCTACCAGACGAGCTAAATAACTTCTATGCTCACTTCGAGGCAAGTAACACTGAAACATGCATGAGAGCATCAGCTGTTCCGGACGACTGTGTTATCACACTCTGCGCATCCGATGTGAATAAAACCTTTAAACAGGTCAACATTCACAAGGTCGCAGGGCCAGACGGATTACTAGGACGTGTACTCCGAGCATGCGCTGAACAACTGGCAAGTGTCCTCACGGACATTTTCAACCTCTCCCTGTCTGAGTCTGTAAGAACAACATGTTTCAAGCAGACCGCCATAGTCCCTGTGCCCAAGAACACTAAGGTAACCTGCCTAAATGACTACCGACCCGTAGCACTCACGTCTGTAGCCATGAAATGCTTTGAAAGGCTGGTCTTGGCTCACATCCTGGACTTCCTGACGGGACGCCGCCAGGTGGTAAGGGTAGGTAACAACACATCCGCCATGCTGAACCTCAACACGCGGGCCCCTCAGGGGTGCATGCTCAGTCCCCTCCTGTACTCCCTGTTCACTCATGACTGCACGGCCAGTCACGACTCCAACACCATCATTAAGTTTTCTGATGACACAACCGTGGAAGGCTTGATCACCAACAACGATGAGACAGCCTATATGGAGGAGGTCAGAGACCTGACCGTGTGGTGCAAGGACAACAACCTCTCCTTCAACGTGATCAAGACAAAGGAGATGATTGTGGACTACAGGACAAAGAGGACCGAGCACGCCCCCATTCTCATCGACGGGGCTGTAGTGGAGCAGGTTGAGAGCTTCAAGTTCCTTGGTGTCCACATCACCAACAACAACACCAATAACATGGTCCAAGCACACCAAGACAGTCGTGAAGAGGGCACAACAAAACCTATTGCCCCCCAGGAGACTGAAAATATTTAGCATGGGTCCTCAGATCCTCAAAAGGTTTTACAGCTGCACCATCGAGAGCATCCTCACGGGTTGCATCACTGCCTGGTATGGCAACTGCTCGGCCTCCGACCGCAAGGCACTACAGAGGGTAGTGCGTACGGCCCAGTACATCACCGGGGTCAAGTTTCCTGCCATCCCATACTGGAGTGCCAAGTCTAGGTCCAAGAGGCTTCTAAACAGCTTTTACCCCCAAGCAATAAGACTCCTTAACAGCTAATCAAATGGCTACCCAGACTATTTGCTACAACAAATGCGGCCTCAGGATATGCGGTTTCCAGTTTGCACGAAGTCCAGTGTAGTTCCTTGAGAGCTGTCGCGGTGTCGGCATTACCTCCCGAGAAAATTATCTCGGGAGTTAATGCGTCAGGTATTTGATGGTGACCATGAGTTGTTAATCATGAGACATACCCCTCCGCCTTTGCTTCATTCATCCTGACCACATGATGAACGGAGAACCCTGCTGGCTGTATGGATTGGGACAATATGTCTGGAAAGAGAGCGATGATTCCATAAAACAGAGTATGTTACAGTCCCTTATGTCTCTCTGAAAGGAGATCCTCCACCTGAGCTCGTCTACTTTATTGTCCAGGAATGTTAGCGAGTAATAGATGAATACTTGGAACTGATGGATGGTTTGCTTGCCACCTGAGCCTGACACAACCCCACCTCTTCTCCCTCTACTCCGGCGTCAACTTTTTGGTGTAGGACCCGGGATGAATGGGGCTACCTCGGGATTCTAAACAAAGGATTCAGGTCAGAGAAGTCACATTTCTGGTCAAATTGCTGGTGTCCAAAAGTGATTTTCGGCTATAGGAAATAATATTACAAACGTTCTGAGCAAATAATAAAATAAGAACGCAAAATACTAAAAAGTTGGCTAGGAGATAAAAACAGGGCGACCGTGTCTATCGGCGCCATCTTGTCAAGTCTTTGAAAATAATGGAAGTTTCAGAAATCCAAAACAGTCTTCCTTTAAACTCAGTTGAGTGTTTGGCGTGGCACAGACAGAAGGGACAGCTCTTTCTACAGTGAATTGTTTACCCACTGTTTACCCATGCCAGTTAAACGATGGGCACGGCGGGCATCATTCGTGCACCATTCCCCAGCACCCTTATCTTCCTATAGAAGACACCACTCAGCCTTCACAACACGCTAAAAGACCGCCACAGCGATGTCACTTCCTCCCCAATCTGTCTGTCTGTCTCCACATCTCTTAAAAATCTTCCAAAAGAGGCTGTCCGTCTACCTTTTCAAAAAAAGATGAGATTTGGGTGTAAAATTGTCCATTATTCATCTTAAAGGCTGCATTCTAATTGGTGGTCTGGCGGAGGACTGGAATTGCTATCCGCTCTCAAAAAAGCGTCTCATCTCTATCCTTTTCAGAGCCAAACAGTCTGGAATGTAATAGTGAATAAATGTGTTGATATAGAGATTGCTGTGATAACAGTGTTGGAATTACCTATTGTAATATTACTGTGTCTGTTATGTATTCATAAGGATTAATGGATCATGTTGAACTGTAGTTGAGTGTGTCTCAGAGACAATGAATTTTGTATGGGAGCTTTTAGGCAACAGTGAAAGGCTTCTGTGCATAGGGTAATTTTGAATTGTTTTGCAAATAACAGTCTTATTTCTGCTATTGCTATCAAGCCCTTGAAAAAGAGTCTGCTAAATGACTAAAATGGCATATGGATAGATCTCTAACAAAATACATAGAAGTCAAATAATTCACTCTTCATTTATTTGTGAAACATTTTTGAGTGCTGTTGTATGATCCACTCCATTTCAGTCTCGCAGAGTTCAACAAGCACATCTTCATTTCTCACACATACAAAAATACATTGTTGACATTTCACAAAGGTCTATAATAGATATCATTGAAGTCAAGTGCTCCATTACACAGTAACCGCCCTGTGTGTGAGAAATTAGACGTTTTCTTGACGGAAGGTACATTTTCAGAACAGGCCTTTATTTCAGAGGTGACATTATGTTTCACACACGCCCCAGGATGGCAGGCAGGCAGCTGGTGAAATGCTATATCTAAGCAAAACAGCACAGCAGCACTAGATTCATTTCTCTGTCTGTCGACTCTCAAAACACTCTCTTTTTTACAGGCCTAATCACTCACTACCAGAGGGGAGGAGGTGAAGGAGGAAGAGGGGTGCAAGAGCTGTCACTACAGTCCCTGGTTCGAATCCAGGCTGCGTCACATCCGGCCGTGATTGGGAGTCCCATAGGGCGGCGCACAATTGGCCCAGCGTCGTACGGGGTATGGCCGGTGTACGCCGTCATTGAAAATAATAATTTGTTAAATAGATATCCTTAAATTAAGGTAACAAATATTTCTAAACAACATAGGCGATAGAGTGAGGATGGAGATGGACAGCTTGTTTCCCAGAGCTTGGGGGGTCCTTGCTCGCCCATCGCTGTCTGAATACAGGGGCAGTCAGGGAGGAATTCAAGCCTTTCTTTTTACAGTCACATGGCTTGGGCTCTTTGGAAGGCACAGGACGAGAGCCATTCAACAGGTTGCCACGGAGACACATTTTCTACCCCCCCCTTCACCCCATTCCCCCATTTTTTTCTGCCAGATACCCAATGTAAGGGAGGGGAGGAGAGAGGAAGATAGAGGGAGCCGTTGGGTGCGAGGATAGAGAGGGTCATGTACTGGATTGATTCAGTGAGAAATACTTAACTCTCCAAAATGATTTAATAGAGAGGGAAAGAGAGGGGGAGAGAATGTGTTACAGTATTTGTGTTTGAGAGAGAATGAGACAGAGAGGGAGAGACAGAGGGAGAGACAGAGGGAGAGACAGAGGGAGAGAGAGGGGGAGAGAGAGACAGAGAGCGAGAGAGACAGAGAGKSAGAGACAGAGAGAGAGAGACAGAGAGAGAGAGACAGAGAGAGACAGAGAGAGGGAGACAAAGAGAGAGAAAGGGAGACAGAGAYAAATGGGGAGAGATGACCTCTGAAGCCCAGAGCGGAGCAGGGAAGAAAGGGGAGAGGAAAGCCCCACAGAGAGCATTATCCAGCCCCGAAGGAGCAGAAAGCCCAGTTCAAGATTTCCACACTCCAGTTGTAAACAAAGGCTCTTTTGATGGTCTTTCTGCCTCAAAGACCTGGATGACTACTCAATCATGTGACCAGAGAAGAGGTCCCTGCTGTTCACACATACAAGAACCAGAGCCACACACGGAGACGCACAGTTACCAACGCACATACACGCTCTCTCTCTCTCTTTCTCTCTCTCTCTCTCTTCTCTCTCCTCTCTCTCTCTTCTCTCTCTCTCTCTCTCTCTCTCTCTTCTCTCTCTCTCTCTCTCTCTCTCTCTCTCTCGCTCTCTCTCTCTCTCTCTCTCTCTCTCTCTCTCTCTCTCTCTCTCACACAGACAAACACTCTCACAACTTCACATAGCTGCAGATCAGTCACATGCATAAGCTGACATGAATCCGAATCATACACCTCTTCATGCCATTCCTGCACACACACACACACACACACGCACAACATCCAGCCACCCCATCTAAACGTACACACCGGCCGAGTCTCACGCACATCTCAACTCTATTCAGCTGTGCTGACCCTCCCTCATGAGTCCTAGGCTGGGGCCCTGCATTCTCAGAAACAGTGAGCAGCAGAAAAACATGTCATGCAAGAGAGGGTCTATTGTGCTGCAAAGGGAACAGATGGGAACTCCCACAAACCAGTGGGCTTTTGTTCAGCCATTCTGCACTGCTCTCTCTTCACTCATAATACAAGTCTGTACAAATGTCGAGCACAAATGCCMKTGCTTCCCTCTGCTTCCCTCGCATCTCTTACCTAACACATGGCTGATTCTCCCTTGCCCTGGCTTGTACACTGAATTGATTTTAATCAAGTTCCCAACCCCCTAAGGATGTGCGGGAATTGCAGATGCATATCCAGCCACCTTTAAAGTATCTGTTAGTGAGAGTGTATTTAATCCTGTCTACAATGTGTCAGCTGTCTGTGACTAACCCCCATTGAACGGAACATGCTGGAAAATCCCTCCACTGGAAACTTGCCGATGTAGACTCTAACTAAAATTCACAAGTGGCCAGGGATTTGGACCAATGCACCTAGCCTCCTAAAATCTCAGGAGAACTCAAGGCCGTCTCAAGACAAGAGAAAATGTGTGTATAGATGTGTGTGCGCAATATTATAGCACCAGTTCAAGCTTGTAGTATCAGTGTGTAAAATGTTGAGACGACAGTGAGAGTTTACGGACAGATTGTGTGGAGCAAATGAGTCTGAGAATGAGCATGGCAGTGAGAGAGCGAGAAACAGAGAGCAAGTGAGACAGAGAAAGACGGAAAGAAACAAAAGCTGACAAACCCAAGAAATGGAGTGAACCGCTGAGTCTTTCCCTCGAGACAGCAAGTGTTTAATAAAAACTGTCAATTGTAGATGTGTCCTCCTCCGCTAAGGGCTAAGGAGGAGACTTGACTGACAGGCTGGGCTGGGTTGCAGGAGGTTTGAGTCCCAGACGCAGTGTGTCTGTTTACTCAGGTTCGCCTCGCTCAAACACTACACTGGCACAGCTGGCCAAGCCTACGGTGTGGGATGAGGGGCACGCACACACACACACACACACACACACATACAAATCCTCCACCATTTGAATTCCACTTGATCTTTGAGCCCGGACAATTAGAGCCTGCATCTGTCTGTCAGAGTGGTGGGGGCCAGGAGCCATTGCGAGGCCCTGCTGATAGACAGGACTTTAATTAAAGCTGGTCCCCTCAGCGCCGGCCGTTTAGGCTCTGAGTCTGTTTGCTACTGCTGCTACTACTGTCTACTGGGGAGGCACAGAGTAGAGACAGGCAGCAGAGAGAGCCTCCACTGCTATCAGTGACAGCATTACGAAGTCCTTCCAGGATTTTGACATTCACATTTTTTTGTGTGCAAAATCAACAATTTCTTGCATATTATGCGAGGGCTTGCAAAATTTTATGAATCAGTGCACTATTACGGCATAAAAAACAGTCAAATCTCCGCAATATTACTGTATAAAACTTTCGACCACCTCGTTCAAAAAGAGGGTTCGCAATTCAAACCGATCACCGCACTTTTACTGCATAAAATGGTTCAATCAAGCTACACTCCCCCGTCATAGATTTCATGGTAAATGGGTCCACAATGTTCACTAATTGCCATGCAAAAGGTCAGAATTGCTGCAGCAAATCAAAAAGAAATTCTCACAACTATCACAACCAAAAAACATGCAAATTCCTGCAGGGACTGATTACGTCAGGTGGCTGTTGGCATGGGTGTTGGCATGGGTGTTGGCATGGGTGTTGGCATGGGTGCTTTTAATGTCTACTTTTTTCTTATTTCTTTATATTTATTATACACACACACAGCCTAGTGCTGAAGTTGCACGTCTTCCTATTTACTGTACTAAGAATTGACACGTGAGTCTTTTTGATACGCTGGTGTAGGGGAGGAGGTTTAAGGGTTAAACGCATGGATGTGACAGGGATGATTCACATGGTTAAGGTCAGTGTAAAGCAGTCCTTCTCAAATAGTGGGGCGCGCCCCCCTGGGGGGGCTCGGAGCGATGCCAGGGGGGCGCGTGTGACCCCGGGGAACATGCTTTTTTTTGCAGCAGGGAGTAGGTTTTTTTTGCACCGAACAAGAGCACACAGCACAGAGCAGGAGATATGAAGTGCAGATAACAAACCCTTATGAGACACCATGGAAAAATATTTAACAGGGATGAAAAGAAAGACGGAGATAATGAGACAAACGTAAGTCTCACGAAAGCTAAGACGAGGAAATATGACGACGCGTATGTAGCGCTTGGCTTCACTGTGACTACGGTGGGAGACGAGGAAAGACCGGTATGTTTACTGTGTCTAAAAATGTTGGTAGCGGACAGCATGAAGCCAAATAAATTAAGGCGTCACTTAAAGACATTACACCCCAATCCCGCTGATAAGCCGCTTGAGTTTTTTCAGCGAAAACGTGCCGAATATTGCCAACAATCGTCCCGCTTTGCAAAACGTTCTCATTGTAGCCATTAATCCTGACTTCCTCATTTTGATAAAAAAAATCAGCACAAATTGTTTTATTCATTTTTGTTTTATAAGTTAAAGTGTTTCATATATTGTGCTCCTGAGTTAATGTTGCTGATCAATTTGAATTTATTATTATTTATTGATTATATTTTATTTTATTTTTCAGTATCTAATGGTCAAAAAATGTTTACAGTTTAAATAAGGCTTGAATTTTTATTTATTTTTTCAGGCAAAGTGATGCACTTTAAGTCTTTTCTGTTACAGACTAAAAAACAATGTTAATAAAGTTATTCTTTGTTGTAAGTTGATCTATATTTCTTTCTTTTTTTGTTTTCTTTAATGTTAATAAGCATACAATGTTATGCAGAGGTGTACCTATAACACTTTTATAGACAAATGATACTATTTACAGTAGCGGCGGAGAGTTGGGGGGGGCGCGAAATGTTTACTTCTTCCTGGGGGGGGGCGTAACAGAAAATAATTGAGAAGCACTGGTGTAAAGGTTAATGCAACAAGTTGACAGATAGAGGGGTCTCACAGGCTAACATCAGCTGACTGACTTACCACCACGTTCTTCGGCTGGAGYACAGTCTTAAGAGTACCTATAAATCATATGTACTACCGAAAACACTTTATGAGCACAGTACATTTAGATCTGAGTTTCTTTCATTACAGATCATTTGAGTCATTAAGACTTTACAGGAATTTCTTATTTGCAACAATCTGTTACAGATGAGCAGAGGCTCAACTTTCACCGGGGACGGGGGGGACATGTCCCCCTCCACATTCTGAAATTGCATTTTTGTCCCGGCCCCAGTTTTATCATTGGAATGTGATACAAAATGAGTCAACAGTGTGCTTTAGGACCATGCGGACACCTCTGAACGTCGGGTAGGCTGTTTGGAGTGTTTATCAGACTGGATTAAAAAAATATATATTTATAATAATCTTAATGTCCCCCCCACTTCTAAAACCAAAGTTGCACCCCTGCAGATGAGTAAATCAGGGAGTTACGCACACTCCTGCTAGAGTGCACGCACACATTTACACACACACACACACACATGATTATGTCCCCTTCATTTTGTATGGCTCAGTGGCAAACTGACGATTGCAGAGGGAGTAGTACAGCCAGACAGTCGGCATAGTCACACAGGGGAGTGGTCTTACTCATGCTACAATGCCAGTGATGATAATTGCTTTTGGCACGGTTGCTGGTCACTGAACGCTGCAAGCACACAGGCACTGCTACCACTGATGATAATGATTAGGATCATGTTCTCAGCGTAGAGATTTTCAGTTTTTATGGTTCTTAGTAGGTGATGCGATTGCTATGTAGGTGATGTGATTGCTATGTAGGTGATGTGATTGCTATGTAGGTGATGTGATTGCTATGTAGGTGATGTGATTGCTATGTAGGTGATGCGATTGCTATGTAGGTGATGCGATTGCTATGTAGGTGATGCGATTGCTATGTAGGTGATGTGATTGCTATGTAGGTGATGTGATTGCTATGTAGGTGATGCGATTGCTATGTTAGGTGATCGTGATGCTATGTAGTGATGCGATTGGCTATGTAGTGTGAGTGCGATTGCTATGTAGGTGATTGCGATTGCTATGTAGGGGATGCGATGCTATGTAGGTGATGCGATTGCTATGTAGGCTGATGCGATTGCTATGTAGGTGATGCGATTGCTATGTAGGTTGATTGCGATGTGGCTATGTAGGTGATGCTATGGTGCGTCCTTTATATGTGCTTAACGGGGTTATGCGATCGCTATGTAGGTGATGCGTGCTATGTAGGTGATGCGTTGCTATGTAGGATCGATTGCTATGTAGGTGATGCTGTATCGCTATGTGGTGGATGGATTGCTTGTGTAGGTGATGCAGATCTGCTATTGTAGGGTGATGCGATTGCTATGTAGGTGATGTGATCGCTATGTAGGGTGATGCGTATGCTGATGGGTGATGTGATTGCTATTAGGTTGTGATTGCTTGTGTGATGCGATTGCTATGTAGGTGATGCGATTGCTATGTAGTGTGATGCGATTGCTATGTAGGTGATGCGATTGCTATGTAGGTGATTGCGATTGCTATGTAGGTGATGCGATTGCTATGTAGGTGATGCGATGCTATGTAGGGATGCGATTGCTATGTAGGTGATGCGATTGCTATGTAGGTGATCGATTGCTATGTAGGTGATGCGATGCTATGTAGGTGATGCGTATGCTATGTAGGTGATTGCGATTGCTATTAGGTATGCGATGCTATGTAGGTGATGCGATGCTATGTAGGTGATGCGATGCTATGTAGGGATGCGATGTAGTAGTGATGCGATGCTATGTAGGTGATGCGATCGCTATGTAGGTGATGCGATCGCTATGTAGGGGATGCGATTCGCTAGTAGGTGATGCGTCGCTATGTAGTGATGGATGCTATGTAGGTGATGCGATTGCTATGTAGGTGATGCGATGCTAATGTAAGGTGATGCGATCGCTATGTAGGTGATGCGATGCTATGTGGTGATGTGCAGCTATGTAGGTGATGCTGATGCTATGTAGGTGGATGTAATTGAAGCTATTTGCAGCTGGATGTCGTTCATCGAGTGTCTGCGATCAATTCTGCGTCTGAACTGGAGGTACTAATGTGAACCACAACTGAACAGCTCCCCCGATTCCATATAACTGTACAACTCAGACAGGGTGCTAATGTCATTCTAGAGATAGAGATGCTGCGGATGCCTAGAGATAGAAAACACTCCACGCAACCCGTGTCACTCCACTGCCCAACTGACGACGGAGCAGAACTGGCAGATTGAAACTAACCGACGCGTCATATCTGTATGTACATTTCTGCGGGAATTTAGGGCTCTTTAGGAGTTGGAGAGGAAAGCTCCCGGCTGTTATCTTAAACAAAACAAACAGTGGGGAAAAAAAATCACAACTCCCTTTTCTTATTTTTTCTTTGTTTGCGACAGCCCCCTGGAGGCATAACGCTGGTCCGTTAATGGATTGTATACACACAGGGTTTGGTTCACTCCTTCACTCACACACGCGGCCTCCCGGCAGGGCCTATCCGTAAGATCACACTGCCACTCTGAGATGGGGGGTGTAGGGGAGAGATGGGAGTGGGGAGAGAGGAGATGTAGAAGGGAGGAGCGGTGTGGAAGGGGGGGGGGCTAATGAGAGGAAAAGGGGAGAGAGGAGATGGTGGAGGGAAGAGGAAGGAAGAGAGAGTGACTGTTATGTGGTGGGTTTCGGGCAGTGGGGACAACAGAGACTGTTGTTTTACTGTGGTTTTACCTTTAGGATGCTGGTATCTCGACTCTGATAGCCGGAACATTAATGTCTGTTGTTGGTGGAAGCTTGAGGCCCAAGGGAGAGTGACATCCCTTTATTAGCTAATAAGGCTGGCGGAGCCCTAGCTTTATTTCTGCAGTACCAAGGCAAAGCAGCAGATATGCCTCATCACTTCACAGTCTTTACATTTTTTTGCCATCAAACAAATGTCAATATTTTGCTTATCCTTGTCACAGCAACGCCTGCAACAGCGCTTGAAGGCTTTCTGCTCTTGAGAAACAAACATCCTAAATTCTGTGGTTTGAAAACTTTCATTGACAAGCAAAAAAATAAAAATAAAAATTCTCATAGTGTGCTTCTACACCTGCTTCTACACCTGCATTGCTTGCTGTTTGAGGTTTTAGGCCGAAGTGTCTGTACAGCACTTTAAGATATCAGCTGATGTAAGAAGGGCTATATAAATACATTTGATTTGATTTGATTTGATAGAAGTAGTAGTCCTATATCTACCATTAACAGGGTGTGTACGTGTGACTGCTTTGGCCCTGTGATGGGATGCTGATCACGTCATTTCCTAATCTGTTCCTCGTTAGCCAGTGAGTGAGTCATTCCCACCCAAATCAGCCCTGCTTCCAACTAACATCTACAGCTCAAACCTACGTACAGTAAATACAAAATCCCACACCCACCTACCTTGACTCCCATCCAGGTTCCTCAGATGCCTGACCTTCCTCGTCTTGTGTTCGTCATTCATTTATGAGCGGTAATTTGATCAATGAGGACCAGCTACACTGGTCATGCTTTCTGTGTTAGCAGCCTGTCAGGGTCTGTGTATGACAGCATAACCTAGAGAGCACCTATGACCCCATAGGACCTAGCCAGCCAATCACATMATCTTACGGAGGCCCTCCAATGTCACGTTCTCCCAAATAGACTCCTGACAGACACAGACAAGGAACCAACTTTTGACTTCCCAGAAACATCATCAAGGGATGGGTTGGGAGACTTGGGCCGGGCAAAACTCGGAGATCATCATGCTAACTGTAGGCTACACATGGAAATCCAGCATGGCCCTTCATCTATGGTGGGGTGCAATGTATCAATGAAGGACACATGTAATATGATACAAAGATTCCTCCAAGAGTGAATGACTTATTCACCCACGATCCTCTTTCAACACTATTTCATCATCATTCATTCCCTCTGKAAACGAAACACAGATGATGACTCAACCACACACACCTCCTGCAGGTTATTTCAATCTGTGCACACACAGCACACACACTGCGCACACACACATAACTAGAGACCGGTGGTGAATCTCATGTGCTATTTCAACCCTTAGACCTTTGGGTTTATTTGACCTTTATTAAGTCGCCATGCTTTAAGAAACGAAAATAGTCCCTCCAGCAGACTGAGATGATGACACCGTCCTGCAGGTTCCTTCCTAAACTTCCCCTTTCTCACTATGATGGAGACTCTCACTTCCTGTTCATCAAGTGACACCAAGGAAATGAAAGGGAGAACATGTGGATGATCAGCAAAAACATCACTCTCTCTCTCTCTCGCCCGCCCTCATGCAAGCCCCCGTGCATGCACACACAAACACATGAACGTCTTTGGTATTGATTTCTCTATAAATGAAACCGCTGTATGTTTTTTTTGGAGGATATAAATATAGTGGTATAGCTTTAGCCACTGACATAGAAGCTGACTACTTGAATGTGCAATCAGCGGTAATTCGTTTTAAAGGGTAATTGCTTTTGTGCTGATTCTATAACGCTCAGCTCATTTGAACGAAATTCTAATATTAAGCTGTTGGCTAATACATAATTTCACTGCAGGAGTGATGACCATTTTTGCATGCACACGCGCACATTATGGCACATCATCTTGCACATGACTCTTTTAGCACAGAAATACAATCTAGAGTTAACTACAACCAATCCATTTTTACCACTTGATATTTGCTTCCTCAATATAATAATACACATGACATTAATTTCAGCTCTTTAAATAAACACATCTGATTGGTGACATTTCTGAGAGCTTTCTTCTGAGCCATGCATCACTGGCCCTCGGCAACAGGAAGTGACACGGGGCCACTGACTCACCGCAGGCACCAGTAGTTTGTTGACCTCCTCCACGGCCCTCTTCAGCTTGATCTCAGCGCGGTTCTGAGCGTCCTCCACCGTGATCAGGACATGCAGGTCCTCATTGAGGTGCTCCCAGTTGGGCTTTCCTCGGTTCTGCTCCTCCTGTAGGGGGGAGGGGCGGGGAGAAGAAGAGTTAAAAACAAGTCCAAAGGCTGTACTTCATGGGCCGGTTTCTCAGACACAGATTAAGCCTAGTCCAGGACTAAAAGCATTCTCAATGGAGTAGAGCTTTTTAGTCCAGGAGTGTCTGGGAAATATACTGAATAAAAATATATACGCAACATGTAAAGTGTTGGTCCCATGTTTCATGTGTTGAAATAAAAGATTCCAGAATTTTTGTGCACAAATGTGTTTACATCCCTGTTAGTGATTAGGGACTAATTCATTTATTTAAATTGACTAATTTCCTTATATAAACTGTAACTCAGTAAAAAAACTATAATTGTTGCATGTTGCATTTATATTTCTGTTCAGTGCGGCATGCCCTGAGTGTACAAAACATTAGGAACACCTTCCTAATATTAAGTTTCACCCACTTTTCCCCTCAAAACAGCCTCAATTCATCAGGGCATGGACTCTACAAGGTGTCGAAAGCGTTCTACAGGGATGCTGGCCCATGTTGATACCAATGCTTCCCACTGTCAAGTTGGCTGGATAGGGCCTCCCGAGTGGCGCTGCGGTCTAAGGCACTACAGTGCTTGAGGCGTCACTACAGAACCGGGTTCGATCCCGGGCTGTGTCACACCCCGGCTGCGACCGGGAGACCACGAGGCAATGCACAATTGGCCCAGCGTCGTCCGGTTTAGGGAGGGTTTGGCCTGCCGGGATGTCCTTGTCCCATCGTGCTCTAGCGCATCCACACTGACACGGTCGCCAGTTGGACAGTGTTTCTTCCGACACATTAGTGCGACTGCCTTCCGGGTTAAGCAGGCAGTGCGGCTTGGCAGGGTAGTATTTCAGGGGACGCATGGCTCTTGACCCTCGCCTCTCCAGAGTCCGTATGGGAGTTGCAGCGATAGGACAAGACTGTAACTACCAATTGGATAACAGGAATTTGAGGAGAAAAAAGGGTAATAAAAAAATTAATACAAAAACGTTTTCTGGATGTCCTTTGGGTGGTGGACCATTCTTGATACACACGGGGAAACTGTTGAGCGTGAAAAACCCAGCAGCTTTGCAGTTCTCGACACACTCAAACCGGTGCGCCTGGTACCTAATACCATACCCCGTTCAAAGGCACTTCAATCGTTTGTCTTGCCCATTCACCCTCTGAATGGCACACACACAATCCATGTCTCAATTGTCTCAAGGCATAAAAATCCTTCTTTAACCAATCTCCTACCCTTCAACTGCTCTGATTGAAGTGGTTTTAACAGGTGACATCAATAAGGGATCATAGCATTCACCTGGATTCACCTGGTCAGTCTATGTCATGGAAAGAGCAGGTGTTCCTATTGTTTTGTACACTCAGTATATGTGTTTTGATGATGATCAATGGTCAAATATTGCTTCCGAGTGGCGCAGCGGTCTAAGGCACTGCATCTCACTGCTAGAGGCATCACTACAGACCCTGGTTCGATCCCGGGCTGTATCACAACCGGCTGTAATCGGGAGTCCCACAGGGCAGCGCACAATTGGCCCAGTGTCGTCCGGGTTAGGGGAGGGTTTGGCCGGGGTAGGCCGTCATTATAAAATAAGAATTTGTTCTTAACTGACTTGCCTATTTAAATAAAGGTTAAATACATTTTTTTAATTTGTATATGATCAACAGTAAACGATTAATGTATGTGTAATTTGCCCCCTCCAAATTATAACATAATACAAAATTGGGTAACACTTTACTTAACACACAGCATCATAACCCGTTATGACACGGTCATAATATGTCATAACACTGTCATGACATATTTAGACCTGTRGTGACATATATTGTGTTATTTTATGGCTGTTATGACACCTACATAAGAGTGTCAAAACCCACAACCCTACCACACAAGGCAAACCATTCCATTACACCATAGCCTACTTGTCAACAGTATGTTTATGTTATTTAAAAATGTTCTGAAATTGACCATATTCAATTATCATTGTAATTGTGCACACATTGATGTCAGACATGCACCTACCTCAATGCTCTGTTTCGGATGATTGGGATGTATGCAGGAGCATATTTAGCAGCAGGACAAGACACCATCTTTTTGACTGATGACTGATATAAGGGCATGTATGTGATAGGTCTATCTGGCTTATATGATTATGATGGTCATGATGCTTCTTGACAGTGTCATGAAGTATATTTTCTTAGTCCAAGTAAAGTGACACAGTGTATTTTCTACAAGTTATTTAAAATATTATTTAAAAAAAAACATGACTGTAAAGATTTCATTACAACAACAACAAAGGACTTAAGAAAAAACACATTTCAATAAATGTGGGTTTTGGCACTCTTATGTAGGTGTCATAACCAGTCATAAAATAACGCGATATGACACAACAGGTGTAAATATATGGGTCAGRGTTATGGGACGGGGGCTGGGATTAAACATTTTAAAAATAACAAAATATATGATATAAATATAGGACAAAACACACATCATGACAAGAGAGACAACACAACACTACATAAAGAGAGACCTAAGACAACAACATAGCAAGGCAGCAACACATGACAACACAGCATGGTAGCAACACAACATGACAACAACATGGTAGCAACACAACATGGGGCAAGAAGGTAGAGACAACAATACATCACGCAAAGCAGCCACAACTGTCAGTAAGAGTGTCCATGACAAGTTCTGTGAGTTGTTATGACATATTATGACACGGTTATGACCGTGTCATAACGTGCTATGACACTGCGTGTCAAGTAAAGTGTTACTCCCAAAGAAATGTTCTCTGTAGGTATGGTCAAAGTGGCGCTGCCAGAAGAGAAGAGTTGTCAAAGGGAGCCATGTAAGCTCTATGGACTTGTTGAAATCCCCACATTCCTCAGACCTCACTGAGAGCGTAACGGTTTCCCTCTTTCACTTATTCAATATACCGTAGCTAATCTGTTGAAAATGAGGCAAAAATAGCCTGTGTTACTTCAGTGCCTCCACGTGAGAGTCTAAAAGCGACTGTCTAGGTCAAACAATAGTGTAAACTCTAGACAGGCAGGAGGTTAAGCAAAGTCCCGGGTGCCTTCGACGTCGCTCTTCACTCTTCACGCTGCATCTTGCTTCTCTCTACTCTCTAACAGACCTACAGCACCGCTGAGTCTCAGGGCTCCACACAATACAACCTGAATTGTTGTAAATAACGCAGCAGCTCTTTTCCTCTGGTCAAAGAAAACCACATCATTGTTTTATTACCACCCGTACTAACTAGGTAGACTCCAATCACATAAATATGCTTCCAGCTTTTAGAATGACAAGTGTGTGGGTTTCATTCAATTCCAGCCTCAATATTAGCATAGAACGTGTGGAAAGTGATGGGAATAAAACAGCATAATACAACTCTGACATGTCGTTCTCTGCTTCCTCACCAACCCAGAACTACAGAACAAACAACAATCCCCCATTACTGAACAACGGAGAGAGAGAGAAAAAAACAAGGTAAACAAACAAAAACACAGCATATACGAACAGACTCCACTTTGATCTGCCTAAACCCATGACACCGCAGCGGAAGACAGGACGCACACTACATGACATCAAAGGTGGCGTTCCTCTACAAAGAGGCTTGTATACCTATCCCAGAGAAAGAGAGCGAGAGAGAGAGAGAGAGAGAGAGAGAGAGAGAGAGCCGAGAGAGAGAGAGAGAGAGAGAAAGTCTCTGCGTACGGGCAACATGGCCTTTAGCCTGAAACAGACACACAGAGTGAACCAGATGTGGTTTGTTAATCAGATTGTCTAGATTGTTAATTGATTTTAAGATCTGATCTGGTTAGTAAAGAAGTGATTGATGTTCAGGAAAGTGGAATTTGGACTCCATTATTTGGACTAGGGTATTTTGGAGTCACAGGAGGCTGGTGAAAGGAGGACAGCTCATAATAATGTCTGGAATGGAGTGTATGGAATGGTATCAAACACCTGGAAATCATGTGTTTGATGTGTTGGATTAACATTCCACCTATTCTGTTCCAGCRATTACTATCAGCCCATCCTCCCCAATTAAGGCGCCACCAACCTCCTGTGTTTGGAGTACAGCATTTCGGTGAAAGTACATGAACAAGTCACTTGTGTTTCGATAACATTTTTAGATAAAATAATGAGTGTGAACCTGACACCCCTTAGTTTCTTTTCAAGTGTCCCAGCCTCCTCAACAGTGCTATTGTACATGCTACAAATCTCCATATTATTTGAATAAATGTCGGAATGCTTTGATTTACATGACATGTGAATCAAAGATGACCCCATTTAAATAAGGGAGTTTTGTTCAGGCAGGGGTGGGGCTGCGTGTCAATAAAAACCATTCTCCTTTCATCTGCCACCTTTTAAACAGGGGAATAAAGGGATATGGAGAAGAAAATATGAAAGACACATCCTCTAATTGACTTTGTCACAAGAAAGAGAAGCCTTGTAAAATATTCACTCATCCCCTCCTCCTCCCTTCCCTTCTCATATTTGGTGTTTTCCTCCTCATGACTCCCCAAATGAAAAATCTAAATCTGATTAATACAACAAAGGTATACATAAACAAATCTTTTTTCTCACTCTAGTTGCAAATGGGAAATTGATGGCTTGCGGTCTGTGATTGTTCTCCCACTGTCCCTGTATTTTCAGCAGAGCAGTGATTTAGGATTCCAATGCCTTTTACTGAAAAGCACTTATTTTAAATTCTCTGTTTATTTGAGATTGTCTGATCATTTGATGACGGGGATAAGGTGTTGCGAGAGACCATGGGGAGGTGAGCTTTTTTTCACTGGTGCCCGGCCGTTACTGCCATTTGTAGTKATTTCCAATGCACTCCAAAGGTAATGAACGCTCTTATGATCACAGTTCCAAACACTAGCACAAACACCCAACTAAACATCAATCACAGATAATATATGAGATTATCTAGGAATCCATCTCAACCGAGAGCAAATAAACCGTACAAAGGACAATATTGATAAGATTTCCTCCTCATATTCTCTGGATATCTACTCTCTCCCGACTTGATTTATCTCCTATTACAAGCACCAAAGAAATGGATCCCCAGCGTCTAGCTGTCACAGACCAGCCCACCCACTAACACACCATCAATAACATCCAGGAAAAGCCCGAGCAACACTACCAAAAGGGGTTCAGAGGGGTGGACGGATGGCTGTGGTGTGTGGTGTGTGTGGATGTGGGGTGTGGTGTGGATGTGGATGTGTGTGTGGATGTGGATGTGTGTGTGGATTGTGTGTGATGTGTTGTGTGTGTGTGTGTGTGTGTGTGTGTGTGTGTGTGTGTGTGTGTGTGTGTGTGTGTGTGTGTGTGTGTGTGTGTGTGTGTGTGTGTGTGTGTGTGGTGTGGATGTGTGTGGATGTGGATGTGTGTGTGTGTGTGATGTGTGTGTGGATGTGATGTGTGTGGATGTTGTGTGTGTGTGTGTGTGGATGTGTGTGTGTGTGGATGTGTGTGGAAGGGTGATGGGGTTGGCTCTGACACAGGCTACATCTGGATTCGGCTAACACACACACACACACACACACAACACACACACACACACACACACACAACACACACCACACACCACACACACACACACACACCACACACACACACACACACACACACACACACACACACACACACAAATGCAAGTACACACACCCTCCACCATGCCCTTCAGTACGGAACAACATGACATGTCGGGAGTCAAGGTTATGTTCCCTGAGCCCTTTTAAATGACTGCTTGTCCAGCTGTGTGACCCTTCCATGTTTATCTCTCTCTGACCCCTCTCTCTATCTCTCTTGCTCTTTCTCACTCTCTTCCCCCTTCCTGTCTCTCGCTCTCATTCGCCACGGCCACAGACCTGGACCATAATCAACCACCATAAATCCATGGGCCAGCTCTTTTGTAATCCTAACCCAGGCAATAACGCCTCTCTGAAGAAGAGTCAGTCGGCCCCACAAAGGAACAGTGCGGGAGAACACAGGAGCCGGGCCAATATGACAGCACACAGCAAGACTAATTGGGTAGAGCAGAGACAGAGGAAACTGAGGAGGGAGGTGGYAGTGGGACTCTGGAAACTTAAGAGAGTGGTACAGGGTACTTAGGATGGTGGGTTGGAAGGTATATCAAACCTATTAGTCCTAGGTCTAGAAAGGCAGTGTGTGCGTGTGTGTGCGTATGCTAATGCCTGTGTGTGCGTGCACCTGTGTGAGTGTGTGTGAGCCTGCATTATGACTTTATACGTGTGTGCATGTGGGTACTGGCATGTGAACAGCAAAACGCCATTCCATTCCTTATCTCTTCTTGGCACCGTTCCTAATAACTTCTTTCCCTCGGTGAGCCACTGTGGAGTAATGAGATGTAAAGGAGGTCTCGGGCCGTACCACCTGTAGTATCAGAGCGGGGATGGGGGAGTTTACTCTACAGAAAGGTTTATCAAGGTGAACACCTCCACTCGGGATCAAAGTTGGGAGATATTGTAGTGACTGACAGCTTCTGTAATAGTCAGTGAAAGTGAGGGCAGAGAAGAGAGATCAACAGTGAGTGGGTTCATCATGTCAGTGTCAATGGATTAAAGGCAGGGGATTTCAAGTCCAAAAGCAGGGGAATGTACCCAGCTAGAGCATTTGGTTCCTTGGGAGTTGTGGGAAAGTATGTTTTTGGTTTCACATTGGTTGTGGGAACGAAGCCATACGTTTTCAGACCGGTAAAACAGAACGTTTTTTAAACGTTCTGAGATAAGTGAAAATTTCACCTGTTCTAGGAACATTTCTTTTTAGGTTGCAGGGAGGTTCTGAGAATGTTTAACTCTGGATCCTTGAAGGTTTCCTGCAAGGTTTTATTAACGCTCTGGAGACGGGAATGATGGGTTATTTGAAACTTTCAGTTCACTGAATGTTTCAATAAGACTTTTAATAACACTGCTATCTTATCTTGGGTTAACTTTTTTTTACTCCAAGCACAGATAGGACACATGGAAATTCATTTCCTTAGGCATTAATCATGCAAACACGTTTATTTTTTATTGCGACACAGCATCACTGAGATTCAAACGTATAATCTTCTCTCTCTCTCTCTGTGTTTGTGTGTCACTTTCTAGGAATGGTGCAGGATAGTTGCTTGGCTAAAGTTTTTTGTTTTTGTTTTTAGGGAACGTTTTCTTAACGTTCTGAGAATGGATGGAGAATGAACGTTCTGAGAAAAAAATGAAAGCATTTTAAGGAAACGTTATGCTGAAGTTCTGAAATTCTCACAGAAGAACATTGTTTCTTAAAGTTTTCTCAACAATTTGAGAACATTCCCAATCTCAAACCAGTTGGAGAACGTTCAAAGAACATTACCAAAATATAAATGAAATGTAACCATGTTTGAAATACCAAGACATTTTTTATTTGTCAAGTTCCTTAAATGTACTGAGAATGTTCCAAAGCCAAGCAACTATCCTGCACCATTCCCAGAAAATTGTGGGAAGGTTTTATGCAAAATAACCACAGGACAACTACACTCTCACCAAGCTCTAAGAAACATATGGTTTTCAGAACGTTATGTGCTAACTGGGTACCCTCAGGATACATGGTCCAGTCAGGCTGGTTCAATCCGCTACTGTTGAAAGCCTTTAAAGACTGAACATTTTTCTGCACATGATACACTATACACTGGCCATGGTATGAAGAAGAGTTTGAGACCACCTGCTCTCTCTTTCTCGTTCTCCCTGACAAACACACACACACACACACACACACACACACACACACACACACACACACACACACACACACACACACACANCACACACACACACACACACACACACACACACACACACACACACACACACACACACACACACACACACACACACACACACACACACACACAGTTGGAGGTTATAGAGCTAGAAGAATGAGAATGTGCTGTTCCCTGACATCCAGAAGACTTTTTGATTGTGTAAAAGCCCCGTCACGTCAAGGTTCCTTGTTAAAGGATTTAGTGGGAAGCTGAAATTAGGGTTAGGCTATTTATTTTGTTACAGCACTCTCCTTTGCAACATCCCAGCACAGAATCAGAATTCTGTCCACAATAAGGATTATACACCCCATGCATATACCTCCCACCCTTCCCCTCCCCCAACACACTCACATACTATATGATACTCACACATGCACGCACACACACACAGAACGTACACACACACACACATACAGAATGTACACAAACACACATTAGCAGTAGGCTCATTCAAATTTTGTTGACAGATAAAGGTTAGTGCACATTTTAGGAAGTGTACACAGCAGGGTACTTCTCTAAGGAAAGACAAACCACACAAAGCATGTCTTTTCATCTTCACTAAGCTCAAACAAACTCGACTTGTGTCCCTTGTGAGCCACTGTACTGCTGCACGGCAGAATATCTGCTAAGAGGAGACAGTAATTAAGGAGACTTTAAAGAGAAACTGAACGTACCAATTCCATGTTTCTCTGTTGCTCACTAAGAAAAAAAGATGTCGGTCTTGGGGGTGTGGTTCAATGTGGCATTTACTGCTGTTTGTCCCCCATGAGACACCATAGGAACAAAGCCAGTGTTACTTCCTCAAAATAGTCTGAATGAATCTAAGCTAACTCAAGAAAACTGTAATAAATGTGGATGTTTTTGCTGAGGGGGTTGAATGGAAAAAAGGTGCGACGTGTTGCCTTACGTAAACAGAGTCAGATGCGCTGTGCTGATGGGCAGGTCTGTTTCACTGTCTGTATTCTGTGGTAGGATTGGACAGAGTGCAATCACCTCAGCTGTGTATCCCGTGTTAACGGGCAAGTGAGCATTGTCGAAATCAAAACCCAACCCTCAAGTAAGTCATAAACTCACGTACAAAACTCTGTTTTGGACGAGACTGACATTATAGAACAATAGAACAAATGTGTCTGACTAATGCCGATGCCATATAGGCTGTTTTCTGTCAGATAAGTTGTTTACTGCGCACTAAACCCACAGGTAATTCACACCGCTAAGCAGTGAGCTCCCGGTAAGCTTGATGCCTGCACGGTTAGTTACTGTAGTGTCGCTTGAAGACCCATGGCAATACTAATGCAACAAACAACAACACCGATATGTATACAAACCAGTGAATGCTGGTGGGAGGAGCTATGGGAGGACGGGCCCATTGTAATGGCTGCAGTGGAATTAATGGAACGGAGTCYAACATGTGGTTTCCATATGCTCGATGTGTTTGATACCGGTCCACTTATGCCAGTCCAGCCATTACAAGAAGCCCGTCCTCCTATAACTCCTCCCACCAGCCTCCTCTGATGCAAACTATGCACAGCGTCGCTTTAACAGAGCAACTTGCAAAGTAATTCCCAGACTCTGATGAACTCAGAAAGAGGGAGAGAGAGACAGGGAGAGCGAGAGCGTGACTGAGAGTAAATGAGAGAGAGAGAGAGAGCACGGGCGCTGTGTCTCAGAGACGCTACGCGTGAGTAGAGTAGGCTGTGTGGTTCTGGGACTAGAGTACAGTAGATCTGTGTGAAGCCAGTCGGACCGTCATAGTAACTGTAATAGCCAGCAGACCTCGAGCAGAGCAGGGACACTGGAAGACAAGAGTCCGGCTGACAGCTATTGTCAGGACAATGATGATGTCAACCAGAGGGAGGCAGAAACTGTCAGCACTCCATCCTCTCACCTCACAACACCTAGCTAGTTTGCTCACCATGCTGCTTCAAGGACAGTGTCTGAGCGAATGTTAATGTGCGTGCATAGTGGTAAAGTGTATTTTGGCCCGTTTGTGTGTTTTTGTGTGTGTGCGGCGGACAGAGGAGTCAGAGGCAGGCTAATGTGTGTTACACTGCTGTGGTCGGACACACTGAGAGACAGCGAGGCACTCTCCCGCCCACTCTAAGGCTATAGACAGTGACACAATTTAACTCAAACATACCCCCACTTTCAGGGCTAACCTCTCCAACGATAGCTAGATTTCTATTGTCAGAATGAAACGTCGGTATTTGCAGGTTTTGTCTGTCGTAACTGAGGACGCCCTACCCCTGGTGGATCCATTTGTGTCGTGTGGTTTTGTGTAGCCATGGTATAATAGGAGTCCTAACACACATCCTATGGTTATCATCAGGCCCTGTTTGAGTGTGAGTTCGTGTGGGAGAGCTGCTTCTCACTGGTTATCTATTGGATGGCTGCTGTGGTGGTGCTGTGTTTCCACCACCTCCTGCATTCCACAAGACCCAATCTGTGTCAGCAGGCATTTGTTTCACTTAAGGAGTGTATATGCGGCATGAGACATTACGCAGAGGACAAGGACACCAGCCTCTGTGCTGCTCGGAAACCTAATAAATTGCGTGCAGGTAGCATGGAACTCAATAACCATCGCAACAACAATGCCCACAGAGGAGAGAGGGAGGGAGAGAGAGGGAAAGGGAGGGAGAGAGAGGGAAAGGGAGGGAGAGAGAGAGAAAGTGAGAGAGATAGCGAGAGAGAGAGAGAGGGGAGAGAAAGAGAAGAGAGGGAGGGAGGGAAGGAAGGGAAGGAGAGGAAGACAAAAATAGACTGGGAATAAGAGAGAGAGAAAGAGAAACGATGAGGGAGGTGAAGGAAGGGAAGGAGAGAGGGAACAGACAAAAATAGACTGAGGAAGAGAGAGAGAGAGGGAGGGAGTAAGGAAGAGAAGATGGATATGAGATGAGATTGAGAGAGAGAGAGAGCGATGTGATGAAAGTAGTCGTCCATGAGAGATTGGAATGCTGTGAGATGATATAATTTGAGAGTCTTAATGTCTTTCGAGTTGGCTTGTTGGATGGATGCTTTGGAGAGCGAGATGAAGAGAGAGAGAGATGAGAAGTAGATAAGATTAGGTAGAGGTGATGTGATGGAACTTTAGATGGACTCGCAGAGATGGGATGAGAGGGAGAGAGGATGGAGGAACAGTGAATTAATGAGGACTGGCGGACTAGAGAAGAAGAGAGAGAGAGAGAGAGAGAGGATAGAGAGGATAGAGGGGGCCATAGACTGTGTGCTTTACGATGTGAGAAAGACCAGTAGTTTGACTTACCCTGTAATACATTTCATCACCAACAACATAGTGGTTAGACTAGAGAGAGAGCCTCTCTCCAGCTCTGTTATGGTGAGATAGCTAGAGCAGCTGGGTTTCTGCAGGATGCTGAGCTGAAGCAGATGTGGAGGAGTGCAGGAGACCACAACAGGGATATCAGAGACACTTGTTTTATTTTTTTCTGCCAGTGCCCCCCAATGGGACTCTGTGGAACAGCTCAGATCACCATCTCCACTAACACCACTTGTCCAAATAGAGGGACGGACCCTGCTTATACAGTGGAAACACAAACAGACCTTTCTCTGAAAAGAGCGAGATGGGAAATAAATAACACACCGTGCGTGTGTGTATGCGCACACGTGTGTGCATTTGTCCATGTGTCGGTGCGCAAGTGTGTGTGTGTGTGTGTGTGTGTGGATGACCCCCTCCAAGTGCTCCTCTCACATCCTACAGGGGCCAGGGTTAGAAGATCACGCCGCCCCAGCATGGTCACGTTTCAGGGACTGGATCAGGCTGGACTGAGGGCCCCTCTAGCCCCACTGCTGCTGGGCCCAACAGATCTGAGGTCAAGGACAATGTTTGAACACCTGCCCAGCCCCTCTCAGAGCCACGGTGCAGCTTGGGGGAAGGATTGTTGTTTCCCAATAGGAGGAAATATCTGAGTCTTCAGATGGCCCTGCACACTAGTGGACACACCAATAGAGGATGCAGTACTGTTTATACAAACTGTACGTAAACACACTACCAGTGTTACACAACTATTAGAGTCAATGGCACCTGAGAGAAGACAAATTGATTAAAGTAGTCAATTGCTGACATGATCAATAATGAAAGAAAACCAAATAAGATGCTATCTTGTAAATTGCAATCGTTGTGTGAGAGGGAGCTTACAGTACCTGAGAGTGTGTGTGTGTGTGTGTGTGTGTTAGTGTGTGTGGGTGAGTGTGTTTGTGCTCGCCTCACCTTCTTCTTGTCCCTCATGGAGCCTTTTCCACGCACCATGATTTTACATCCTGTCTCTGCCTCCAGCTGCTTGGCTGTCAGCCCCCGTGGTCCCAGGATCCGGCCCACAAAGTTAAACTGCCAGAGAAACACAAACGCACACACGCATTAGAACCAGCGCTTAAAACCCGAGCAGTTCTTCAATGCAGACAACAGGTCACTTTATCATTGATATGTATGTATGAGGACATAGTAGACAGTTGAACGATATCTGTAATGGAAATGTTAATGGGTTTTCTCCAGTCTGACATGTTGAGAAGAGAGAGGAATCAGATACAAAGATATGAAAACACAGAGAGAAAGAACAAAAAAACAAGGTGAGGAGGTCTCTCAAGGGAGCCCCTTGTTTGACCCCTCCATTTCGCTGTAATCTCACGGCCTTATCACCTGCCCGGTGCTCTGACACAACGGCGCTCGACGGCGACATCCGGGAGTGCCTTGCGACCAGCCCTGGGCCGCTGCTGACAAGATAAGGCTTAGCGATCGTTCCCCCATTGATCAGCAGCCTAGGCTCCTCTCTGCTCTTCTCTTCACTGGCCCTCACACTGCCTGTCAGTCAGGACTCAGGAGGGCTGCCTATCGATGAGCTGGGACTGAGACTGACACACAGACAGGTCCTGAACCTTGATGGACACGAGAGACAGACTGACTGACTGACTGACTGCCTGACAGACTGAAAGGCTGCCTCACTAACTGACAGAAAGACAGATAGATGGTGTGACTGACTGCATTACAAAAAAAGTTTATGGCAACTATACCCCCTGAAAACAAGCAAAACAGTGAACAATGAAAGATTTTGCAGATTGGCATTCACCATTATCTCCACTGATCACTTCAGAGTCGACTCGACACTACAGGACGTAGGTTATGAAGACCTGTGGGAAACGTATAGACTGCTATGGTTACCACCTCCTCTGTGGCTATTAAAGCACTGTGCAGCAAAAATAATGGAGCCTCAAGTATCGAGAATCCAGTCAAATGAGGTTCAGGGGCTGGAAGACGGATTTTCTTTCTGTCGGATGCGCAGCTCTCGTGTCAAAAGTGACGTACTGTGCGATGAGCAACGATGAATGTTTATCTTGTGCTTTGCCCGTAATGTGAATCACTTCTTTTCATTTGGCTCTCTCGCTCCCCCTTTCTCCTCTCCTCTCTCCCTCTCTATGGGAATTATATTCATTGGTCTGTAATTCAGGGACAACTTGAAGATCCATCTATTTGTTATGTTATAATATCAACCAGAAAGAAAACAATGTTAAGTACAAAATGTGATATGTACAAGCCTAAAAACATTGTAGAATCTCCAGTTTCATCCTCCATAGCTCTAAATGTGAAGCTTGTGAGAGATGGACATGATAAACAAGGCACATGCTGTCTTTCCTTGTATTTCTGCCCTTGCTGAAAGCCCAGTTGTTTTCGCCATTTGTCAGCTGCCACAGTAAGATGTTGCACCTGGCATGGTTGAAAAGGGCACATTCTGCTGCTTTGCCATGAACTATGCCTTCATACACAACACAATGAGAAAGAAACCAACAAAGGCCATATCTCAGCATAGGGATACAGGGTACTCCACAGAACCAGCCTTCAGCATAATTATCAATGCCTACCATTTAAAATCATTCTGTTGACTTCCCTTTGCAATCTCACTTTGATTGGGCATCACAGAGGTATACAGGTTTTCACAATGGCGCTTGAGAGCTCAGTCAGTCTGTGGTGTCACTCTAGTCCAGGGATGGGCAACTGGCGGTCCATGGCCCGCCCCCTTTAGTAGGGACCGCGGACCAATCTAAAACCATTTACATTTTTTTGTTACTTACTGTTGAGTGTTAAAATAACAACACACGACGTGGAATTTCGAATTTGGTTGTGCATCAGCAGTCACACAATTGGCCGATGTGAACAAAAATGTTTTAGATTAGTTAGTAAGTTTACCAGCCAGCTATCTAAACCTGTAGTAAGCATGGTCCAATTACCGACTGGTATGGGGCCCACTGATCATCAGCTATCATTTCAAATTCAGCAAAAATTTGTCTAGAACCTACAGTATGTGTAGAATTGCATGAAATAAGTTAAAAAATTGCTAAATCTTCTCTCCGCCCCATGGAACGATCTGTAGATTTGCAGCAAACTTGCTTTAAAACTGAAATATTTTCTCTACACCTCATGGCAAAATGTGTAGAATTGCAGGAAATTGCAAGTAKATTTTTTTCTCTTCTCTGTTTTGCTCGCAAGGTGGGGGTATGGATGTGGGTACGCAGACCCACGAGCCACTGCAGTCCCTCATGATGAGTTCCGTTTTTTTTGTGGCCCTCACCCCCATCAAAGTCGCCAATCCCTGCTCTAGTCAATCAAGCGTTCTTGTCTCCTGGAGAAAAATATGTTCCAAGGTGCCCTTTGGGTCTGGACAATCAGAGAAACCACAGGACTTTCTAATTTTCATAAGTACAGCTCAGCTCACATTCACAAAGAACAAAAATCACATAGCTAGGCTACAGTACTTATCTCCACTCTCAGGTAGGGCTGTTGCGGTCATGAAATTTTGCCAGCCGGTGATTGTCAAGCAAATAACTTCCAGTCTCACAGTAATTGACCGTAATCAACATAAACACTTAGCATCTCCTGGCTTCCACTCATAGCCTACAAGCCACTGATGCAGACCTTTGGAACATCTACATTTGAAAAAGTCTAATAAATCCATGTAATATAGGCTACACCATCACAATAAATCCATTATTTATTTTAGACAGGTCAAAACAGGAAATGAAGAAAATGTAGACTATTTCAGAAGAACAGAATAGCATACTATGAGTTGTCCTTACTGTATGTTCGGCCCTGATCTGGCTGTGCCACATGGCTGTGGGCTACACTAGTTAATTTAGTAGACAGCATTTGCTTAGAATTCTGTGGCATTATTTTATAGTATGAAGAATACAACTGAACATAGCTGAATAAAATATAAATAATATTGTCTCCAAATGATTTGAGGGAGTGAGCACATGCGGCTATTCTGTGTTGAGCGGTTAACAAAGAAACAGGTCCTCCTATATACTTAGTTTAGAGTTATTTATGTAACTTTAGTTGTGATACAAATGTTGGTCTATATGTTTTGATGCGACTCCAATGATGGTTTGAAAAAAGTTGCATGAAAGGCATGAGCTCTGCTTTGTTTTTTGGGCAGTCTGCACACACTTCATCAGTCTCTCATTCCCAATTTGACAAGCACTTGATAATGCCTTAAATTTCCCGGCTACATCCCCTTTGTGTGGTTATAATGCACCCTAAAAAAATCCATGCATTTTGCGGCCAGTGGCCGTTGTGCCCTTGGGCTGAATATAATAATTATAATTCCCTTCTCCCGGCTGCGTGCTGAAGCACCTCTTACTCACATGGCTCTCTGTGGTCTTTCTCACAGGCTACAAGTGAAGACAGACACATCGGGGATGCAACTGCGGGCGTCCTTATCAAATTCTGAGGTGCATATTGAAGATATTGGAAGAACTGTCCACATTTACTTTTCGTCACCCAACAAGATGAGTAGGCCTAACGAACAGCAAAAGCAGTAGCCTCTGTCAATCTACTATCCCCCATAGTACAAAAGTTGACCTATTGTATACACGATGCGTATGTATGCCAGTTAGGCTCTACACCCGTTGTAAAGCGGATTAATGTGATTAATTTTAAGAAGTTATTTGGACACTTTAATTGTGATACAAACTATATCAAAACATATAGGCCCATGGGCTAGGCTACATGAGGTGTGTGTCTATGATTTTAAAAAGTTGCAAAAAAAGTATGGTCTGTTTCTTGCCTTATGCTGGACATCACTCACAAGTGATAATATATCATTCACAAGTGATAGGCTACTATTGTCACCGATCACACTATTCTTGATTTAATCTTGTCTTTACTTAAACTAAATAATATAGGTGTGAAATTAGTTTRGATTCAGAARGGACCATTATCATGCACCTGTCTCGAAACAGGGGCAGTGGGAAAATGTCATCTATCAACTTGAATGGACAACGCTTTTCCCGTGGTTCATTTTCATGRCAGCCAGGTAAGAAATACTGCTGTTGAAAAGAGAAGCGATGTGCTTATTATTAGGAAAGTTGAGAAATAAATATAGTAGGTCTAGCCTATAGAAAGCTGATGGGATCCTCCTCTTTTTAATAGATCGCTCTGTTTTCTCACACCATTGCACAGCCTATAGAAATGTTGTGCAACATGAGCTCATGGGCTCTCATGAAGTGTTTGATTCGATTTTTGAATACATTTGCATTGATGTCAGAGAGATTAGAGGGATTATGAGCCGTCCTCCCCTCAACAGCCTCCTGTGATACAAAGCCACTAGCCATAGAACGACCATCACTTTCAGCCTACAATTCAGGAGACAACATCAAGGCAGCTGCCAAGAGATTTAGGATATGGCTCTGTCTATTACACCCTGTCATGATGATGATGATGATGATAAGCATCCTCATGTAGACGATGACCATGTCCTGTAAATGTTCTTTTCCTACCTACCACATTTCAACAAAATACCTGAGCCGTCTATTCAGATACTTGAGCCCTTTTTAGTATTCCAAAGCATGAGAAGACAAAAGGCATTATCATAGTCAAACATTCCCTCCTCCGTAAATTGGGTCATAAAAAAGCATCTGTGAATTCTGTGAGCGGCGTCGCCAGGGCTCTTTTACACACGCTGCCTTATTCATGTGACACAACTCCGACTCAACAAAGCGCAAGTGACAGTGTGGAAGTGAAAGGGGACTCAAAGCAACACTTCTTAGCGCCTCTCGGTCTTCCTCCAGTCTTTTGGCGGTCTTCCTCTGTCACCTGCATTTTGATATCCCTCCTTCAGGAGCATCCTTCTCTCCTCGATATCCGGGAGCGCCTTGCAACCAGCCCTGAGGCGCCACTGACAGGATAAGGCTCAGCGATCGTTACCCCATCGATCAGCAGCCTAGGCTCCTCTCTGTTCTTCACTGGCCTCCACTGCCTGTCAGTCAGGATTCATGAGGGCTGCCTATCGATGAGCTGGGACTGATACTGACACACAGACAGGTCCTGAGCTTTGATGGACAAGAGAGACAGACTAACTGATTGACTGATTGACAGACTGACAGACTGGCATACTGGCAGACTGGCATACTGGCAGACTGGCAGACTAACTGACGACTGACTAACGACTGACAGACAGACAGGCAGACTAACTGATTGACATACAGACTAACTGACTGACTGACTGAGTGACTAAATAACTGAGTTACTGAATGACTGACTGACTGACTGACTGCTGGCAGTCACTATCAAAGTGTATAAAGTTTATAGCAACTATACCCACTGAATACAAGCAAAAACAGAACAACAATGAAAGATTTTGCAGATTGGCATTCACCATTATCTCCACTGATCACTTCATGTAATACAGTCACATTGATAGTGTTTTGAATCAGAGTCGACTCGACACTACAGGACGTAGGTTATGAAGACCTGTGGGAAACGTATAGACTGCTATGGTTACTCCTCCTCTGTGGCTATTAAAGCAAAATAATGAGCCTCAAGTATCGAGAATCCAGTCAAATGAGGTTCAGGGGCTGGAGACGGATTTTCTTTCTGTCGGATGCGCAGTCTCGTGTCAAAAGTGACGTACTGTGCGATGAGCACGATGAAATGTTTATCTTGTGCTTGCCCGTAATGTGAATCACTTCTTTTCATTTGGTCTCTTCGCTCCCCCTTTCTCCTCTCCTCTCTCACTCTCTATGGGAATTATATTCATTGGTCTGTAATTCAGGGACAACTTGAAGATCCCCTATTTGTTATGTTATAATATCAACCAAGAAGAAACAAATGTTAAGTACAAAATGTGATATGTACACAGCTAAAAACATTGTAGAATCTCCAGTTTCATCCTCCATAGCTCTAAATGTGAAGCTCTAATACTATTTTTAGTCTAATACCTATATTTACTTAAAATTGCACGGTTGGTTAGGGCCTGTAAGTAAGCACTTTCCCTGTAAGGTTGCATTCGCGCACGTGACAAATAAACTTTGATTTGATTTGTGAAGAGATGACATGATAAACAGAGCCCATCCTGTCTTTCCTTGTATTTTGCCCTTGCTGAAAGCCCAGTTGTTTTAGCCATTTGTCAGCTGCCACAGTAAGATGTTGCACCTGGCATGGTTGAAAAGGGCACATTCTGCTGCTTTGCCATGAACTATGCCTTCATACACAACACACACCGCTCCCAATGAGAAAGAAACCAACAAAGGCCATATCTCAGCATAGGGATACAGGGTACTCCACAGAACCAGCCTTCAGCATATTATCAATGCCTACCATTTAAAATCATTCTGTTGACTTCCCTTTGCAATCTCACTTTGATTGGGCATCACAGAGGTATACAGGTTTTCACAATGGCGCTTAAGAGCTCAATCAGAGGTGTCACTCTAGTCAATCACACTTCCTTTGCTCCAGGAGAAAATATGCTCCAAGGTGCCCTTTGGGTCTGGACAATCAGAGAAACCACAGGACTTCCTAATTTTCATAAGTACAGCTCAGCTCCCATTCACAGGGAACACAAATCACATAACTAGGCTACAGGGGGTGCGAAGGGGGTGCTGTGGGATTATTTACGATGAAGAGGTAGGGTTTCAGATGTTTTTGGAAGATGGGCAGGGACTCTGCTGTCCTAGCTTCAGGGGAAGCTGGTTTCACCATTGGGGTTCCAGGACAGAGAAGAGGTTTGACTGGGCTGAGCAGGAGCTGCCCTCCCGAAGGGGTGGGAGGGCCAAAGAGACCGGAGTGGCAGAACGGAGTGCTCGGTTGGGGTGTAGGGTTTGAGCATAGCCTGAAGGTAGGGAGGGCAGTTCCTCTTTCTATTCCGTAGGTAAACACCATGGTCTTGTGGTGGATGTGAGCTTCGACTGGAAGCCAGTGGAGTGTGTGGAGGACCGGGGTGACATGAGAGAACTTGGAAGGTTGCTCACCAGACGGGCTGCAGCGTTCTGGATAAGTTGCGGGGCGTTTGATGGCACAAGCAGGAGCCATAGTCAAACATTCCTCCTCCGTAATTGGGTCATAAAAAAAGCATCTGTGAATTCTGTGAGCGGCGTCGCCAGGGCTCTTTTACACATGCTGCTTATTCATGTGACACAACTCCGACTCAACAAAGCGCAAGTGACAGCGTGGAAGTGAAAGGGGACTCAAAAGCCACACTTCTCAGGGCCCCTTCGGTCTCCCTCCAGTCTTTCTCCAATCTTCCTCCAGTCTTCCTCCAGTCTTCCTCTGTCAACTGTATTTTGATATTCCTCCTTCAGGAGCATTCGTCTCTCATCTCCTGCTCTACTCTGCTTTGTGTTCCCTCTCTACTCTCCCATCACACCAAGTTCAGTACTTTGATGCATTTGGCAGTGATGAATGCCTCCGAGTAGGACCGAGGTGGGGTATCGGGCATATTGAGGCTGTGTGTGTATTGAGAGGACAGGTGTGTGTGTGTGTGTGTGTGTGTGTGTGTGTGTGTGTGTGTGTTAGGGTTGCATGATATGGGCCAGAAAAATCGAATTGTGATTTTCTTTTTGACCAAATATTGCGATTGCGATTTCACTTGCGATATAGATCAAAACACTTGGAGGAACTGTTGGAATCATAGAGGTAGAATGTTTTCCATTAAGAACCAAAGTGTAAAGCAGCATCGTTCCTGTTCGGAAACAATCTGTTGACTGCATTTGACCTAACAGAACAGCATGCAAACTTCTAGTGAATCTAACAGCGGGGAGGAGGAACTGTGCTGCTTGATTGGCAGGGGGCGGGGCTTGGTGTGTGTGGGAAGCAGCTGCAACGAAAGAGAGGGAGAAAGACGACAGAGTAAACTATAAAAATGGACTTTACACACGGCTGAGTGGCGTTTCAAAATAAAGCGAAATCTCTTGCCATATGGACATTGCACATGTTAATATTGCCCTATGGTGTGTGTGTCCTTGCCCGTGAGTGTCCTTGCCCGTGAGTGTCCTTGCCCGTGAGTGTCCTTGCCCGTGAGTGTCCTTGCGCGTGAGTGTCCTTGCGCGTGCGTTTCGAGAGGAGTACAAAAAGGGCAGAATTAGAATCCCATTTCCCATCTTGTCAGGCGAAATCTGTGCGAGTAACTGGCAATGTGAGAGAGGGAATTTGTGTTATCAGCGGTGGCAGGTGAGTGTGTTTCAGACAGGAACATTGTCTTTGTGGAGGGTGCCCCCTACCCCCTAACCCCCCATCACGTCCCTCTTCCAGTGTTTACCCTTATCCGTCAGGCCGTTGAGTGAGCCACACGGCAGCTGCAGCTCACTCAGGATCACGATGGGCATTCTCTTTCTTGTAAAGAACCAACACAGGCCCACAGCAGGTGCGCTGGGGTCAAACACAAATGTACGCGTGTCCACTGTCCATGTATTTATAAAGCAAGTGAGTCTCCCACAATCTCGGCCCAACAGCGCGATTTCCACCATGGGATTTGGATGGGTGGACACTGGAACGGGTGGATGGAATGGTACAAATCATTGGAGTGAAAATGGTGGATCCAAATCCCATCCATAGTATTGATCAGAGAGGGAGAGCAGCCTAACTACAGCAGCCAGCCGGAGACGCCAACAGGACAGAGACAGATTGACTTAGTGGACCCTGCAGCCCCGACTCAACCCACCTCACCTCCACTCCCCACTGCTCCCCCGAAACTAAGAGAGAGAGAGAGAGAGAGAGAGAGAGAGAGAGAGGGAGCAGGAAAGTAAGAAAATCCATTGAAGCTAATGGAATGTCTAATATCTGATTTTAAAGGACTCGCCCTATTTACCCAATCTGGACAGTGGAGATGAAGTGTGTTTTCCATCAGCTACAATAAAACGGGAGAGCTGAACATAATTAAGGCCATTTAAGACTGAGAGCACGATGGACCAACCACCAGACACTCACACTGATGTTATTATCTTATGAAGATAAACGAGCTAGCCGCTGTAATAGGCAAATTAATTATTGCATGGCTTCTAAATCGCACTCTGCTCTAATTCCCTTTTGCAGGATGTCTTTTGTTTTCATTATTATGGAGGACAAGAGGCTGAGCGTGGAAGAAGAAAGGCCAGATAGCTCCTTCAGGAGAGGGTGTGTGCGTGCGTGTGTGCACTGTACGTGTGCGCGTTCTTGTGAGTGATTATTGACCTTATCATAATTGACCCAATGATAAATACCAATGGACATTCACATATCTTTTAAAGTGTGTTTGAACATGAAACCCGGGAGAGCAGGGCCTTGAAAATAGTACGAGACATTCCTTTTGGCTCGTCGTAACAGTAATCAGAAAATGGCATCTACCTTCTTCCTATTTGGAATCATATATAATCCCACTTTTCATTTCCAGCGTAAATGATTTCCCTTCCCATAGATTTAGTAGACTGACATTGGTTTTGCGTCATCTGTTTGATCTGTGTGTGGTGAATGACAGAATGAGGTGAGCCTCATCCCGGCCTCAGCCCCTCATCCCGGCCTCAGCCCCTCATCCCGGCCTCAGCCCCTCCTGGGTGATGATGCTGTGTGTTGTCGGAGCGGTCCTAATGTCCTAATGAACCCTAATTAACCTTCATTAGCCAAGCAGTGATCCACAACGCCTGTGTTGCAGTGTTGCTGGCACCTTCCTCTCTCCCCTGCGTCTCCCCTGCGTCTAGCGCTGTTTATAATCATCGCATTAATGAGGGGGCTAATTTATATGCCATAGCTCACCTAATCACAGACACAGACAGCCCTCCCTCCTCTCCTTCTATCTCACCCCTTCACTCAATCTTCTTTGCACCTCAAGTGGACCTCCAGCAGCAGGGATGGGGGGGAGGGCTGCCCTCCTAAACCCAAAGTCACTCCCCCCTGCCCTGACCTRTCTCTCTCAAACACACACACAAACACCTATGCAAGGACGTGCACCAAACACGCACGTCCCTGCTCTCCCTCCCTCCCTCCCCCCTTGACGTTTGTGAAGGATGGCCAAGGCCAAATGAGAAGACCGAGGGAGAATCAATCCAGCCGCACATGCTTCTAATTAATTAATAATCAGTTGTGGTCTCTCTCGCTCATCTCCGCTGTGGACAAGCATGACCCAGAAAAGGACACGCAGCAGCCAAATGATGGATGACGACAGCTCATTCACATTGCCTGTCCCCCTCCCTCCACCCTCTTCCCTCCACCCTCCAACTCAGACTGTTGTATTCACCACAACCCCCAGAAATAGACTAGAATACCATCCATGGACCACTATCTAGCTACACTATTCCCTTCTTTTTTCACACACACACACCACACACACCACACACACACACACACACACACACCACACACACCACACACACACACACACACAACACACACACACACACACACACACACACACCACACACACACACACACACACCACCACACACACGACACACCTCACACACACACACACACACACACAGACTGCAATACCCGAATGATGACAAACAAACAATACAAACTGAGAGGCAATGCCCTTCTGGATTTCTGTATCTCACTGCCTAATAACATTGTTCTGCAAATTGGAACGGGTGTGGGCTGCCAAGCCGGTGGCGGCAGCACTGCGAGGAGTTTGAAGGGGCAAATTCATTTCCGTGCCGCTGCTCTCCTGTCCCAGACACGAGGTTGTTTTCTCTCTTTATTAAACAGACCAGGCCAAGACTCCCCTGCCCCGATTCCCCCACCTCATCTCACTCACACATTCATCATCACCTCACACGCACACGCACACACACACACCCGCCCGCACACACACACACTTCTTTGCAACCCACTGCCCTCTCACTCCTCATACCAACATCTCTCCCAGCCTCTCCTTCCATCGCGACACTTCCCCTTACTGTAGCTCCCTGCTTTACCCCCCACCTTCACTCCCTCTACTCCATGAAGCCACCCAGCACCTCTCTCAGCACCTCGTCACTTCTCCCTTCACACCATGCCACCCCCTACCCGCCCCGCCCCACCATCACCCATCTACCCATTTCGTCCTTCTCAATACCCCCATCTCATCCTCTCCAGGGTAGCACCCTATGCCTGCCTTTTATCATTACCCTCCAAGTGGAGGTAATTGGCATCCCTCAGTAAGTATGCCCAGCACGCGCACACACACACACACACACCATCGCTCCCTCCTCCCACCTGCTATGCCACCCGGTTCTATAATTTAAGTGCTTCGGAAGCAGCTCCATGAAGAGCCATGAACACACCTGCTTTCAGAGCTGACAATTTGAAGTTAATGCTTTCCTACATCGGGGTCCTATGCAATTAGCCATTTCTTACTGTCTCCAGGTGAGAGGTGCTACCGAGGATCATTTAGCTATTTGATTTGGAATTTTAGGACCCCTTAAGGTAAAATCAAATCAAAAAATAAATATKGACGTTTTTGTGAGATGACCGATTTTRGGGATGCCTCAGGGTCTGACAAACACCGCTCTAGCTCTGCCAACTTTCACCGCAGATGCGTACGGGTGACGTCGGCGGATGTGGTGGATTACAGATATCTCTATCTTAAACGGGCAGATTTTGATGGGGGTGTTTTGATTATGCGTGGACATCGACTCTAAGGGGTTAACTACTCTAACCTGTGGAAAACACGTCACTATCAGTCATGATAACTGTATGCCACAAACATCCACACAACACTACACACACACACACACACACACACACACACACACACACACACACACACACACACACACACACACACACACTCACACACACACACACACACACACACACACACACACACACACACACACACACACACACACACACACACACACCACACAGCACACACACACACACACACACAGGGCTCAGCACTCTCACGGTGGGGGCAACTTGAAGTCCTGGCATTTCATCTCCCAGTGTTCCTAATGAACCCATCCTCAGTAATAATGATCCCCTCTGTCCTTCAGAGCAGCAAGGACAGCCAGCATCGACACCCAGTCACTCTTCTGCTGCTGGCCTTTCCAGGAGATTAGTAGAGCAGACAAACACACAAGGACGGATATAGAAACTAAAAGACCCATAAACGTAGCTCACACTATCTACAGCCAACACAGGCAGACAGACTGCAGAGACAGTACCCCTCAATTCCTAAAGGAATGTCACCAAAGCTCAATCAATTCATACATCAACTACATTTACCACAATATCCATATTCACAATTTGTTACAAATTCATAACATGCAACATGAAAATGGCTCTTCTGGGGGAAGGAATCCAATATTTCCAGATACACTGGTCAATAGGAAACGGTCTGACTCAACCGCCCTGGGGAAATAAGGTGGCATAAACAACCATTTTATAGCCTTAAAACTTCAGCAGAAATACAGCGGACTAATCTGGACTGGAGCGGTGTGTTTAAACCTCCAAGGATTCACCTCCACTAATGCTGCCCACGCAAGAATCCGCCACTCAAAGAAACAAGTTCATTGGGATCAATCAGCTCGGAGCTCGACTCGCTCCCCCTGGGCCAGGAGGGTTAGGCGAGCAGGATCTGAAGGCGATTGCTTAAAAGATTTGTTAACTGCTAGGCAGGTTCAGGTGCGAGTTAGAATCAACATACGGTTGAGGGGAGTRCAATGTGAGGACTTCTACAGATTATTTGAGGTACATACTGCATCTTCTGCCTAGTACCCACTATCTAATGTATTTCTGTGTTTTTTTAATGATATAATATGTTTACATGACTAATAATACCGAGGTAAAGAAACAGCACAGCAGTTCAGAAATGATATAGTAGATATGGTACCGGACCGTAAATTACAGAATTTTCTATTTTCAGAATCTTTCAACAATGTAGTGGTGATTGTACAGTACTGGTATGATTCAGATTAAGGGAATTCATTGAGGGACATTATTCAAGACCATGTCAATAAATACAGGGAAGGTGAAACTATTCTGCACATAGGACATATCAGTCCAATAACGGTAGCTATCCCTCAGGTTTACATGTCCAGTCAGAATCCCCCTCCGCCCACCTCCTAACCTAATCAATAACTGGGATATGGGCCCATCTTCTAATGCAGAGGAAACTAGATTACCTGGATTTGTAAAAACCTAGTAATCCAATAAGCTTTATACTGAATAGAGCTGCGCCCAGTATACCAGAAATGATATTATTCAGATGAATCTAGGAAAGTGCCTTGACGCAAACATACATTTTTCATTGGAAACTTGGTGGTGGTCCTTCAGGTGCGCGCGTGTGTGTGGGGAGATGACGTGAGTGCGCGCGTGCGTGCATAATCGCACGACAGGTTGTACTCACATCGGGGTACTCTTTAACAGGGACAAAGAGCTTCTCCTGGAGCTGCACGATGGGGCCCACTGCGTCAGGGAGCTCYCTGCTCCMCTTCTCTGTGCTGCCGTTTAGCGTGTCGTTGTACATGTCCTTGCGCACCCGGCTGATCTCTGGAGGAGAGGAGGAGAAACAAACACGTCAGTCGGGTCATCGTCAGAGCAACAGAGGTACTGGTCTACACAGAAACTGCAATAAAGTGCGAGACAGATTGGTAAGGATACCAGTCACACCATAACGAATAAAGACTAACACGGGTTCATAGACCCGATCATACAACCACATATGAGTGACATATACAGTAGACCCTATATAGTAGTTGAAGAATCAAGACAACCCGTATGACAGGTAGAGACAAACACCTGTCTCCTTTAGCTACCTCCAACTGCTCTACAGATGTAAGACCTTACCACACCTGTCTCCTTTAGCTACCTCCAACTGCTCTACAGATGTAAGACCTTACCACACCTGTCCTCTTTAGCTACCTCCAACTGCTCTACAGATGTAAGACCTAACCACACCTGTCTCCTTTTAGCTACCTCCAACTGCTCTACAGATGTAAGACCTTACCACACCTGTCTCCTTTAGCTACCTCCAACTGCTCTACAGATGTAAGACCTTACCACACCTGTTCCTTTAGCTACCTCCAACTGCTCTACAGATGTAAGACCTTACCACACCTGTCTCCTTTAGCTACCTCCAACTGCTCTACAGATGTAAGACCTTACCACACCTGTCTCCTTTAGCTACCTCCAACTGCTCTACAGATGTAAGACCTAACCACACCTGTCTCCGTTAGCTACCTCCAACTGCTCTGCACGATGTAAGACCTAACCACACCTGTCTCCGTTAGCTACCTCCAACTGCTCTACAGATGTAAGACCTTACCACACACTGTCTCCTTTAGCTCCTCCAACTGCTCTACAGATGTAAGACCTAACCACACCTGTCTCCGTTAGCTTACCTCCAACTGCTCTACAGATGTAAAGACCTAACCACACCTGTCTCCTTTAGCTACCTCCAACTGCTCTACAGATGTAAGACCTTACCACACCTGTCTCCTTTAAGCTACCTCCAACTGCTCTACAGATGTAAGACCCTTACCACACCTGTCTCCTTTAGCTACCTCCAACTGCTCTACAGATGTAAGACCTTACCACACTGTCTCCTTTAGCTACCTCCACCTGCTCTACAGATGTAAGACCTAACCCACACCTGTCTCCTTTAGCTACCTTCCAACTGCTCTACAGATGTAAGACCTTACCACACCTGTCTCCTTTAGCTTACCTCCAACTGCTCTACAGATGTAAGACCTTACCACACCTGTCTCCTTTAGCTACCTCCAACTGCTCTACAGATGTAAGACCTTACCCCACACCTGTCTCCTTTAGCTACCGTCCAACTGCTCTACAGATGTAAGACCTTACCACACCTGTTCCCTTTAGCTACCTCCAACTGCTCTACAGATGTAAGACCTTACCACACCTGTCTCCTTAGCTACCTCAACTGCTCTACAGATGTAAGACCTTACGCACACCTGTCTCCTTTAGCTACCTCCAACTGCTCTACAGATGTAAGACCTTACCACACCTGTCCTCCGTTAGCTACCTGCCAAGTGCTCTGCAGATGTAAGACCTAACCACACCTGTCTCCGTTAGCTACCTCCAACTGCTCTACAGATGTAAGACCTTACCACACCTGTCTCCTTTAGCTACCTCCAACTGCTCTACAGATGTAAGACCTAACCACCCTGTCTCCGTTAGCTACCTCCAACTGCTCTACAGATGTTAAGACCTAACACAACCTGCTCCTTTAGCTACCTCCAAACTGCTCTACAGATGTAAGACCTTACCAACACCTGTCTCCTTTAGCTACCTCCAACTGCTCTACAGAATGTAAGACCTTACCACACCTGTCTCCTTTGCTACCTCCAACTGCTCTGCAGATGTAAGACCTTACCACACACTGTCTCCTTTTAGCTACCTCCAACTGCTCTAAGATGTAAGACCTTACCCAACCTGTCTCCTTTAGCTACCTCCAACTGCTCTAAAGATGTAAGACCTTACCACACCTGTCTCCTTTAGCTACCTCCAACTGCTCTACAGATGTAAGACCTTACCAACACCTGTCTCCTTTAGCTACCTCCAACTGCTCTTACAGATGTAAGACCTTACCACACCTGTCTCCTTTAGCTACCTCCAACTGCTCTACAGATGTAAGACCTTACCACACCTGCTCTCACTTACACAACTCTGGTACATTACGTAGAGGAAACCATGGGCATACACGCATCAGAAAACACATCGGTGCTTGTCTGCCTAAATAATACTGTTGCAGGAAGAGCTGCACGTCAAGCATATTCAAAACGCATGTATGAATGTAACATCTCTGGGTGGCTTTTGTCTCTTTCATAGTACGAGATGACTTTGATTCTGAAGGGATTGCTGAGTATCTCTCTCCACCATCATCCATCGACAATGACGTGTGGAAACGTTAAAGAAAGGTATGAAAACAACAATGAGACAATGCATACCTTTCATGAAGCTGTCAACTGTCAAGCCTGCCAGCTGTGCCCCTATTACTGATAATGCAATATATATGTAAACAATATCACACAGACAGACACACATTCAGACATGAGCCAAACATGACACGTACACACATACTTGGAAAAGATAACTTAATCCACCACATTAATTCAGCCAACACACACACACACACACACACACATACACACTGGGTGGCTACGGTATGCCAACAACAGCTGAAGGCATGAAAATAACAGATATACAGACATTTGAGAAGCTTAATTCAAAGGCTACAGAGCGACAGACAACTCAGACTGGGGAGTCATGTAACCTCAGGCATAACCTCAATAAACAAGTCGAACTGCTGGGCTGTGGGCCTCCTCTCAAAACTCTCTCAGCGGCAGAAAAAAGACGCCAGTAAGTCAATACTGTAGTATTGATGACCGAGGGAGTGAGAAGAGAACGGGAAAGAGAGAGATGAGCAGAGAGAAATAAACAGGGAGGGAGGGAGGGAGGGAGGGAGGGAGGGGGGAGGGAGGGAGGGAGGGAGGGAGGGAGGGAGGGAGGAGGGAGGGAGGGAGGGAGGGAGGTTAAATGAAAGAGAGGGAGAACGTGAGGCACACACCTGCCTTGAACAAAACGTGGAGCTATATGTCATTTCACATGGCCTGTGTGCACCGCAGAGGAAGAAGCAGGGAGATGGAGGACCGGTAATCATGGTAAATTACTTTTAGAGACATTCGGTCCTTTTAACGAAGGGGGTTCTAACCTCTCCGTTCACGTAGTTAAACCGAGCGGATGTTATCCCGAGGAGAGAAAGCAGGGAAGAAGTGAGAGAGAAAAACGAGAGAGGGAGAGAGAGAAGAAGGAAGAAGAGGGAGAGAAAGAAGGAAAGGGAGAGCGAGAGGCAAAGAGAAGGCAAGAGAGATAAGAGAGAAAGAAGGCGATGAGAAGATGGAGAGAGAGAAGGAGTGAAAGAGATATATGGAGAAAGAGAGCGTTCTAAAAGGTGGAGAGGATCATTAAAACCACCACCTCTGTTAATATTTCATCAAATCCATGAAAATATCACGTCCCTAGCAAGCACCGGCACACATGGGCTAATTCTATGATATTCTCTGGGGCAAACCACGAAAGATGGAGAGCATGTATATTAAAATGGAGATGGCTTCCTGACATGCTTCGCATGCATTCATCATATTACATAATGTACACTGATACGCCACAACACCCATGACTTAATTGGTTTCTTTCACCACGCAGGGAGGGTCCACCGAGACCTGCCACACACACGACCAATGTGACACACAACACAGAGAGAGAGGTACAAATGCCTCCTCAGTAACCTCAGCCTTGACCAGCGTGGAAGTATGGTCATTATCCAGACGTCCATCATCATCACATTGATCCTGTATGTCGGGGAGCCCAGTGTGATGGAGAGTGAGGTTGCAGCTGGTGGATGGGTTTATGGCCTATTGTTAATGGTAGGTGATTTAAACAGCCCCCTGTGGGATGGTCAAGGCTGGCACTGTGGTGGGAAAAAACATCCCAAGAGAAAACGTCCTTGCAAAGAGGAGCCAGAGGAGTAAAATAAACTAGAGAACTGTTAGCCACTCTGGATAAGGGATAAGAGCATCTGCTGAATTACATCAATGGTAAATGTGATGAAAAAAACCCAGCACTGAAACCCTTCTCTGTCTACACCATCACAAGACAAAGCACTCGCTCTAGTGGTATCGACAAGCTGGCACAACAGCTCGCTGCCAAAATAATGGAATCATCTGTATTTCAGTTCCCATGAATGCAGATGGAATGGCTCCAGTTGCTATTGTTATAGTAATCTACAGTAGCGCAGCATCTTCATTTGTAATGTGTGGGAGTAACAGTTACAGCTAGGTAGCATAGAGAGAAACGCTCATTTAGATGTGCTGTGGCGTATGGGCTATTGTCGAAACATGAGGTACATAGGAAAGGAACCGCCTTGAGAGCATTTGCAACGAAAATAAAATAAAAGGGGATTTGGGACCGAGCCTGGGGGAATTCCAACCTGAAATATTTTTAGTAAATCATCCAGCGTCGTTATACATCATAGCTTAGTCCTACATGTGAATGTCTGCTACGTACATAAATACCGATCGTGTTTTTTCCCAAGCGTCTGGCAATGCCACTTCTGCCCTTTAAAACACATGGAGATATGTGTAAGGGATTAGGGCTGAAAACATGCAGAGGCGGCGATATATTCGAGGGCCCTTGTTGGGCGTGACGGCGGCCAATTC
>NC_036865.1:9190979-9195829 GCF_002910315.2 Salvelinus sp. IW2-2015 | reverse complement strand
TACCTCCAACTGCTCTACAGATGTAAGACCTTACCACACCTGTCTCCTTTAGCTACCTCCAACTGCTCTACAGATGTAAGACCTTACCACACCTGCTCTCACTTACACAACTCTGGTACATTACGTAGAGGAAACCATGGGCATACACGCATCAGAAAACACATCGGTGCTTGTCTGCCTAAATAATACTGTTGCAGGAAGAGCTGGTCACAAGCATATTCAAAACGCATGTATGAATGTAACATCTCTGGGTGGCTTTTGTCTCTTTCATAGTACGAGATGACTTTGATTCTGAAGGGATTGCTGAGTATCTCTCTCCACCATCATCCATCGACAATGACGTGTGGAAACGTTAAAGAAAGGTATGAAAACAACAATGAGACAATGCATACCTATTCATGAAAGCTGTCAACTGTCAAGCCTGCCAGCTGTGCCCCTATTACTGATAATGCATATATATGTAAACAATATCACACAGACAGACACACATTCAGACATGAGCCAAACATGACACGTACACACATACTTGGAAAAGATAACTTAATCCACCACATTAATTCAGCCAACACACACAACACCACACCATCAACACACATACACACTGGGTGGCTACGGTATGCCAACAACAGCTGAAAGGCATGAAAATAACAGATATACAGACATAGAAGCTTAATTCAAAGGCTACAGAGCGACAGACAACTCAGACTGGGGAGTCATGTAACCTCAGGCATATACCTCAATAAACAAGTCGAAACTGCTGGCCTGTGGGCCTCCTCTCAAAACTCTCTCAGCGCAGAAAAAAAGACGCCAGTAAGTCAATACTGTAGTATTGATGACCGGAGGGAGTGAGAGAGAACGGAAAGAGAGAGATGAGCAGAGAGAAATAAAAACAGGGAGGGAGGGAGGGAGGAGGAGGGAGGGAGGGAGGGAGGGAGGGAGGGGAGGGAGGAGGGAGGGAGGGAGCGGAAAGGGAGGGAGGGAGAGGTTAATATTTGAAAAGAGAGGCCGAGAACGTGAGGCAACACCCTGCCTCCCTGAAACAAAACGTGGAGATCATATGTCATTTTCACATTGGCCTGTGATGCCACCGCAAGAGGAGAAGCAGGGAGATGGAGGACCGGTAATCATGGTAAATTACTTTTAGAGACATTCGGTCCTTTTAACGAAGGGGGTTCTAACTCTCCGTTCCGTAGTTAAACCAGCGGATGTTATCCCCGAGGAGAGAAAGCAGGGAAGAAGTGAGAGAGAAAYCGAGAGAGGGAGAGAGAGAAGGAAAGGAAGGAAGAGGGAGAGAAAGAAGGAAAGGGAGAGCGAGAGGCAAAGAGAAGGCAAGAGAGATAAGAGAGAAAGAAGGCGATGGAGAGATGGAGAGAGAGAAGGAGTGAAAGAGATATATGGAGAAAGAGAGCGTTCTAAAAGGTGGAGAGGATCATTAAAACCACCACCTCTGTTAATATTTCATCAAATACATGAAATATCCACGTCCCTAGCAGCACCGGCACACATGGGCTAATTCTATGATATTCTCTGGGGCAAACCACGAAAGATGGAGAGATGTAATTAAAATGGAGATGGCTTCCTGACATGCTGCCATGCATTCATCATATACATAATGTACACTGATACGCCCACAACACCCATGACTTAATTGGTTTCTTCACACGCAGGGAGGGTCCACCGAGACCTGCAAACACACACGACCAATGTGACACACACACAGAGAGAGAGGTACAAATGCCTCCTCCAGTAACCTCAGCCTTGACCAGCGTGGAAGTATGGTCATTATCCAGACGTCCATCATCATCACATTGATCCTGTATGTCGGGGAGCCCAGTGTGATGGCAGAGTGAGGTTGCAGCTGGTGGATGGCTTTATGGGCCTATTGTAATGGTAGGTGATTTACAGCCCCCTGTGGGATGGTCAAGGCTGGCACTGTGGGAAAAAACATCCCTAAGAGAAAACGTCCTTCAAGAGGAGCCAGAGGAGTAAAATAAACTAGACGAACTGTTAGCCACTCTGGATAAGGGATAAGAGCATCTGCTGAATTACTCAAATGTAAATGTGATGAAAAAAACCCAGCACTGAAACCCTTCTCTGCTCTACACCATCACAAGACAAAGCACTCGCTCTAGTGGTATCGACAAGCTGGCACAAGCTACTGCTGCCAAATAATGGAATCATCTGTATTTCAGTTCCCATGAATGCAGATGGAATGGCTCCAGTTGCTATTGTTATAGTAATCTACAGTAGCGCAGCATCTTCATTTTGTAATGTGTGGGAGTAACAGTTACAGCTAGGTACATAGAAGAAAGAAAGCTCATTTAGATGTGCTGTGGCGTATGGGCTATTGTCGAAACATGAGGTACATAGGGAAAGGAAACCGCCTTGAGAGCATTGCAACGAAAATAAAAATAAAAGGGGATTTGGGACCGAGCCTGGGGGAATTCCAACCTGAATTATTTTAGTAAATCATCCAGCGTCGTTATACATATAGCTTAGTCCTACATGTGAAATGTCTGCTACGTACATAAATAACGATCGTGTTTTTCTCCCAAGCGTCTGGCATGCCACTTCTGCCTTTAAAACACATGAGATATGTGAAGGGATTAGGGCTGAAACATGCAGAGAGGCGATATATTGAGGCCCTTTGTTGGGCGTGACGGCGGCCAATTCAGCATTCATTTTCCCCCTCCCCGGGATGCCATACATTTCAGTTATTACTCTGAGTCGTGAACACTGCTGCTGTTTCAAGCTCGCCGATGAAATAGACAACCACAGCTAATGCAAGAGGAAGGGGAAGTGCAGGGATAAAATACTGCCAAGTTAATTTAATGCATGATTTCAGGGAAACGGTGTGATCTTATAAAATCACGCTGGGTAATTTAATTAAGTTGTCAGATTAATATTTGATCATGTGCAGATGTTTATTGGTGCTGGGAATTAGAGGCTGACACGGGAACAGGACTCCGGCGGGTCTTGCAGGTCCCGCGGGATTCTGGTAGGAATGGGAGTCAAGTTCTAGAGTCAAGTTCAGGACAGGACAGGATCAACAGTCCACAGGAACAGTTATAAACAGAGTTTTTTTGGGGTGGAAATATGTCATGCGAGGAGCATTTCATAAAAAAACAACGACTGTGTAGGCTTGGCCTAATATAGTTTACTTAATAAAAATTTATTTAACAAAGGGTAATCCCCCCCCCCCCGTCAATCGTTTCAGTTGTAGCCAGTCACTATAGGTTACCTCAGATGCCAGTCTACCTCAGTAGGCTAAATGATGAAGCCTTCAATAGAGGAATTGCAACGTCTTGTTGCAGCCAAAGACCTATCACTAACAATATCAGTAGAGCCAAGGAAATAGCAATGTTTCAGCTCAATTTAATGGAGTTGTCTTTGGCAATGAAGGATGGCTTGTAAAAAAAAAAATGGTGCTGTTTAATCAAATAGGATACCAACCGGAGAGCTGGACAAGCGGCCTAAAACGGCAGAGCTGCTCTACTCCCAACAACTGACCATCGAGCCCAATCGTTTGCGTATTTTACTAAACCCGTGCCATCTGAGGTGAAAAGTGAAATAAAAACAGATTGACTTATGCAGTATTGCCACTCAGTAAAACAAACAATGTTTGTACATGTTAATGTATTGTAAATGTTGATATGTGCACAGTGCTCAGCTGTAGGCTACAGTTTTAAGCCAGTGCTGTGCAGAGACAGACCATCCTGCCGGGGCCTCTGTCCTCGTCCTCCAGCTTAATCCATCTACCTGTCGGTCATTTAGAATACGCTGTTATCCAGAGTGACGTAGGCCTACAGTCAGTGCATTTAACTAAGATACGGTAGGTAAGACAACCACATATCACAGTCGCATAGCGCATTATTTTAATCATTTTCAATACTTCCGAAACAAACACAATAAGCTACATATTTCTGGGTGCAAAAACGAGCACAGGACGGGAGTGATTTTTATTGGGAAAAGACAGGACATTTCCGGGGTTATAGAACTGTTGCGGGATCAGGACAGTACAGGAAAATAATTGACAGGACAAGACCGGACAGGAATGAGTTTTCACTCCCACGTCAACCTCTACTAGGAATGTCTCGATTATGAGACGTAAATCAGTGTGAATGAATTGTGTATGTCGGGTTGTGCGTTCTTTTGGCCGATTCCTGAGTATTGTCCAGTGGTCCGACTGGAACCCCAGTCCAAAAGGTAACGTAACATTTGTTCTATTGTAAAGGAACAGTGACAATCTGACAAGGGTATGATGACATTTGTGATGCTCATCCAAGTGATCCTGAGAGAGAGATTCAATACACACAGATTCATTCAACCTACAATTGAACACAATCTGCCGCATGTATCTACAGCAACGAGCCTCTGCTTTCCTGAACATCGCACACTATTAGCCTAGCCTGAGAGCAAATGACCCTCACAGACACAAGCTTGCATCCACGAGCCCTTAACCATCGCACCGCATCATGGGAAACCTTAAACAGTTAGTTTCTCATTCAATAATCAGAATGAAGCAGGGTTGTGGTGAAAATCAAAGTAAAGATCACGAGCAAATAGTCTCTGTTCAATTACCAGCCTGGAGGAGATGTGACACTTCTGCCATAAGATTGAAAAAGCAGCCGGACATTACTGCAGTATTTACTATAGTATTCTACAACATTCTGTCGCAAGAAATACACATGATCGAGGGACACTACATTGTGTAGTATAGTATTCTACAGTTTATTACAGAATTCCATAGTAAGTACTGTAGTATTCTATAGTAAGCTGTGTTATTTTTTTATGTGGGTGAGATCAGTGTATCAGATGCAGTGTGTGTGTGTGTGTGTGTGTGTGTGTGT
>NC_036865.1:9189311-9190403 GCF_002910315.2 Salvelinus sp. IW2-2015 | reverse complement strand
AGAGAGAGAGAGAGACAGAGAGAGAGAGAAACAGAGACTGAGAGAGACAGAGAGACAGAGACAGAGAGAGAGAGAAACAGAGACAGAGAGAGACAGAGAGACAGAGAGACAGAGAGAGAGAGAGAGAGACAGAGAGAGAGAGAGTATCGTCCTGACACCCTCCTGTGTTTGTAATTACGGGCTCTGTGAGTGGCGACCACATCGGGAGTGACGGTTCAGTCAGGACGGGGGGATGAGGGTGAGCGCTCAAACAGAGATGCCATCTGGACCTGTGCTTCCTTCAGAATAATAATTATCATCCTTTGCCCCCTCCCCCTCTCTACAGTGTACCTGCGTAGTGTCCACCTACGAATACAGAGCTCTGATCCCAGCTAAATCAATCCATCACAAGATGGACTTCAGCTCCAGTAATTTGGGATGATTCCATTTTGGGGGGCAAATAGGGAGATACATCTCTGTGTACGGTCCAGTTGCCTCATTCTCCTCTATGAAAATATATACTGCTCTAGTTTAGACCCCTCATGGCTGTGGATTCTCTCTAGAGAATACATGGAGAGGAACTAGGAAGACCAGTTCAAAGGTCAGATGATAGGGGACCAGCAAGCACCCTTCAGATGACGGTCTTCAGATGACTAGGGGGCTGTGTCATTGGGGGACAAGGTGCCATATCTAAATGTCCAGCCGGCAGGCCGCAGCTCATATCCCACTGCCATTATTGACTCAGGGGCCCGGTGGGCACAAACCAGCTGTGCCCTAAAGAAAGTCTCCTGAAACCTCTCGCTCTGACAAAAATGAGCAGGGACACTCCCTGTCACGAAGAAGAGACGAGAGGGAGGAGAAAAGAGGAGGAGGAGGGGGATGCGCACCCTGCACTGCCTGCTCTGGCACAGACCCACTTCAATTAGCTTAGTGTTGCGGAGTGGTGGAGCTAGCAGATCCTAGTAGCAGAGCCTAGTAGCAGAGCCTAGCAGCAGAGCCTAGTAGCAGAGCCTACTGTAGTAGCAAAGCCTAGTAGCAGAGCCTAGCAGCAGAGCCTAGCAGCAGAGCCCACTGTAGTAGCAGAGCCTAGTAGCAGAGGCTAGCAGCAGAGCC
>NC_036865.1:9185424-9188754 GCF_002910315.2 Salvelinus sp. IW2-2015 | reverse complement strand
CCTAGTGGCAGAGCCTACTGTAGTAGCAAAGCCTAGTAGCAGAGCCTAGCAGCAGAGCCTAGTAGCAGAACCAACTGTAGTAGCAGAGCCTAGTAGCAGAGCCAACTGTAGTAGCAGAGCCTAGTAGCAGAGCCTACTGTAGTAGCAGAGCCTAGTAGCAGAGCCTAGTAGCAAAGCCTACTGTAGTAGCAGAGCCTAGTAGCAGAGCCTAGTAGCAAAGCCTACTGTAGTAGCAGAGCCTAGTAGCAAAGCCTACTGTAGTAGCAGAGCCTAGTAGCAAAGCCTACTGTAGTAGCAGAGCCTAGTAGCAAAGCCTAGCGGCAGAGCCTAGCAGCAGAGCCTACTGTGGTAGCAGAGCCTAGCAGCAGAGCCAGTTGAGTATTTTAGTCAAAACGGCGCCGAAGCAGAAGGGAGATGCTTTACGTGTTAGTTTATCTGCGTTGTTTGTAACTTATTTTTTTACTATTTTTGTACATAATGTTGCTGCTACCGTCTCTTATGACCGAAAATAACTTCTAGACATTAGGACTGCGATTACTCACCACGGACTAGCAGAATCCTTTTTCTTCTTTCACGACTCTGACGAGCCCGAGGCAGAGGATATACGGCTCCCTCGGGAACAAGCCCCGACCCCAGTGATCTGCGTGAAGAGGAGGCGGAGAAAGAGAGGCCGGAGAGCGGGCTGCCTTCTGAGGAGTAGGAGGCGATCGAATAAACCCCCACTCCCCTCAATTCTGCTCGCAAACATGCAATCTTTGGACAATAAAATGGACGAGTTATTGGGAAGATGAAACTACCAACGGGACATTAAAAACTGTAACATCTTATGCTTCACGGAGGCGTGGCTGAACGACGACAATATCAACATACAGCTGGCTGGTTATACGATGTACCGGCAGGATAGAACAGCGGCGTCTGGTAAGGCAAGGGGCGGCGGTCTATGTATTTTTGTAAATAACAGCTGGTGCACGATATCTAAGGAAGTCTTGAGTCATTGCGCGCCTGAGGTCGAGTTTCTCATGATAAGCTGCAGAACACATTACCTACCGAGAGAGTTCTCATCTATATTCTTTGTAGCTGTTTACATACCACCACAGTCAGAGGCCGGCACCAAGATAGCATTGAATGAGCTGTATTCCGCCATAAGCAAACAAGAAAACACTCACCCAGAGGCGGCGTTCCAAGTAGCCGGGGACTTTAATGCAGGGAAACTTAAATCAGTTTTACCTAATTTCTGTTAAATGTGCAACCAGAGGGAAAATAACTCTGGACCACCTATACTCCACACACAGAGATGCATACAAAGCTCTCCCTRATCCCTCCATTTGGKAAATCTGACCATAATTCTATCCTCCTGATACCTGCTTACAAGCTAAAATTAAAGCAGGAAGCACCAGTGACTAGATCAATAAAAAAGTGGTCAGATGAAGAAGATGCTAAGCTACAGGACTGTTTTGCTAGCACAGACTGGAATATGTTCCAGGATTCCTCCAATGGCATTGAGGAGTACACCACATCTGTCATTGGCTTCATCAATAAGTGCATCGATGACGTCGTCCCCACAGTGACCGTACATACCTCAACCAGAAACCATGGATTACAGGCAGCATCCGCACTGAGCTAAAGGTTAGGGCTGCCGCTTTCAAGGATCGGGACTCTAACCCGGAAGCTAATAAGAAATCCCGCTATGACCTCCGACGAACCATCAAATAGGCAAAGCATCAATACAGGACTAAGATCGAGTCATACTACACCGGCTCTGATGCTCGTCGGATGTGGCAGGGCCTGCAAACCACTACAGACTACAAAGGGAAGCACAGCCGAGGGCTGCCCAGTGACACGAGCGTACCGGACGAGCTAAACTACTTCTATGCTCGCTTCGAGGCAAATAACACTGAAACACGCATGCGAGCACCAGCTGTACTGCAGCCGATGTGAGTAAGGCCTTTAGACAAATCAACATTTACAAGGCTGCAGGGCCAGACGGATTACCAGGACGTGTACTGCGAGCATGCGCTGACCAACTAGCAAGTGTCTTCACTGAAATGTTCAATCTCTCCCTGTCTGAGTCTGTAATACCAACATGTTTTAAGCAGACAGCCATAGTGCCTGTGCCCAAGAACACTAAGGTAACCTGCCTAAATGACTACCGACCCYTAGCACTCACGTCTGTAGCCATGAAGTGCTTTGAAAGGCTGGTCATGGCTCACATCAACACCGTCATCCCAGAAACCCTAGACCCACTCCAATTTGCATACCGCCCCAACAGATCCACAGATGATACAGTCTCTATTGCACTCCACACTGCCCTTTCCCACCTGAACAAAAGGAACACCTATGTGAGAATGCTATTCATTGACTACAGCTCAGCGTTCAACACCATAGTGCCCTCAAAGCTCATCAATAAGCTAAGGACCCTGGGACTAAACACCTCCCTCTGGACTTCCTGACGGGCCGCCCCCAGGTGGTAAGGGTAGGTAACAACACATCCTCTATGCTGATCCTCAACAACTGGATCCTGGACTTCCTGACGGGCCGCCCCCAGGTGGTAAGGGTAGGTAACAACACATCCGCTAAGCTGATCCTCAACACAGAGGCCCCTCAGGGGTGCATGCTCAGTCCCCTCCTGTACTCCCTGTTCACTCATGACTGCACGGACAGGCACGACTCCAACACCATCATTAAATTTGCCGATGACACAACAGTGGTAGGCCTGATCACCGACAACAACGAGACAGCCTATAGGGAGGTCAGAGACCTGGCCGTGTGGTGCCAGGACAACAACCTCTCCCTCAACGTGACAAAGGAAATGATTGTGGACTACAGGAAAAAGAGGACAGAGCACGCCCCCAACACCCTCTCATCGACAGGGCTGCAGTGGAGCAGGTTGAGAGCTTCAAGTTCCTTGGTGTCCACATCCCCAACAAACTAACATGGTCCAAGCACACCATGACAGTCYTGAAGCGGGCACGACAAAACCTATTCCCCCTCAGGAGACTGAAAAAGATTTGGCATGGGTCCTCAGCATCCGGACTTCTATACCAGGCGGTGTCAGAGGAAGGCCCTGAAATTTCAAAGATCGCCCTAGTCATAGATGTTCTCTCTGCTGCGGCATGCAAGCGATAACCGGCGGCGCAAGTCTAGGCACAGGCTTTAAACGCTTCTACCCCAGCATACAGATCCTGAATCTAGTTCAAGTGCTACCGATATTCCTTTGCACCTCCACAATGCATCTCGTTGTCATCTTGCATCGTCACTTTAATTAACTCTACCTACATGTCATACTCGCTCACTATACCGTGCCGCGTTGCTCTGCACCGGCCCCCTGTA
>NC_036865.1:9183769-9185399 GCF_002910315.2 Salvelinus sp. IW2-2015 | reverse complement strand
TGTATATATTGTTATTTTTTACTGCTGCTCTTTAATTACTTGTTACTTTTATCTCTTATTCTTATCCGTATTTTTTTTAACTGCACTGTCGGTTATGTGCTCGTAAGTAAGCATTTCACTGTAAGGTCTACAACTGTTGTATTCGGCGCAAGTGACTAATAACATTTGATTTGATTTGATTTTTGAAAACCACTGTATGCTGGTGCAGACGGCCGCCTGATCAGAAAGACATGGGTGACAGTCCTCATTATCCGCCGTGCTACCTAATCACATACAGCAGCGACTGTACCCATACACAGCAACACACACAGCAATACACAGGCAGATATACACACACACACACATACATAGACAGATACACACACAGACAAAGACAGCAATAGCAATACTCGGAGAGAGAGAGAGAGAGCATGTATGCACCAGAGGAGGCTGGTGGGAGCAGCTATAGGAGGACGTACTCATTGTAATGGCTGGAATGGAACCAATGCAACGGGACCAAACACATCAAACATATGGAAACAATGTTTACTGGTAACCCTAAACCTTGTCCATACGTTTAAAATAGCCTTTGTCCTRGTGGGGACGTGGGAAATGTCCCTACGAGGGATACTTTTTTCCCTATCCTTGTGGGGACTTTTGGGGATTTCAGGTCCCCATGAGGATAGAAGAACAAGACCACACACACACACACACACACGCGCGCGCGCGCGCGCGCGCAGTGATTTCTGCACTATATACAGTAAAAGAGCAAGGCTGTACCTTTTGTGATACGCTGTACTGTGGTTAGGGCAGGAGCTCAGCCAATCACTCCAAGTCAGCTTGTGGACCGGTATATGGTGTACGTCACAGGAGGTTGGTGGCTCCTTCATTGGGGAGGACGGGCTCGTGGTAACGACTGGAGCGGAACCAGTGGAATGGTCTCAAATACATCAAACACATGGTTTCCAGGTGTTTGATGCCATTCCATTTGCTCCGTCCCAAACATTACTACGAGCCGTCCTCCTCTCAGCAGCCTCGTGCTGTACGTATGTAAAGGGCAGTATTAAATGTGTTTGTACGCGTGTATGGGCATGGCTATACCGTGTACGGAGCTGCTTTTGAGCAGCTGCTGCCTCAGGAGGTGCTGACACAAAGGAAATGATGAATCTCAGTGGTGAGGCTAAAAATGGGCCAGGAGTAAGGATGGTGCTGGGCTGAGCAGGTAGGCCAGCATATGGTCACAGCATCACAGTGACATGGACGCCACATGCCCCGGGGCTGGCCTGATGGCCGCAAGGCCTGATCGGCTCACTAGCACCTCTCAACAGACCTGGGCAAGGACAAACTGGAGGGAAGACAGGCAGCAGAGAGACACTGAACTAGAGTGAGACGACGTGAGACAATGAGAGACACTGAACTAGAGTGAGACAACGTGAGACAATGAGAGACACTGAACTAGAGTGAGACAACGTGAGACAATGAGAGACGGAGACCCTGACTAGAGTGAGACACGTGAGACAATGGGAGACACTGAACTAGAGTGAGACAACGTGAGACATGGGAGACACTGAACTAGAGTGAGACAACGTGAAGACAATGAGAGACACTGAACTAGAGTGAGACAACGTGAGAGAGACCTGACTAGAGTGGA
>NC_036865.1:9131718-9178252 GCF_002910315.2 Salvelinus sp. IW2-2015 | reverse complement strand
ATACCGTGTACGGCTCTTTTTTGAGCAGCTGGCTGCCTCAGGAGGTGCTGGACAACAAGGAAATGATGAATCTCAGTGGTGAGGAAAAATGGGCAAGGAGTAAGGATGGTGCTGGGCTGAGCAGGTAGGCAGCATTATGCACAGCATCACAGTGACATGGACGCCACATGCCCCGGGGCTGGCCTGATGGCCGCAGGCCTGATCGCTCACTAGCACCTCTCAACAGACACCTGGGCAAGGACAACTGGAGGGAAGACAGGCAAGCAAGAGAGACAACTGAACTAGAGTGAGACGACGTGAGACAATGAGAGACACTGAACTAGAGTGGAGACAACGTGAGACAATGAAGACACTGAACTAGAGTGAGAACACAAGTGAGACAAGAGAGACACTGAACTAGAGTGAGACAACGTGAGACAATGAGAGACACTGAACTAGAGTGAGACAACGTGAACAAATGGGAGACACTGAACTAGAGCTGAGAAACGTAGACAATGCGAGAGACACTGAACTAGAGTGAGACAACGTGAGACAATGAGAGACACTGAACTAGAGTGAGACAACATGAGAGAATGAGAGACACTGTGATAGAGTGAGACAATGTGATGATATGAGACATGGATAAACACTGAGCTAATGTGAGACACTTAAAGAGACACAGATACTGAGCTAATGCAAGTCACAGAGATACTGAGCAAATGTGAGACTGAGATACTGAACATGCCAAATTTGGTAAATGTACAACTATGGCTGTTTAGACTGGACAAACATTAGTAGACAGTTATGCTGACCCTTGGTCACATTTAGCGAGGACACTGTGAAACACTATGAGACAAGGAGAGACTGATAGACTAAAATACACTGAAACACAGCTAAGACAATACATGACATACAAACTGCACTCAGTGATTTCATTTCTGGATGAACAGCAAAATACTGATGGAACATTCCTGTGCTGCTCTGCATGCTTTGGTTTGGGCAGACATAATTGGGTTGTGCCGTCACAAGACATGCGGTTAAAGAGTTAATGGTTTAATGCTTGTGAATGAGTGGCTGCAGATGTCACATGTTTAGGGCAAGGGAGGTCGGACGGAGGATTGCAGCTCCGAAAATGATCGACAAAACATTTTCAGCGCTTAGAAAGCAAAACCCCCAAAAAAATTCAGAGCCAAAATAAAACGTTTTAGTGTAGCATATCAGGACGAATAACATTTTGGAGCACAGAAATCCCATGTTGTGAGCAGTATGATAACTCATCTTAACAAATCCAAAGACCTCATTCACACGTCTCAACCTCAATATTTCAACTAAAGATAGGCCTACAGTATTTCAACTAAAGATAGACCTACAGTATTTCAACTAATCTGACATCTCGCAGCTGAAACATAAAACATTTATAATCCACCTTCAAAAGAGGAGTAGAGAATACTCCATCTTTCCTTTGAGCCGTTAGTGAGCCGGGATAATTGAGGTCAAAGATTGCTCATTTTTCACAGCCGGGTCTCGATTCTCTTTATCAGCATTAAACCGGGGGGGTCGAATAGATGGTTCATTAGGTGAATACCTTTGAATGTCCTTTAGGGCGAGGCTTGGGCACCGGCCCAGAACATTTGAAAATCGCCTCAGCCCAGAACATTTGAAAATCACCTCAGAAAGAGGTTAGATTACATTATAAAAGGTATCTCCTACTACACCTTGAACTTGGAGCTGCTGTCAGAGGGAAAACACATCAATCGTTTAGGTTACCCAAGCAAACAACAATCCCAGAAAGTGTTGAAGCGTTAACTTTGTATTGAGAAGTGGAAGAAAAATAGCCTGTGGTCAGAGAGACTGACATAGCAGACCTGCCCTCTTGAAGGTTTGAAGCATTCACAGTTGTACAGGACGCTAGAAGCTTTCGCTGCAGCGCTGTTCTTTGTTAGCTTTTTAAATGAATTACAGTAGGGTAATTAACATTGCAGTATCTAAACAGGTGGTTCAATCCAACATATGTGCTGTGATTTGAGAGAAAGGGTAGACGCGAGCCCTAATTTGGCTAAAGCAGACCCAGAGGGCACACAAGAGCACTCACACACACAATCGCATATGACTCACAGATTAAGATGTCAACCTTAAACCTTGTCACGCCCTGACCTTAGAGATCCTTTTTATGTCTCTATTTTGGTTTGGTCAGGGCGTGAGTTGGGGTGGGCATTCTATGTCTGGTGTTCTATGTTTTCTTTTCTGTGTGTTTGGCCGGGTGTGGTTCTCAATCAGAGGCAGCTGTCTATCGTTGTCTCTGATTGAGAACCATACTTAGGTAGCCTTTTTCCACCTGTGTGTTGTGGGTAGTTGTTTTCTGCTTTGTGTGTTCACAACTGACAGGACTGTTTCGTTTCGTCATTCTCTTTATTATTTTGTTTAGTGTTCTGTTGTATTAAATAAACATGGACACTTCCACCCTGCTTTTGGTCCACTCCTTCTTCCCAGGACGATCGTTACAAACCTCTAGGACAGTGGTATTCGAAGTCGTGGGCGGGGGGGGGGGGGGGGGGTCTGAGGATTTCAACTGTATACTGTATATATATATATATTCAGTATATATATATATATATTTTGAAGTCGGAAGTTTACATACACCTTAGCCAAATACATTTAAAAACAGTTTAACAATTCCTGATATTTCATCCTAGTAAAAATGTCCTGTCTTAGGTTAGGATCAGTTAGGATCACCACTTTATTTTAAGAATGTGAAACGTCAGAATAATAGTAGAGAGAATTATTTTATTTAAGCTTTTATTCTTTCATCACATTCCCAGTGGGTCTGAAGTTTACATACATACACTCAATTAGTATTTGGTAGCGTTGCCTTTAAATTGTTTAACTTGGGTCAAACGTTTCAGGTAGCCTTCCACAAGCTTCCCACAATAAGTTGGGTGAATTTTGGCCCATTCCTCCTGACAGAGCTGGTGTAACTGAGTCAGGTTTGTAGGCCTCCTTGCTCGCACACCCTTTTCAGTTCTGCCCACAAATTTTCTGTAGGATTGAGGTCAGGGCTTTGTGATGGCCACTCCAATACCTTGACTTTGTTGTCTTAAGCCATTTTGCCACAACTTTGGAAGCATGCTTGGGTCATTGTCCATTTGGAAGAACCAATTTGCGACCAAGCTTTAACTTCCTGACTGATGTCTTGAGATGTTGCTTCAATATATCCACATAATTTTTCTCCCCTATGATGCCATCTATTTTGTGAAGTGCACCAGCCCCTCCTGCAGCAAAGCACCCCCACAACATGATGGCCACCCCCGTGCTTCACGGTTGGGATGGTGTGCTTCGGCTTGCAAGCATCCCCCTTTTTTCCTCCAAACATAACGATGGTCATTATGGCCAAACAGTTCTATTTTTGTTTCATCAGACCAGAGGACATTTCTCAAAAAAGTACGATTTTTGTCCCCATGTGCAGTTGAAAACCGTAGTCTGGCTTTTTTATGGCGTTTTGGGGCAGTGGCTTCTTCCTTGCTGAGCGGCCTTTCAGATTACGTCGATATAGGACTCGTTTTACTGTGATATAGATACTTTTGTACCTGTTTCCTCCAGCATCTTCACAAGGTCCTTTGCTGTTGTTCTGGGATTGATTTGCACTTTTCGCACCAAAGTACGTTCATCTCTAGGAGACAGAACGCGTCTCCTTCCTGAGCGGTATGACGGCTGTGTGGTCCCATGGTGTTTATACTTGCCGTACTATTGTTTGTTACAGATGAACGCGGTACCTTCAGGCGTTTGGAAATTGCTCCCAAGGACGAACCCGAATTGTGGAGGTCTACACATTTTTTTCTGAGGTCTTGGCTGATTTATTATTTTCCTATGATGTCAAGCAAAGAGCACTGAGTTTGAAGGTAGGCCTTGAATACATCCACAGGTACACCTCCAATTGACTCAAATTATGTCAATTAGCCTTTCAGAAGCTTCTAAAGCCATGACATAATTTTCGGGAATTTTCCAAGCTGTTTAAAGGCACAGTCAACTTAGTGTATGTAAACTTCTGACCCACTGGAATTGTAATACAGTGAATTATAAGTGAAACAATCTGTCTGTAAACAATTGTTGGAAAAATGACTTGTGTCAAGCACAAAGTAGATGTCCTAACCGACTTGCCAAAACTATAGTTTGTTAACAAGAAATTTGTGAAGTGGTTGAAAAACGAGTTTTAATGACTCCAACCTAAGTGTATGTAAACTTCCGACTTCAACTGTGTATATATTTATTTTTTTAGGAACAAAAAGTGAAGAATACAAATTATTGTATGGGTTTTTGAAAAAGATCATTTGAAAAATACAACTTTATTGAGATAATATATTTTATTGGTTTCATTTCGATGAATGAATTGAAGGTTAGGTTGTTAAATGGGGTCCCAAGAAATTCTGTCAGAAAAAATGGGGTCCCCACTGAAAACATTTGAATACCACTGCCAGACGATGTGATTTCCTTGAGAATAATGAATTGAATGGCTTCAATACATCTGAGGGGAAGCAGAAGCAGCAATGATAAACGATGTGAGAGTCAAACCTATTGATAAAAATGAGGTCACTCGTTGCCTGGGCATTTCAGCTTTTTCATGTCTCAATCAATAGGTTTCATCCATTCTCTTCACATGCTCTTTTTCATGCCTACCCCTCAGCCCCCCCCCCCCGCACACACACACACACACACACACACAGCCGTAATACTGTAACCCTGCCGATGACTTACTTACTCAGCGTTCTGTGGCGGAAAAGGGTTTCAATTACAGAGAGTGCTTTTAAAATGAGAAATGTGAAGATAGAAGTAGACACTGATGTATTCACTCATAATGGTGCTATCGCAGGAAGCGCAGAGAAATGATACGGAATAATAAAGAGCGTGGCTAATAGAGCCGCCGTGGTCGACTCTAAAGAATAGAGTGAATAAAAACCGTGATTGATTGTCTCGTGAGGTTGACTGTTTACTCTCTTGACTAAGCTAATAGCACGTTGACCCCGTGACCTTAGGCTGTTGTGGATACATCTCAGTCCAAGGTGCTAAGGGGGGCAAATGGGGGTTGGAGTGGGGGTTGGCGGGGTTAGGGAGAGAGCCTCTTAGCTCTTTTCCTTTTGAATGTCAGCCCTCTTCAGTTGGCCTCGGACAGAAGAGAAGGATCATATTAAAGGGATGAGGGAAAGCCTCTATCGCTTCACTTGACGGAGCGTCTATGACGGGCCGTTATTATACATTGTTAACATACATAGTTGTCGTGCATTATCAGACATTACATTAACATACATAGGGCTCTATTTTCGGGCTGGAAAATGTGACTTTGTTAAGGCAGCGCTAGTGTCAAACGCGCAGCCTTATGCAATTTTGTCTTGTAAAAGCAAGCGCTTTGTAATTGACCTGCCTTACATCAGCTCGCTTGCGCTGAGGTGGGAGGGGTGGAAATATTTGAGGTGTGTCCTTAAAAAGGTGCACCAACGTGCCAATAACAGGCAGCGCTACTGGTGATACTTAAGACTGAAGCTGATCTTGGCGGCAACGCAATCGGTTACGGAATCGATTTAGCCAGCAGAGGCACACAGCAGCCTAATCAGCAGCCTAATCAGTAACATATGACCAATGTTTCATTCAAATATCACGAGCAGCAAAACAGTCAACTGATATTCCAGTTTTTTCTTTATATTGGACAATATTTTTGTCCATGCAGCTTCTGTGAAAGGTTTGGACTAATTAGATCCATGTGGAAGTCTGTTTAGGAACATCCAGTTATTACAAGACTGTTTATTGGTTCTCCTTGATCCATTATTTTGTTGATAGATTACACCTTCCCCTTTCATCAGTTGGACTTAACTGTCAAATTGCGGGAATTCCGATCTCTGTCCTTGGTGCTGAATCCGCTRGTAGCCTAGCTCTTTCGTTTGTTTACCTTTTACGTGGCAAAGTCACTAATAGGCCATATCAGGCGATGGTAGGCTAATCTAATTATAGCGCTTGGGCAATGTCCAATTGTCCATGGCTTGAACATGCAGTACATTTTTGAAATGTGAATGCAATGTGTGTAGACGAATATTTCTAAGTTGAAGCCAATAAAAAAATAACTAGATTGGCTACATGTTTTTTTTTATAACTAAGCTTATTGTAGGGTTAGTGTATACTTAAGCAATAAGGCACGAGGGGGTGTCTGGATACAGCCCTTAGCTGTGGTATATTGGCCATATACCACAAACATCCGAGGTGCTATTATAAACTGGTTACCAACGTAATTAGAGCAGTCAAAATAAATGTTTTGTCATACCCGTGGTATACGATCAGCCAATCAGCATTCAGGGCTTGAACCACCAAGTTTATAATATTTAATGAACTCTATTCAATGGATAGGACAAGCATCCATGCCTCCTGCTGAAGAGCCCTTAGGACTAAGTGTGCACACATTGCCTTATGCTCATGGAACGAGAGATGCGATTTATGACATCATGCTTCTGACCCGATCCTATTTAGAAATATTGTTGTTGGTTTAAAAATCGGATTGATTTATCGTTTAATTTGATTAAAAAACAAACTGACGAGAAAGATTGACCGTTCATGGGTTTATGGTGAGAACATACATGGCTTGAATGTATTGTGATTTCACCTGACATTTCTGGAGAAGTGCAAATATGATCTGTCAGATGGTTCCATGATGTTTATAAAACATGACATTTGCGAGCTGTATAACGGTGAGAGGACATGCATCCTTTCTCTTTATATTGGGTCTTTATCAAGCTCCTGTGAAAAGTTTGGATGTGCGTAAAACTCTCCATAGTCTAAGTTGCCTTCTCTGTATTATACGCCCAAGGGGAGCAATTATGGTGCCTGTAACTGTATATCGACATAGCCTATTTTAAAGAAGTTGTTGTTAAGTTTTTATTATGATTTGATTAGAATTCAACATTATTTTTGGGCCTTATCGACGGGGCTGTAGTGGAGCGGGTCGAGAGCTTCATGTTCCTTGGTGTACACATCACTAACATACTATCATGGTAGAAACACACCAAGACAGTCGTGAAGAGGGCGTGACAACACCTTATCCCCTCAGGAGACTAAAAAGATTTGGCATGGGTCCCCAGATCCTCAAAAAGTTATACAGCTGCACCATCGAGAGCATCCTGACCAGTTGCATCCCCGCCTGGTATGGCAACTGCTCGGTATCTGACCGTAAGGCGCTACAGAGGGTAGTGCGTACGGCCCAGTACATCACTGAGACCAAGCTTCCTGCCATCCAGGACCTATATACCAGGCGGTGTCAGACGAAGACCCTAAAAATTGTCAAAGACTCCGGTCAAAGTCTCCAGCCACCCTAGTCATAGACTGTTCTCTCTGCTACCGCACGGCAAGCAGTACCGGAGCACCAAGTCTAGGTCCAAAAGGCTCCTTAATTAACAGCTTCTACCCCCAAGCCATAAGACTGCTGAACAATTAATCAAATGGCCACCTGGACTATTTGCATTGTTTTTACACTGCTGCTACTCGCTGTTTATTATCTATGCATAGTCACTTTACCCCTACCTACATGTACAAATTACCTCGACTAACCTGTACCCTCGCACATTGACTCGGTACCGGACCCCCTGTATATAGCCTCATTATTGTTATTTTAATGTGTTACTTATTTAACATTTCAATTTTTTTACTTTAGTTTATATTTTCTTAACTCTATTTTCTTAAAACTGCATTGTTGGTTAAGGACTTGTAAGTAAGCATTTCACAGTAAGGTCTACACCTGTTGTATTCAGTGACAAATAACATTTTATTAGATTTGATCTATCAATAGCCTAGTGAATTTAATCTTGCTTGACTACGGTTGGCATGTCCATGTCCAGACTGCATTTTACAGTAGGCCTAGCCCCTATATCAGTATTAATGAATGCTATAGCCTATGTTTAACAATGTATTTACATATTGAAGCAATGCATTTACAACAATGTGGACTATAAACATGTTCAACATATTTAGCAAATATGGGGCGAACTAGGCTATAACAGACTAACGTTCAAGCTGATGAGAACGCAAATAGGATAAAAGACTGTAAACACACAGCTTGAAGCAACCACATAGCCATGGAGCATGTTCTGATTGGCCAGTAAGGGGCCAAGTCTTGACACACCAACAACTTGTTTATTCATCAAAACCCAGCCTTTTTCGCGCCACCGCCGGCTCATTCCTGTGGTGAAAATACACACCGCTGAACCTAGAACGCTACCGCCAAAGCTAAGATCTACCATTGCATGAGGTTTGTTGAAATAAAGTTGACAGTCTATCTGCCACAGCACTTGGGTTGAGGTACTCATTCTAACTGTTCTAACCTGTTGATACCTACAGACTACCTAAGATGTGCTTTTTAAACACATACAAGGGATATCACAGGTTTTGCTGCTGCATAGACAACAACACACCATATCAACTAACCAGGCCAAAAATCACCATCATCTTCACCATACTTATCCCTAAGGGAACTTTTTCCCATCCATCCTAATGCTGCAGTGCATGCCGTGAGTAAGAGACGGGATCATTACTCCACAACACAGGGACAGGATCCAAGTTAATTCTGAATAAATTAACGTTTGACCCCGCCCCCACACCCAACTCAACTTCACTTCTGAAATAATGAATTACTTCAATTATGTGATGAATAGGACCACTTTGTCTAATTGTGAGAGGAGCTGGAAGGATTCTCTTGTCTCTCTGGGACTCCTTGATGCTAGCGAGAGAGAGGTCAGACAGACAGACAGAGGGACATAGAAGAGTGAAAGAGACAGTGAGAGACAGTGAAGCAGAGGCAGACACAGAGAGCTACACTTATGGAGAGATATAGAGAGTGCCCTGAGATCAAACTGCATCCTTCCACAACTTTTAATGGTCGAAAAGGAGACCTTGGAATCATCCCTCTGTGTGTCTGCTTCTGTCTGTCTAAGACTCTGTTAGTCTTCTTCTTGTCTGGCTACTGAAACACTAACTATCCAGGGGAAGTCAACTTCCCACTGGACACACACCGGTTGAATCAATGTTGTTTCCACGTAAATTCAACGAAATTACATTGAACCAACATGGAATAGACATTGAATTGACGTCTGTGCCAAGTGTGTTGTTTCTTGTTAACCGTCACTATAGTAAAAGCATGTTCACTCTTCAATGTGATTTCCCAGGGTGCTAGTGGTCTGTACCAATAGAAGAGACAATAACACTTAGCTACTAACTCAATGAGGATAAATTAGTTTTCACTAGTGGTGTAAAAAGTACCCAATTGTCATACTCGAGTAAAAGTAAAGATACCTTAATATACTTATAATAGAAATCGTCTCAAGTAAAAGTGAAAGTCAACTAGTAAAATATTATTGAGTAAAAGTCTGAAAGTATTTGGTTTCAAATAAAGGTTGAAATCATTTTGATATTCTTTATATGAAGCAAACCAGATGGCACAATAATAAAATGTTTTTTTTAATGATGGATAGCCAGGGGCACACTCCAACACTCAGCCATCATTTACAAATGAAGCATTTATGTTTAGTGAGTCTGCCAGATCAGAGGTAGTAGGGATGACCAGGGACTTTCTCTTGATAAGTGCATGAGTTTGATAATTTTCCTGTCCTGCTAGGCATTCAAAATGTAACGAGTACTTTTGGGTGTCAGAAAAAAGGTAAAAAGTACATTCTTTTCTTTAGTAATGTAGTGAAGTAAAAGTCATCAAAAATATAAATAGTAAAGGAAAGTACAGATACCCCCCKAAAATGACTTAAATAGTACATTCAAGATTTTTTCCTTAAGTACATTACACCGCTGGCTTTCACACACTTTATATACAGTTAATGTGTGCAAATAATTTTGGTTTAACAACAAATACAGTAGCAGTACCCAGTGGGGGGCGAACACACACACACACACCAAAAAAGTACTTCATCATCAGTGCCTTGACCTTACTGTGCTCTCTCACGTCTGTATCTCTGCAACACTCCTCTCCTCCCATCCATTTGAGTGTGTGTTGGACTTTCAGGGGCTGGGACAAACATACTAGAGTACCTGAGTACCTCTAGCAGTGATTCAATTCATCACCTTTGTTACAGAGCGGAGCAGCCCTGCATGGCTGGCTGCAGTGACTGTCCATTGAGAGCATTCATCTGCACTAACAACGGCCTGGGTTTGTGCATTCAGTACTCTGCAGCGTCGTCTTCCCCGGGCCACTGCACAGGCACATCCCTCACAGGTGACAGCTCAGGGTTCAGTGCTCAGATGAGGGGACTCATCTCATACACCTGAACAGTACCGACCGGGACAACTTTTACCTCTGTCATATGGTCACTGATACGTTCTGACCATGAGCATCTAGACACGGTTCGGTAGTAACGTCACTGAAACGGACGTAATCGCCTGCCTAGGACACACCTATCTAGTATGATTAATAATGGAGGTAGTACGGTGATGAGTTACCTTGCTGGACACCTGTGTTCCCCCTAATGCCTAAGCTATAGCTCAGAGGGCTAACACAGTCTTGTGGCACAGAGATTACCCGGATTCAAACCCAGTCAGTCACACTGACACAGACGACAATGTAAATCCCTAACCCAGAGTGAGCTCATGGAGTGAAATTGAATTGCAGAAATTCCTCATCAGCATTCTAAAACCATGACTCACAAGCAGGCATTCGCACTTGAACGTCACTGGAGAAAAACCCCAGCTAATAGCGAATTCACGCTGAATAGCTTTGATTATGACACATGTGAGACCTAAATTACACTGAAAAAATATAAAATCTCAACATGTAAAGTGTTGGTCCCATGTTTCATGAGCAGAAATGAAAAGATCCCAGAAATCCCAGAACTGTGTGCACAAATTTGTTTATATCCCTGTTAGTGAGCATTTCTCCTTTACCAAGATAATCCATTCAGCTGACAGGTGTGGCATATCAAGAAGCTGAATAAACAGCATTATCATTACACACGTGCACCTTGTGCTGGGGACAATAAAAGGTCCCTTTAAAATGTGCAGTTTTGTCACACAACACAAAATGTCTCAGGTTTTGAGGGAGCGTGTAATTGGCATGCTGACTGCAGGAATGTCCACCAGAGCTGTTGCCAGAGAATTTAATGTTAATTTATCTACCATAAGCCACTTCCAATGTTGTTTTAGAGAATTTGGCAATARATCCAACCGGCCTCACAGCCGCAGACCARGTGTAACCACGCCAGCCCAGGACCTCCACATCCGGCTTCTTCACCTGCAGGATCGTCTGAGGGGGGAGGGGTGCTGAGGAGTCTTTCTGTCTGTAATAAAACCACTTTGTGGCGAAAAACTCATTCTGATTGGCAGGTTCTGGCTCCCCAGTGGGTGGGACTGGCTGCCAAATGGGTGGGCCTATGCCCTCCCAATGCCCACTCATGGCTGCACCCCTGCCCAGTCATGTGAAATCCATAGATTAGCGCCTAATGAATTCATTTCAATTGACTGATTTCCTTATATGAACTGTAACTCTATATTTTTGTTGAGTATAGAAATTCTTAACAGGAGGCTGTTAAAGGCGACAGATTATACACACATATGTAAGTACACACACACATGCACACACAAGCGAGCACACACACTCCATTCCCCACACAGGCTTCCTCTATTATCACTTGTCACTCGCAGCCGATACACACAGGTGGACTGGGGTTATCAGACAACTATCTCCTATAAAGCGTGTCCTCTGTGGGTTGAGATATAGCCCTCCATCACCATACGCATTTATCTAGTTTCATTCTTCACCGCACACTACAGCAGATCACAACAGAGGGGAGAAGAAAACACCGACCTGGAGCTTCACGTATGATCAATGTTGAGGCCAAGCACAAGCTGCAGACGATATTTTATATGCCAGCCCCAACTTTAGAAGGCGGAATAGCGCTGACGTCTGCAGAAGCCAGTGGTTTAGTGTTGCCCGGGTGATACTGGCAACAGAAAAGCACAGCTGCAGACTAGMGCAATGAGGATATTGTATATGTGAATTTGCCCTACCTATTAACAATCAGATTGTATGTTGTACATTACCCAACACTCAGACACATACGTGTAGTTCAGATCACACAAACAGAATCAAACCCACTCTATTACTGCAACACTGTAATGTCCCTTACTAATCCAGTCCGCATGCAGTGGATGCACGTGGCATATAGGCTAAATCAATTACTGATTTGAAGAATAACTATCTGTAATTTCTATTGATCAGATAAAACACACACATAAAGCGCTAAGGGAAATGGGCAGGGGCTGATTCCACTATATTTAACTACATGTCGTCTGTGGTATTATTGGAAGTCAGGACTGAGTTCGATAGAGGAAGTGAAACCAGTGTCTCCATCCTCCCTCTGGTCAGAAGGTATATGTACTGACTTAGACATCTCTCTGTCTGTCTGCACGTCACAGCACAGCACTCAAACAGACCTACCGTATCAGTCACATACAGGACAGACTAACAGGATGACACAAACAGACAGCAACACTCACAAATTATAGTTTTTCTGCATTGCAGGAAATGCAAATGTGTAGTGTATTCAAGGTTTAACAAGGCTTCTAAAGGGTGTAATTTCCACTTTAAAATGTCTGACTTGATTTGCCCAAATGACAAACGTATCAACTCCTACAAAAAATGTCCATTAATTATAAACCATTTCCTGTTACTCCAGGAGTATTTTCATGCTGTAGCAAACTGGCTCAAATTAAGATCCAACATCTGTATGGTCTCTGGGAATTTATTCACGTTATGTTCCTTTTRCTAGTCTGTCCTGTGACTTAGTGTGGAATAAATACGCAAGGCTTTCCAGATGAGTGGGAGTGCTGTYCAAAGAGATCGTCTTGCTTCACACACAGCTGTGTTCCAGCACCACCCAAATCCAGCATCCCTCGACCCGCCCCTCACTCACACCAGCACAGCATGCAGCTCCATCAAGCACTGATGCCTCAGACCAAGACCAACGCGAAAAGCAAAAACTCGTGAGAGAGTGTGTCTGCGATTAACCGGCACATTCAGACAGGTTAGACGCCGCGAGAACGCGGGTTGAGGCCGTGGGTCTCTCGTCTGAGCTGATAATCTAATGGTAAGGATGAAGATTTATGAACATATGACATGGCAGATTGACAATAATATGCACAGACTTCTATTTAACTTTGGCTGCATTTGGTGTGTTGTTTCTCCCGTCACGGCCTAGCCCCAAATCAGCTGCAGCATATAGGCCTAACCTTCCACTGACCGAATGAATATGCCAGACAGCAAAATCTACAGAAAGCACTTGTTTTGCGCACCCGCTGATTTGATATGGGCAGCTAGAAGTCCTTCATCACGTGTTCCTGAAAATGTTAATGTGATAAGATGACACTTTTCCCCCAACCAATCGTGTAATAGAATAGCCTAAAGAAGTGAAATAAACAAATTCTCTTTACATGCACACTGTAAAGAAACCGTACTCCGAATTCACCAAAACATTTCTGAAATAACTGGTATATAGCCTATGGAGAGAAAAGCAAGGCGGTTACCACAGTGAARGGCATTACATGCTCTGGAGATGAACTGAAAAGCATGAAACCCAGTCCTAATCTCAAAAAGGCTCCCCGCTTCCAATAAAACCTCGCTCTAATGAGTCCATTCAAAWGTTTGATGTCTATAAACTAGTCTAGTAAGCCTAAATCATTTAAATGGTGAAACATAGCAGCAGAATGTCGAGGGGAAAGACGTTGGCTACCCAAAGAGATGGAAGATAGAAGAAGATAAAGGCTAAACCCGGTGGGAGCCAGCCCCCTGGCGCCTAATCCCCCAAAATTACCCAACAGTCGCTCTAGTACTCTAACTCCCACACATCATTGTCTATATCATCTAAATTCTAGAATATACACTCCGTGGTGATGATTGTTGACACAGAAGTACAGAAAACACAAAAATATACTTTGGCCTAATAGCATGCGCCAAAGACGGTTTGGATGCACTGAGTGAGAAATGTTTCTTCACTTCATTGTGCTGTGAGGATAACAGTGCAACTGCTTCAAATATAAGCTGTGTAGGGACAAAGTACCATATCAGATAGAGATTTAAACATTTCTTCAAAAACTATTTTACAAATGTAAACAGATGTCATTTTTTCTCTGCCACCTCATGCATTAATGACTTATTAACTTGAATTTGAGTCCAAATGCTATATTCAGTTTAGGTTAACTCTAGAATAACTCTCTGGAGAATATGTGAATCACCAATCAGATTTCAATATGTATTTATATTTAAATAGGCTATATGGTTTCACCCGTTTAATCCACTTTTTAATGTCAACATTAAATAATAAAAGTATCTGTGTACTCTTCAAGTGAAACGCCTCAAGGTTATGAGGCTTGAGTAAAAACGAATGCAAACCAGGGTATTTGCAACAATTCAGAACTGTAAACTAGCCTACTGTTGTGTCTGCATTGATATAACTATGTGTCCAATGATGTCAACACATTCACGCCTCTGTAAAATGTATGGCTCATGATTCCAGTCCACAGAAAGCAACAAATACTCCCTACGCCGTCCTATCTAAAAAGGAAGGGAGACTGCTCTTTCACAATGAGAAACTCGGTCTGTAGGATCCATGCGCATACCCTACCACATGTGTAACCTCAATTTAGGGTGCTTGTCTATTCACACACATTGATCCCAAGTTTACCTTCATCAAGCAGCCGTTCGAGGTGGTTAAAAATCCCGCAGAAGTTGGGTAGGCTGCTCATCAGTTTCTTATCATTCATGAGTTGCATGAGATAGTCTGGGGTGGGCTTAGGTTTCTCCTTCGATTCCATTTCCCCAACCATATTCCAAAAAATGAAGAAGAAAAAAAATCTGACCCAAACAGAACCAACAATGGAAAAAAATAAATATGTTCGCGTAGGCTATAAATTAATAAATATGATATAAAAATACAAGAATACAAAAAAATCAGTCTGTCTCTCTCACTCCTCCTCACTGTCTCTTGTTGGTAAACGCAGTGAGCTGTTCCGTCTCCTGGTGCTGCGTTCAGTTTCTTTACGCACTGCACTGCAATTCTACTACACCGTCTGGCTGTCAGCTCTTCCGAGGACAGGTGATAAAAGAAAATTTTAAAGAAAATGAACAATTTAATACAAATATGAAATGGCGGAGAGGTAGTTTTTTAAATTTTTTGTTACCCTTATAATTCCACAAGTTATCGGAATGAATAATCAACTCCCGCGTGTCCACTGCCCTTGATTTATATTTGAAACGATTTGTCTTCTTTCTGCTTTCTCCTACCGAAGTTCTTGAGGCTGTGAAAATGTCCTTTTCCCCGAGTTCCCCAGAGTTTTCTGTGTATTATTATGTGTGTGTCTGCACACTGGAAACGTCTGTCCCTCCTGTCTCTATTCTCGATAACGGAGCTTTTTCAATGAAGCTGGCATTTGGTCTCCTGAAACCGTCTGGCTGTGTTTTGCGAGCCGGTCACATGACCACACTTCACAGCGGAGTCTCTCAGCCGAGATCGGGGGCGCGCGCACCGCCGGGGCCGAGTGTGGGAGGACAAATGCGCTTGCGCTTGCACATACACATGTGCGTACACGCACACACGCACGAACAGTGGTGTAAAGTACAAACTTCTTTCAGTATAGGTGGGTCCCCTGTGGGACGGTTGAGCTAACGTAGGCTAATGCGATTAGCATGAGGTTGTAAGTAACAAGAACATTTCCCAGGACATAGACATATCTGATATTGGCAGAAAGCTTAAATTCTGGTTAATCTAACTGCACTGTCCAATTTACAGTAGCTATTACAGTGAAATAATAKCATGCTGTTGATTGAGGAGAGTACACAGTTTTGAACATGAAAAGTTATTAATAAACAAATTAGGCACATTTGGGCAGTCTTGATACAAAGTTTTGCACAGAAATGCAATGGTTCATTGGATCAGACTAAAACTTTGCACATACACTGCTGCCATCTATTGGCCAATATCTAAATTGCACCTGGGCTGGAATAATACATTATGACCTTTCTCTTGCATTTCAAAGATGATGGTACAAAAAAAATACAAAAAAAATATTGTTTTTTTCTTTGTTTTATCTTTAACCAGATCTAATGTGTTATATTCTCCTACATTCCTTTCTCATTTCCACAAACTTCAAAGTGTTTCCTTTCAAATGGTACCAAGAAAATGCATATCCTTGCTTCAGGGCCTGAGCTACAGGCAGTTAGATTGGGGCATGTCATTTTAGGCGAAAAATGAAAAGGGGTCGATCCTTTTTAAGTAAAATACTTTAAAGTACTACTTAAGTCGTTTTTTTGGTATCTGTACTTTACTATTTTTATTTTTGATTACTGTTACTTCACTACATTCCTAAAGAAAATAATGTACTTTTTACTCCGTACGTTTTCCCTGACACCCAAAAGTACTTGTTACATTTTGAATGGTTAGCAGGACAGGAAAATGGTCCAATTCACGCACTTATCAAGAGAACATCCCTGGTCATACCTACTACCTGATCTGGCGGATTCACTAAACACAAATGCTTTCTTTGTAAATTATGTCTGATTGTTGGAATGTGCCCCGGCTATCTGTACATTTAAAAAACAAGAAAATCGTGCTGGAATTTTAAATGGTTTATACTTTTACTTTTGATACTTAAGTACATTTGATCAATTACATTTACTTTTGATACTTAAGTATATTTAAAACCAAATACTTTTAGACTTTTACTCAAGTAGTATTGTACATAGTTACTTTCACTTTTACTTGAGTCATTTTCTATTAACTTATCTTTACTTTTACTCAAGTATGACAATTGGGAACTTTTTCCACCACTGCACACACACATCTTCAGACAAGCACACAGACAAGACACCTGCACAGCATCTTAAAAATGAAAAATAAAAGATAAATATGAAGGATTATGCACATTATGGTGATCAGAATATTTGGGCTTAGTTAAATGGTTATGCAACAGGTCAAAATTTTTTCAATATTTCAGATCTATCCTCCATTGGCAGGCTGTGCAGGAATGTCAGTGGTATTCACCGTGAGAGAGAGAGAGTGATTGACTAAATGCCAGGACACATCAGAGTGAATCGCAGTTAAACTGAGAAGAAAATCTATCATTTATATCATGGTTGTATTTTCTTAAAAAGCTGTGAAACTGAAGGAGATGTTATAGGTGATATGTTGAAAATGAAGTCTACAGTTAAACTTAGTTGCACTATTGGGGGTTTTGTGAATGAACACCTCATCGGAGGTAGTGCATGCGATGTGGCATAGTTTGTGGGAAAGTCTCATTTTAAATAGAAAGGTGAGAATGATGTGTTGTGTACTATTATAGGTACCGTGTGGCTCAGTTGGTAGAACATGACACTTGCAATGCCAGGGTTGTGGGTTTGACTCCCACGGGGGACCAGTACAAGAAAGTATGAAAATGTATGCCCTCACTACTGTAAGTCACTCTGGATAAGAGTATCTGCTAAATTGCTAAAACATTATGCCTCCATAGTTACTGATGTTGAGTTACGAGCATTTCACAAAACGATGTTATTAATTCCAGTGAAGGCAAGGGATGTTTTACTTTTCCACACAATAAGCATGAATTATAACTAAATAAATAAAGGTTAAATAAAATAAAAAATAAAGTAACTGCTTAAATTCTGTCATTAAAGTGTTTATAGAAATAGTTGAATTGGCTTAAGGTTTTTGCCTTCCTTTTGTTAAAGCAGTTTCCATGCCCGGAGTTGGCTGGCTTTTAGATGTATTAGAAAAACAATTGCCCCACTTTCTGTTTGATGTCACTTTGCCTGCCATCCCTTTTCACGTGAATGAAAAAACCAGGGGCAATGTTTTAAAAACAGCCCGAAAACAAAGCTGGGAAGTAAGTGTGAAACGGGCTGAGGGGGTTTGAGAGAGCCGAGGAGGGCTGTGGGCCTGGCACTGACAGCCCTGAAACAAATGACCCAACAGAACAGGAAGGGGTTGTCCTGGGTCTTTTCCATTACCTTTTCATCCCTTTGTGCCTCCACAGCCATTCTCATGGAGATAAACTTGGACGCGGAGGCTGGCTAGAGTCTCGTCCTCCTCTCTTGCTCTGAGATTGTGTTTGAAGGAAGGGGGTGTATTTATGCTTCCCCTCCATCCTCCACTCCCCCCTCCTAAAACCCCCTAGCCCCGCCAGCTCCCCAATCCTCCACTCACTCACCCAGTGACGGCACCCTTGTTTGAGGGCAGAGGAATTACGTTAATGAATGCATTCCTGCACACATAGACTGTGAAACCAGGCAAAGAGAGCAACCAGGTCTCTGTCTCTCCCAACTTGGCCGGGAGAACACTGGCGCTCTCAATCTTTTTCCCAACTCTGCCTTTTTCAATCCCTCCGTCTTTCTCTCACACTCTAAAGCCCTTTAACACTCTCTCTCGCTCCTTCTCTCTGGCTCTCTCTCTGTCCCCCTACCCCTCCTCATAAACTCCTCCTCGGTGATGGCAAGTGGGCCAGTGGGGTTGAACCCAAAAATAAAAGCAGCCTATAAACTGATGAAACCGGATCTAGACTCAGCGATCGGGGCACGGGGTCAAGCCTTTACCATAGCAACGCCACCCCAATGAGACGTGTCATTGGGGTGGATATTAGATGTCACCCTGCTTCTTTGCTTCTAGCAGTGAATAACAACTATGTTATTGCCTCTATGGAAATCAGCTTTGCATCGTTTAAAATAGTTTTTCTTTATAGAACAACAGGCTATGAAGTCATGGAGAGAGAGGCACTGAATGAGATATCAATGGAAGAGGTTATTTGATTAGCCGACACGGGGAAAGTGTAACGTTGTATATCGTATGTGAAGATTGTTAGCGTTGATACTATAAAGAAGACGCATACTACTTCCACAACAATTTGGTTTATTGTTACTCATCATTCTGTCCATAAATGCACACCAATTCCACCAGAAGTGAAAGGTCTTCATCACTTTCGTCATAAAATTCCATCATACAGCATGAAATTAAATTCATTTATTTTGAATGACACCCCCATTGCTTTGATGTTCACACACCATTAAATGCCGTTTGCATCCAGACAGACTGGCAGTGGCATTCGTTCGATAGAGCTGGAGCCCACATACAGCCATAAAGAGACCAACAAGCTCTCACAGTCTCATGGCAGAATTAGTCGTTCATCCATGTTTCTCAAACGTCAAATTTCGAAGTTCTTCCAAACATAACATGTTGAAGTCTTTGGTTACTTCTCTGTATGCTCCAAGGTTAAGTGTAGGCATTAACTCTGAATTCTTAAGGTTAGGCATTAACTCCGTATGGTTAAAGTAAGGGTTAAGGTTTGGGATAGGCTTAAACAAAAATATCAATAACTTTCTATCGCTGGATTTGAACAGGCAACCTGGAACCAGGGGCAGATGCTTATGCCCATTTGCCATCCCTGTCCACAACACCCTAGGTAAACCAAAGCCTATTTTAAGGTAACAGTGCTCACTGTTGCCCCTAGTGGCCGGTTTCTACATCATCTCCTGACAATCTCAGACATGGGCTGCAGTCCAAACACTTAAAAGAGACACCCTCGTCCACTTACCCTCGCCTTATGCCCTTGGGGAATTCCCCACAGCCATATTTGGAACGTATGCCCCTCAGACCTCATTTTTAATGGAGTTTGCGAGTGTATAATTCGATTCAATTCAATTCAATTCGAGATGATTGTACATCCGCTAAGAAAAGTCAGCCAAAATGTTAAACCTCAACGTCAATATGGAGTCAACATACAAGTGTAAGTAAAACAAATGGAAATAAGTTAGAAATTGTGCTACTAATGCACAAACACGTCTCGTAAAAGTAATGAGGTTTTTGTTTGGTTATCTTTTGGAAATTGTAGAAATAAAACATATTCCTTCTTCAGAAGTTCCAGCTAGGCAGACTAACGTTAGTTAGCTAATTAATTTGCTAGCTATCATACAGTAGGCGTATATTAATCATTATATAGTTAATATAAGTAGACATGCACTCATAATTGACTGTAGTGCTTATAAAGCACCCACAAGCTACCGGTGGCTAAAAACACAATCGTCGCAGAGGATGAACGAGTGACAAATTTCCAGGCAAGGGTGGGCCATTTAAAATGAATTCCTTCCTCCCTCGCCACTTTCCCTGCAAGTGTATACTCGTCAGACGTCATGATACGTCATCAGAAGTGTCCACTTAATTTTAGGGCTGAGGGGGTAGGGTGTGTCTTTTAAGTGTTTGGAATGCAACCATGGATGGATGTATAAAACGGACTTGTATCACAGGTGACCTGGCTGAAAGAGACACCATACTGTGCAGGCCTCACCACACCAATCAACCTGTCTCCAGGTTTTTTTGGTTACCAGGTTCTTTGTAGCAGGAATCTGCCGGGTGCTAATTTGATGCGCTGTTGAGATAAAAGGGGGGGCTCATGTTAATGTCAGCATCAGAGGATCGGAATGCAGGCTATTTATCGCAGGAGTCAGACAATCCCCACGGCCGGGGACAGCCCCCGCCCGGACAGATCGGCAAAATAAATAGAGGAGTAATTAACAGAGCAGCGAGAGGACAGGCATCACTGGGAGGAAGCTTCGTTACAGCTCAAGCAGAAGAGAGAGAGAGAGAGGTGGAGGTAGAGGGGGGAAGAGATAGATGGAGGAAAAGAGAAAGCGAGGGCTGGGGAATAGAGAAAGAGAAAGAGGTGTTGACAGAGAGTAGGCAGAAGAGTGAAAGAGAGGGGAGGAGAGAAAGAGAGTGGAGTTGAAAAGAGAGAGAAAAATTGTTTAAAGAAAGAGAGATTCAGGGACATGGAAGGAAGGGGAGTGGTAGGGAATAAGAGGGTAAGCGAGAATGGGTATGAGCAAGAAAGAGTATAAGGGGGCAGAAAGCGAGTGTGGTGTGGGGTTAAAGAAAGTGAGGAGGGAAGAGGAGAGTGAGTTGGAGACAGAGTTTTTGGACATAAAAAGTATGGCACCTGCTGTGCATCCACTACATCATCAACTCAACAATAAATCACAACATAAACATCATGACAACAGAATATGTAGAAAGAGACTAAAAGTCATTCTCCGAGTGCGTCTTGATATGTGGTGTTCTGACTGGTTAATTTCCCAGTGAACTCCTGTGTCCCTGATGGCTTAATGAGATTATAACAGAATTCAGGAACAATAAGGCTCTGTTGCAGTGAGCAGCGGCCATACTGTACATCTGACTAAATGTATAGTTACTGTATACATAGGCCCTACATACATACTGTCTGATTCAGAGTCGAGGACAGTAAAGTGCATTCTGACCCATAACTGACCCGTGGTGCACTTAACGCATTACCCATAATGCAACATTCTCAGCTGGATCAAGCTGGCCACGTTTAATGGCTCTACAATGTTACTGTTGTGGAGAGGTCACATATATGTGATATAACATGTCCTGTAGACTTCAAAAGGTACTCACACTCAAACCATGAAAAGGTGCACTTTAACCTTTTGTTATTCTTTCGAGCATGGATTAAATTAAATTCTTGCATCTCGGCCTCCTTGGGAATTTTCCCTTTCATGGTTTGAGCGGAAGCCCCTTTTGAACTCAACAGATATGTTTTCTCTCACGGACCGGTCACCGTTCTTTTTAATCTAGCCTCAGCGCAAACCCTCATACTGGCTAAATAACATGTCCTACCATGCAACATATTACAATGTTCTCTTCTGAAAACAACCCTGGACTCTGCTTTGACACAACAATACCAAATAATACTTCCTGTTTCACTTCTCTATGAGCTGCAGTCTGAAACACATTTTCTTTGCTGCTGAAACAGAGAGAATATTTAACATGACAGTCTTTTCAACTGTGATTACAACACAGCACTTGTTTTCAGGCTCTCTCTGCGTTTGATTGAAGTTTCCCTAATGGTTATTGATTTGATCTTCAGGGTAAATAAAAGCATATCTCCTAAACGTGGTGTTGATGCTTGGAGCTCTCATTCTATTTGTCAGCACACAGAGAGAGGGTTCATTAGATAGCTGGAGGGCAGTGTGTCTGACTGTCTTATCTGTCATTCATGCAGGCATAGTTAGAAAGTTTAGAAAAACAAAACGCTAACTGCAGCAGAACCACAGCCTTTTAAATAGGTGCGAATGCTCATACTGTAATCAACCCCGTGTAATCCTGACATAGTTACTATCGGTCATTCATTGTAAGTCTAAATCTATCTTCGCCATGACATTCCTCATGCTGTACTCTATTTGTGCGTGATTGTGCCATGTGTGGATCTCTGTTGAACATCGTTGTGTCTGTTAGTGTGTGCATGCCACGGTGTGTGTTTGTGAAACCAGTGTACAGTCACAGTGGACAGTGAGTCCATGGCCTGTGGGAACAGAGGGCTTGATTGTTTGCTGGTGAGGGGAATACAGTGTGCCATTGTGACATAAATGATAAGGGGAGCGGAGAACCGGGACACAAAGACATTTACCGTACTTCCACAATGGAGACATCGCCACAACGACCACTTTCCACCAATGGAGGCACCGCCTGTGTGTCAAAGGGGCGACAGAGACAATGGCTGTTGCCGTGTGATGGAGCCCACGGCCATTCACCTCTGTCCATTGTTTTGCCCCACCCCCTCGCTCTGGGCTGGCCACTGCTTATTGTGGAGATTGGGTGACAGGCTGCCTGGTACCGGTTGCAGCAACACGGTTCTGTGGTGATTTTGGAAATGTTATGTGTCTCATGAAAAGTCAGGCTGTTACAGAGTCGCTCCAAAGTCTCTTTCGTCTTGTCTCTCCCGTCTTAGCAAGGCTATGATTGAACATTTTTCCACCCGGATTTCAAGTGGGAGGACAGGAGTAGCAGACACTACTAATAGCATCATGCTAACTGTCAGTTAGCCATTGTTGGTGTTCTGTTGGGCTGCTGGTGCCATACCACCTTATCAACTCCAGACACATGTCTGATATTGGCTTGTCTATATTGGTGTGGCGCCTCATAGCAGTGGTCTGATAAGTGTTTGTTAGCAGGGTCCATACTTCTGTAATAAGGAAATAACACCATTGTACTGTACACAGATAGGTCTGAAGCCCTAAATATTTGACTTAAACTATTGATCACCTTTTCCAAAGGGCCCGCGGGTTCAATGATAAAGAATCGGGTTACAATCAACTTTTTTTCTTTAGTTTCATCCTTCCAAGAAGCAGCACAAACTTTAGCTGCACAAAAGGTTACATCTTGACGTGCAGGGGTGGTGGAGTGATGTCTTTTTCTGCCTCACTCTGGTCCTCGCCGGTCCAGTGCGTGACGTCCATCGCTGATTGGCTCAGTCTCAGTAGGTAGGTTGTCATGTGGTTCTTTAAGCTGGGTGACCGGTCCATGAGCTCTGTCGTTCTCTTCAAGCTCCTGAATGACCGACAGTGGTCCAGGGCAGTGGTTCCCAAACTGTAGGGTGCGCACCCTCAGTCCGGCTTTCAACTTATTTTTCACCGTTGCAATAATAGAAGGCAAGGTGCAATTTCGAAATTGGGTAGTGCATCATCAGATTACCTCTTGTCAGTCAATGCATACCTTAGAGAGCTATTTAAACTTGTCAGAAATGTCCAGATTAACTAACCCATATCAGCAAAAAAAAAATTGCTCGGTTTTTTAGCCCATAGATTTTGTTGTAATGTTTCAGTCACTTAAATATCACATGATTACACATTGGACAACTCAGTGGCCTTGTGGTTAGTGTTCGCCCTGAGATTGGAAGGTTGTGAGTTCAATCCCTCGCTGAGTCATACCCAGGGGTGTGTATTAATGGACGCCAAGAGAAGCCAGGCTTCCCCAAAACATTTACCAAGGAAAAAAATAAATAAATACATATCAAATAATTTATCTTTCGTCTCGCTGTGTTTAATAAATGTCCTTCAATTTGCAAGAGGCTGAATGTATCTGACTGGAGAAAGCATCCGAGCGAACGAAACAGCGGCCCTCTGTCTCAGTACATGTAGAGTATCTATCTGATATAGTCTGGTCAGAAAGAGTGTGACATTGTTGCCACCCATTGCGTTGAATGCAAGGGAAGCCAGCGAGCATTTGGTGTTCCTTGCTAAAAAATTAAAATAAATAATAGCCAATCAGCATTGAGATAAACTGAGTGAGCTCAGCTGTGAATAGTCCTGGTGCACCAAAAAAAAGTGTAAAGGGAATCCAATTTGGATTTGGCTTCAGACCAATCACAAATCAAATCCAATCAAATGTCATTTGTCACATACACATGGTTAGCAGATGTTAATGCGAGCGTAGCGAAATGCTTGTGCTTCTAGTTCCGACAGTGCAGTAATATCTAACAAGTAATCTAACAAGCCCCAACAACTACCTAATACACAGAAATCTAAAGGGGTGAATGAGAATATTTACATGTAACTACACGGATGGCCGAGCAGCATAGGCAAGGTGCAATAGATAGTATAAAATACAGTATATACATGTGATATGAGTAATGTAAGATATGTAAACATTATAAATAAAATACAGTATATACATGTGATATGAGTAATGTAAGATATGTAAACATTATTAAAGTGGCATTATTTAGAGTGGCATTGTTTAAAGTGACTAGCGGTCCATTTATTAAAGTGGCCAGTGATTGGGTCTCAATGTAGGCAGCAGCCTCTGAGTTAGTGATTGCTGTTTAGCAGTCTGATGGCCCTTTACTGACCTCGCCTTCTGGATGGTAGCGGTGTGAACAGGCCGTGGCTCAGGTGGTTGATGTCCTTGATAATCTTTTTGGCCTTCCTGTGACATAGGGTGCTGTAGGTTTCATGGAGGGCAGGTAGTTTGCCCCCGGTGATGAGTTGTGCAGACCACACCACCCTCTGGAGTGACAAGCCACATTTATTCAGCCTCCTGAGGTTGAATAGGCACTGTTGCGTCTTCTTCACCACACTATCTGTGTGGGTGGACCATTTCAGTTTGTCTGTGATGTTTCAGTTTGTCTGTGATAATCTAGCCCYCTACTGTTGTGTAGTCTGCAAACTTGATGATTGACTTGGAGGCGTGCATGGCCACACAGTTGTAGTTGAACATGGAGTACATGAGGGGGCTGAGCACGCACCCTTGTGTGGAGATAGGGATTTGGACTTGTGGTTTTACTTAATTCTCTGTACAGGCCAATGATTATAATGGCAATTCTGATCCAACCATAAATTCATACATTGTGCCCCTGGCCCTGAGAGGATGTAAGTTCAACATGGAGTCAGATGTAGTATGCTAATGTTAACTAGCTGGACTGGCGTATCATTGCCCATGAAAGGAAGTTAGGTTAGCGAGCAAGTATTTTAGCCAGGTAGCCTAGGACAACAAAAAATAAAAGCGTGTACTGTATGACAGAGTCATAGACCGTTTAGGCGACATGAAAGGAGGATGGCATTGGTGTTTCTCTACGAGTAGGGTGAGTCAACATGTTCTTTCTACTTGCACGCGCACACACACAACACCACACACACACCACACACACACACACACCACACACACACACACACACACACACACAACACACACCACACACACACACACCACACACACACACACACACACACACACACACACACACACACACACACACACACACACACACACAACACAACACACACACACACACACACACACACACACACACACACATTACACACACACACACAAATCAGTACCATGGACAGCCACATCATATTTAGCTGATGTTGATTGGACTAAATCGTTTTGGGTATCTTTTAGTTGTCACTATTAGACTAAGCATAGGTGATCTGATGATGTTGAAATGGTGCTGGAACAGTGGAGGCAGCTCCTGTTTTCTTTCTGACTTGCAGCAACTCTCCGTGGTTCTAAATCAATAGTTGTTTAGTAGCCCGAAAATGTCTGAAACATTAACTTACTTCACCATGCTGTAGGTCATGTCACTGTTTGTTACATACAATATGTTTTGTGGACTTCACCGGACAGATGTTGCTTTCCGGTTCTGTAATGAAACAAATGTGTGGTTGAATTTATTCTAACACTGTGTCTTCTTATTGTCTTGTTCTTAGGCCTATATATCACAGTGTCAAGGCATATGAACTAACAGGTTATAGAGCAAACAACGCAATTATCACAACACATAGGTTGTACTATAGCTTTTTTATGGATTGTCTTCCCAGGTGATTTAACCCACACACCACAGCTTTAGGACCATGTGGATGCCTCCGAGCATTGGGTAGGCTGTTTGAATTGMTCATCAGACTGGATTTAAAAAATTATAATCATAATATGTCCCCCCACTTCTAAAACCAAAGTTGCGCCTCTGTGGAAAAATATGTAGAATTGTTAGAAAATTAGGTTTAAAACTGCAACATTTTCTTTGCACCTCATGGCAAAATGTGTAGAATTGCAGGAAATAATCTTTAAAACCTGCAAAAGAAAGTATGTTTTTACTGACTCAAGAGTCATGATTCGATTTTTCAGAGTGACTCGTTCATTTTTGTCGTTTGTTTGACCTGCTGGAGATGTGCGCCGACCTACAACTGTCTATCATGTGCGCAAGGGAAAATAGATCATGCTGCAGGAAGCATGGAGAAGAAAAAGGCATGTTTACAACTGATAAGTGATCACATGGTGCAAGAATGAAATCAATGAATTGATTATTGAATGTTATGATGGACACAGCCTCTGCTCAACTAACTCGAACTCYAGTACGAATCGTTTGGGGGGCTGCAGTTTGGCTATTGTGCATATCACTCAAGTGTCGTTTACAACCTTGTCCGGATGCGGCCACCACAAATAGACCTCGTTTCAACTGTATCAAGAAATAATCTTATTTGTATGCCTAGCAATCAGCAATTGTACATTGTTTAAAGCACACTTTTACAAGTCTGTCACAGATGACAGCTCCAATAAGCCCCCTACGGTGAAGGACATGGGAACGAGAGGCTTGTAGAATTATGACTTGAGTTTTCAGTTAATCGTTCACCGGTAGGGGGTCCTGRGTGCTCTGGGCATTACTGACTCAAGTGAGCGAAATTAGTTGAACGATTTGATCTATTGACTGAACGACTCCAAAAGATCKGAGTCAGTAAAAAGAGACGAATTTCCCATCACCAATGGGAGAATGTCGAATTCGGCATCTCTCTGATTTTCCTAGTGGTGAAAGGGTGCGGTGATGGAGACTGCATGGGGTTGGGGATGACTCACTAAACTTGCAAACGTAGATTGTGCGGTGACGATGCTTGTGTCATCCCAAATGTCCAATCCATGTAATTCACTGAAAGTCCACCACCAACGTGGGATAGCCGAGTCATGCACTTGTAGTTCACTGCCTTGGTCGGCAAAAATTCCTTCTGATGCTAGTTTGGTATAGCTAGAACCGGTGTCACCAGTCTGTAACCCTAATTATTTGACTTAATTAGGCTATCTATCAACTTCTCCGAAGGGCCCTGGGTTCAATGATAAAGAGTCGGGTTACAATCAAGTTATTGTCTACAGTTTAATCCTTCCAAGTAGCAGCAGCACACACTTTATTGGCACAACAGGTTACATCTCCATCACTTCACTTCTCTGTCACTCATCTCTACCGTCAAACCTCCTCATGTGGAAGTGCGTCTGGTTAGGCTATTTTCAGAATAAGAGGCCCAACATAAAATCTCAATGGCAATGCCGTAATAAAAGTCTCAGATACACATTACATATTTTTGATTATAAAATATATATTTCCTATTCCAAAACCATGCATATAGGTGTAACAACAGGTGGTGGGGGAGTCGAGGGGACCCAGATTATTTTCAACAATATTTTCAGTAACAGCCAGAGATTAAACTGTGGCCATTTATTCTTGTCCCTCTATCTTTTTCTGGTGTGCTAGCACTGCAGACTAGACATACGGGTTAGCAGTGGTCAGAGGTAGAGTCAGGACATTCCCCAGTGACGATAGATGATATGTGACCCAGTCTCTAACTGGGCCTGTCCAGCAGCCCTGCCTGTGCATGTGAAGTGCCAGAGAGGAGACTCAGGGCAGGCCAAACAGCCCTGTTGTTTTGATTGCAATAGTCTCTCTATTCATTCCCCTCTTAGCCCACATCCGCTGTGACAGTGGAGCAGAAGAGAAGCGGTGATGTGTCTGTGGAGAACCAAGGCAGGCTGTTAAAAGGCAGGGCCAGCACGGGTGGCACGGGGACAACTGCTGGGGGTGGATGTATGCGATCTGACAGACAACTACAAATTGCATATGCTGTAGTGGAACCAGGAAAYCATCTCAGGAACTATTTCATCATGAACATCAAACTTCATCATGCATGCTCATTATATCTGCTCTAATTTTATAATCCCTTAGCCACCTTTTTCCTAACTACTGTAAGCAACTGCTGTTCACAATGGCTAGTTCTCAATTGTGTAAGCATTTGAACCATGTGAACCTTGATGAGCTGGAACTATGAATGAGGGAGAACTTGGGTGGTCTTGATGGAGAAGAGAGGTCCAAAGATGAGTGCCTGGAGGGATTATTATCTGGTTGATGTGGAGAACACCTAATCGTACACCCTAGTCCTACCCCGATATACATCTAAAACACCTCTTCTCCGCCCGCCAACGACACACTCCACTACACACTACAAGCTACTAGACACGTGCCTCAGTGCGCCGAACACGAACGCCCCACACACGCGACTACGCACGCAGCTACGCACATCACACAACATCACACCTAACCGACACACACACACCACACACAGCACACACCACACACACACACAACACACACACACACACACACACACACACACAGTGTACTGCAGAGCTGGTCATGGCCGTTCTGCCGCCCTAGGCGAGACAAAATGAAGTTGAAAAGACGTCTAAAATACATATTTTTCCAGACGAAGTTAGGTTCAATTTACGTTCTGAATGAAAAGTGAAAAGACGTATTTTCCAGACGTTGAAATCAGGTAKATTTTTGGTTCTGAATGAAAGTTGAAAAGATGTTTGGGCCAAATCAAGGCTGGTCCAGACCAGACAAAATCTCTGAATATCAGCTACCCAACTTTACAAGGAGGAGTTATCCTGAGCCTATTTGCAATGTGTTTACACAGCAGGAAATGCAGAAGAGGTATTTTCTTTTTCGCTATGATCAGGTCGTAAAAAACTCAGGACAATTTTGCCTACGGGATGAAACTCCTGGACAGCAGTTGTGACTAGCTTGATTGTCCATTCCATATGGTCTATTTTACTTTGACCTGTCCTGTTTTTAACATGTCAGCACATTTATTATTTGATTGGGTGCCATTCTGGTCAGGCTATTTGATCAGAGAAACCTGCATGATGTAAAAAGTTTCCATCTCATTACATTGTCACTCATTTAATCTCCAGCCTGTAGGCTACAGAAATAGCTACATACTCTTTCTACCATATCCTGTATCTGCTATATGATTTATATTAGATCKTTTTTTTCACGGAATGTTGGTGGAGTGCTGCAGCGATGCGTCTCTCCAACAGCACCCTGGAGATGTGCGCTGGGAATGGACAAGATAAATATTTTGTGTCCCTGTCTTTGACAAAATGGGCACTGCTTATCATAGGGCGGCATCAGCAAAATTATGTGAGGTTTTATGTGTTGTTGGTGGTGCATCTTCGTCAGTTTAGCTCCGATAATGCCGCCCTCGTCAATCTGCCGCCATATGCGGCCGCCTAATCCTTCCTAGTGAGCAGGCCTGCCTTGGTGTACTGTTAAACTGTGTGTCTATGCTGACTGTGGCTGGAGATGCTTCCTCCCATCACTTATCTCATCACTGATATATCTGCCTGACTCCATTATTGAATACTCATATAATATTTAGGAGCAGAGGATATCAAACACAAATTCAAACATGGAAAATACATTTTTCATGAGGATGGAGCCCTTTCTAGATGAAGTTGTTAAAATGTATGTATGCACTATGCACTATGCACTATGCACTATGCACTATGCACTATGCACCCGCATCAACCTGCCTAGATGTTTGGGATGGATCGATAGATGACAAAGCCTCAGTGTCTTGTTGAGTGTGTTTATCATCTGTTGTTTCGTGCCAAGTGTGTCCTCTGGTTAGACTGCATCTGGTGGGATTTACAAAGGGTCAATGGCTGCAGTGGTGCTGACTGTGTGAGTGTCACTTACCCTCGGATCACCCCCGTGTCTGAGACCAGGCTACAGTAACACTCTCACATCTCTGTGAAGTTTAGCACAAAGTTTGGATCWATACCCTTCTTGTCTCGCCACGGGGGAGAAGATGTCCCCCCCTTCGGCGTGTTTCAGGAGGCTAACCCTGGAAGGCCCTTATTAAGCCAGCTGTCTAGCCTGGTTTTAGGGACGTTTGGAGCGTCTTTATTTTCCCCTCCAACATCTGCACGGAATGTTCCACGCCGAAGAGCAGGGCAGGGCAGGCATGTTCCGTTTAGCAGCTGTTAGTGGGCTTTACAGACGTAACACACTAGGCCCAGCACAGTCGGCTCAGTCTCAGTCCCATATACCTTCTCAGGAGGATGCCTTAGAATGCTGGGGGCTGGGACTCGATGAGGGAGGAGATGGGGGTGGAGAGGCCATGGTGAGTTTAATTGGGATTAGTCTAATTACGCGCTTGTCATACCTTTGAGTGGGCCCATGGGCTGTTGGGTGGTGGGTGGTGGGGGTCAGGGAGGCGGAGCTGGGGGCTGGGCCAGCAGGAATGCACTGCCTGGCCTGAGCTATGCTGCAGAGAGGTATATAGAAGGGTGTTGTGTAACAATACGTTACGCCTACACCAAAACTGACTTAGATGCAGTTTGTGTATGGTAAGGCCGAGAGTTTTTCCTGGTCAGGTCACATGCTCAAGAAAAGCTAGAATCGACCACTAAATTATATCACTGCCTCTGGTACAATTCATGGCAGAAATAACAAAAGCAGGTAATTGGTTTAGCCAGAGAGGAAGAGGTGAAGCGAGAGGGTTTAGTAAGGAATTTTTGTATGGAAGTCAATAGCTAGGTTCCCATTCAATTGGCGACAGATGTTAATGCGAATATTCTAAAATCTGCATAAAAACAATATGCGCATTTTCCTACCAGAGATGTTTCCATCAAATTGACTTGTCGCAGATAAAAGGCTGTGTGTGAAGATGCAGTGCACATAAAAATGCATGTTGTTAAATGGGTTTCCATCGCATTTCCAACTCTACTGATGGTTCTCATACATTTTTTTTTGCTTTATATTTATTTATTTATCTAGTCAAGTCAGTGAAGAACAAATTCTTATTTACAATGACGGCCTACCCTGGCCAAACCCTCCCCTAACCCGGACAATGCTGGGCTAATTGTGCGCCACCCTATGGGATTCCCGCTCAGTTGTGATACAGCGATCGAAGTGTAGTGACACCTCTAGCACTGCGATGCAGTGCCTTAGACGGCTACACCACTCAGGATCCCCATAAAGCAAAGTTTGCCCACTCTGGTTTTGGCACGTGCACTCTAACCAGCAGTCTGTTCACTACTGGTTAGAGCACATATACTGTATATCCTACATGATGATATGATGATGATGATTATATGGACATGAGGGCAAGATTATACATTTTCTTCAAACGGCAGTCAAGCATCGATTATCATGTCACCAGAATAAGACTTGATATTTATTGCAAAGGAGCATCAAGCTCATCACCTTGCACTTTCACCACCCTGTGAAGTTCATAACTTATTTCATCTGTAGCTTAATAAACTGCATTCTTTCCCAACAAGTGGTAGTGGGAGGACCACACATGTCATCGTGTAACTCCAAGTTTACTTCGATATGATAATTATTATATAAATATTTGTGCATAAAAGTGTTTCCACCAACATTTCTTGCATAATTAATTTTATCAACACAAGAATATCTCACCTTGTATTTTGTTTCGTCAAATGTGGAAAATGTACCAACATTTTTTGTTTCCATCAGAACTGTCATAAGATTTTTTTKTRCGACATGTACTTTACTGGCATAAAAAGTTTGGATTTCGGCAAAAAACCCCGACTTTATATCAGAATTGTGAACATTGTTCACGCGCGTATCTGCCCTCTCATTGGCTAGAATGGTCCCACCTGATCTTGCCTCATCCTGTCTGCCTTCCATCAATGTATTTATATTTTTAGAGTGGTCACTCGACTATCTTGTTAATATAATAGATCATCTTTGGTTTAGCCTAGACAATTTTATCCAGATGTCGGTCACACCTGGGAAGGTCATTGGAGTGGTAGGAGATTTATAGTATGTCTGTGAGGAGTTTTGAGTGCCTCTGTAAGCTCCCATGGTTATATGTGACTGCTGGATGACTGCAGCAGGCTAGGTGGAGTAACTGTCTGGGAGCAGGTGCACACTTCTCAGAGGGAACCAGGTAAAGGAAAGCTTTGCAGGGCAAGSGGTTGGTTTAAAGTCTGACACCACGTCTTATGTGTCACTGCTCTTCCTCTCTGTATATTTCTGATCTAATGTTTTTGTTAAAGGTTTCTCTCCCCAATATGTTGCAATAACAGGGGTTAAACATGATTTATTTTGAAACAATCCTGACAAATATGGCCTTGATTTAATTGGACAACATTCATAGCATAATAATTGGGTCTGCTTTGGGATTATGTGCCCTCATACAGTATATGTAGATGTATGGAAACAGTAGGCTGGTGGGATCTGGTAGCAATCTATTATTGTTTGAGACAAAAAATWATAAAAACACACAAACACACACTGCCTATGTCTTGGTTAACCTTTTACTGCAGTGGGCTAAATCAGGGTTACACAAAGTGTTCCTTGGTAGTCCTAAATCTACTTTCAAACAAAAGTATACACTTCACTTAAATGGATATGGGCTTAAAAAGAAGAAGACACCTGTACCATGTCAGATAAACGTGAATCCGACCATGACCCCTGGTGAGACAAAACCGCGACTTGTCAGTGAATAGCACTTTTTGCCAGTCCTGTCTGGTCCAGCGACAGTGGGTTTGTGCCCATAGGTGACGTTGTTGCCGGTGATGTCTGGTGAGGACCTGCCTTACAACAGGCCTACAAGCCCTCAGTCCAGCCTCTCTCAGCCTATTGCGGACAGTCTGAGCACTGATGGAGGGATTGTGCCTTCCTGGTGTAACTCGGGCAGTTGTTGTTTCCATCCTGTGCCTGTCCCGCAGGTGTGGGGGGGTGTTGATGTGTTTTCCTAACTGTGACCTTAATTGCTACGTCTGTAAGCTGTTAGTGTTTAACGACCGTTCACAGGTGCATGTTCATTAATTGTTTATGGTTATTGAACAAGCATGGGAACGTGTTTAACCCTTTAACAATGAAGATCTGTGAAGTTTTTGGATTTTTCGAATTATCTTTGAAAGACGGGTCCTGAAAAAGGGACGTTTCTTTTTTTGCTGAGTTTACATCACAGAGGGGAAATATAAATATGTTTGACATAGAAACACATAGAAAGCGGGTTTCTTTAAATAAGGTTTATTAATGATGATTATGAAGAAATATGATTAACATTCCACCATGAGGCCCTAGGTCTTTGACTGCAGGAAAGGGCTACTGAGCATAACGGAAGAGCAACCTGCTATGGAGATGTTGAAAGGACGCAGTGGACCAGATGAGGGAATTCAAAGAGACATAGTAGAAAGCGCCGACCTGGAGATAATTAGATAGAGAGCAAACTGTGACTTGTGTGTTTGGATCATCTGTGAAGCGATGCTGTTCTTTGCTGGTTGACAGTTGTGCATCCTATAATGGTAACCCGGAATAGTTAGGCACATTTGCAATAGTGCTATATGCTATTTACGATGCGCCTGGCAAAATCATGTCAGCTCCCTGCTGCTTTTTTAAATGGAGTTGCTTTATCTTGAATATAAAGCTATTGTTTACAGCTTGGGTTGCTTAAGTTGTTTCAGAGTAGAAAACACTCGATTTTCATCCCACGGGGACATTAGACAATGCTGTTTATCAACAAAAAGTAACATATGCTTCTTTCAATCACACAGAAACAGGTGGAACTCCCTGTATGGATTCCTCCCACCATTTTGTGAGAGCTCATTATCATACTCGTTCACACACAACAACACACACACCACAACACACACACACACACACAACACACACACACACAACCACACACACACACACCCACACACACCCACAACACACAACAAACACACACACACACACAACACAAACACACACACACACACACACACACACACACACACACACACACAACACACACACCACACACACACACAACACCACCTGCATTTCTGTCATTAAACAACTAGGATCCGCTATCAATCAGTGCGGTGAACAGACAGAATAATGTAGTCCACGTTACAGCCTCGCCAGCGATGGCTGCTAGCTAAGAATAGGACCTTTCATCTACTCTCGTGCTGGCGCTGCCAAGCACGTCACCTGTCACCTGTCACCTGCCACCACCGTCTGACTCTCTCAGAAGCGTTGAAGAGTCAAGGGGATTTGACTATAAACTTTTATTATGTTTTTATATTTAGGTGTCTCTAAGAGGACATTATTGACTCTAACTGCTGGTCTAAACAGCACTTTTCTACTAAAGTAGGCTTTTTGATTTGAGTAACCTATGTGTTGACGTTATGTTGAAGTAATACTGTATAAACGTAACATAACATTTACGGGAGTTCCCATCATGTGCCAGAGTAATAGTGTCTAGAATCTGTAAGGGCATCGAGTGACTCAAACTTTCAACAATCCTTCTCAGAGAAGATACAATATTTTACTTGAGGTTGAGCTCTCGGGGGATCTTGGATGGTTGGTGGCCTGGCGGTTAGGAGCTTGGGCCGGTGGCCGAGAGGTCTGGGTTCGGGTCGCCGATTTGACTTGGTGGGAGAACGGTTGATGTGACCTTGGGCGGGGCGCTTGACACTGGTAGGTCGCTGTGGATGGGAGTCTGCTAGATGACTGAATGTAATGTAAATGTTGAGCAGCTTCACAGCAGGTAGATTGTATGTTTGAAAATTCAATAAAAATAAATAACATATTTTACTTTCTTTCAAAAGCACTATTCGTTTTTGAGTTATGTCACACTCTTGTCTTCTCATTTTTGCAGCTCAATAGGACATGTTATGTTTTCTGTCCCCGAGGACACTCACTTTAGACTGAAGCATGTCCTTCCTTCTGAATACACTACCGTTTAAAAGTTTGGGGCCACTTAGAAATGTCTTTGTTTTTGTCCATTAAAATAACATCAAATTGATCAGAAATACAATATAAACATTGTTAATGTTGTAAATGACTATTGTAGCTGGAAACGGCAGATTTTTTATGGTATATCTACATAGGCGAAGAGGGGCCAATTATCAGCAACCATCACTCCTGTGTTCCAATGGCACGTTGTGTTAGCTAATCCAAGTTTATCATTTTAAAAGGTTAATTGATCATTAGAAAACCCTTTGAAATTATGTTAGCACAGCTGAAAACTGTTGTTCTGATTAAAGAAGCAATAAAACTGGCCTTCTTTAGACTAGTTGAGTATCTGAAGCATCAGCATTTGTGGGTTTGGTCCACCACCCAAAAGACATCCAGCCAACTTGACACAACTGTGGGAACTGTGTGTGTTTCTGTGTTTCTGTGTGTGTTTGTGTGTTTGTGTGTGTGTTTSTGTGTTTCTGTGTGTGTTTGTGTGTTTCTGTGTGTGTTTGTGTGTTTCTGTGTGTGTTTCTGTGTTTCTGTGTGTGACCCTGGTCCCAAGGTTGCTAATCAACAGGGATAAAGCGTGAGATGCCAGAACCAGCCAGGTCACCCGTGATAGAAGTCAGTATTCAACGTCCATCCATGTCTGAGGACGTTGGGACAACAGTAAGCGCTCTTACCTTCAAGAAGGTCTCTGTTTCGGTAGGGTGTTGTGGACAGGGGTTGTGGATGGGTGTCAGCATCTGCCTCTGATTCAAAAGGTTGCAAGTTTGAATCCAGCGATCAAAAGTAGTTTTTGATATTTTTGTTTGAAGCCTATCCCAAACCTTAACCCTTACCATAACCATTCAGAGTTAATGCCTAACCTTAACCTTAAACACCTTGAAATGTGACGTTTGGAACAACTTCGAAATTTGACTTTTGAGAAACATGGATGAACATCTAATTCTGACGTGAGACTGTGAGAGCTGGTAGACCAGACCAGTGCCCTTGTTCTGTATGATGTACTGGACAATCGTCAGCAGGACTTCTCTTCTGATTACACCAYCAGAATCCCTCTCCTGTTTTAAATATATAACCGCCATATATTGAAGTCTGTTTTTTTTATAGGGGAGGATTCAGCACCCGTTCAGAGAATGTTATTTTATCTGCTTAGAGGCGTGGTTTCTAAAACATCCAGAGGCAATGAGATCCTCTACTCTCACTGTGGCGCTGTGAAGCTGTAACGGGCTTAAGAGAATATCCTATTAGTCCTAACACTATTAGGGTTGATGACCTCAGAATTCCCTCATCAACAGAGGCATGTACTGTGTGTCTGTGGCTGGTCTGTGTGTCACTATGCGTCGCTGGTATCTCCCACTCTTTGTCTAATTTAGTCTATAATGTATAAGTTACAGTAAACTGTTCTTTGAGGCCGGTCAATGACGTCAGCACATATGATGTCAAGACATTCCTTTACAGCCAGCTCCCATCACATACCAGGGATTCACATACAACCCAATTATAAAGTATTTCTGTTCTTTTTTTAAAGGAAATAGCTTATTATATTTAAAAGGTTTGTAAACATATTTGTATATTGCATATGATCTGCAATGTTATGTTGGCTTCGTACTGTTGCCTGTGTTATGGTAAGATGTGTCGTCTCTTCCAATTTATTAGTCAGTAGCTAGAAATGATTGGTGAGAGACTACTATCCATCTCTGGAGGGCATCAAATGTCTTTAGAGCTTTCTTTTTCAGACTTCAATAGTATGCGTCATGTAAGGTGACAACAGATGTTCCCTATGTGTAGTCAACACCATAATTAAGTGTCAATGCCATGTGGTTTGAAACGGTGAATATTATTCTAAACATCATCATAGTTCTCCAGCAACGCCTTATGTAGGGGAAAAGTGTTTAGGGCTGTATCATGTCACATCACTTAGCCACATGTCGCGCCCTCTGCCTGCGTCGGCTCGTTCCACTGATGAGCCAAACAGCCTTCTCTGTGGTCGTTAGCGACATTAGCCGCTAATGAAGAGTCTCTTCAGACAAGCAGTGCTTAATGAAGGGCCTTCCCTGTTTCCCTCATCTTTTTCTCTGTCTTTCGACGACACGCCATCAAAAGTTTCTCGCCGAGCAATCCACCCGGACCCTGTTCAGAGGAGTTGGAGTTTAAACACTCAAACGGAATGACTTTGGTCCCAGAGGAACAACTTTCTCTTTTTCCTTCTGCAATTGGAAAGTGTGGACGCACACTTTGGAAAGGGTTTAATTAGTGCTAATGGTTTGTTTTGTTTCAACACTTGGTTATGGTTGAGGGGCTGTCTGTCTCCATAGGCCCACTGTTCTCTCTATGAAAACACATTAGTGACTGTTCACAGTGCCTCTGGGTGTTTTGATTATCGAACGTTTACATTATGCTACTTCTGTAACATCCGTTTCAAGTACTGACTGATATCACCAGGACCGGAACCTATGGCAATGTGCGTCCCTGTGTCTCCCTCTACATCCAATTACCTGCTTTGGCTGTGTCTGTTCTGGTTTGTTGTGTTCTGAAATAGTTCTGCTGTCTATGTGAGGTGTGGCTATAGCTCTGCTCACTGTGCTCTGTCTGCTGTATGTCCTTTTAACTTTGCTTACTCAGGCTGGTGGAGAGTTTTAAATAGTCCCCTGCAAGGCAGATGAATGGTGTGGTCCAAGTCACTCTGGGATGCAGCAGCAGGCCACACTAGCAGAGGGGCGGGGAAGGGACCCTGCTGACTGACACACTTAAGTGTGTGTGTGTGTGTGTGTTATTGTGCCCTTCTGACCCCCATATGCACAGTAGAGGTCACAGGGTCCTTCTGGGCCCTGTGGTCAGTGTTGGGCGGATTACTTGAAAAATGTAATCCGTTACTGATTACAGTTACATGAAAATAAAGTAATCAGTAACGTAATCCTTTGGATTACTCAAAATGAGTAGCGTAATCCGATTACTTTTGGATTACTTTCACTTCTAACACCCAGACACATTTTAAAACGATTGAAATAGCATTATTTCATTTAGTAACATATTTCCAAATTGGGGACTAGTATGAGACCATAACAACACTATAAACCACATTCTTTATTCTATGTGTAAGAGCATAGTCACAGGGCTCCATACTAGCATTTTCAGTTGGGGCATCAGCCCATGATTTGGTCACACCAAAATGTTGTTGCAGGGTCACACAATAAATAAAATGTAGCCTAATCATCTTATAAAGTCCTTCAAAGTGCTTAATTAAAAAGTGTACTAGATGGCATGTTTCAAGAAATAAATTAAATGTCCAAGGAGGAATTCATTATTCCAGCGATTTTGTTTTACTGTCAAATTGGGTTCCATAACTTTAATGAATAGGCCTATGCACTCATATTGAAATCGAATGGCCGATGTGAATTCCTTTTGTTCGCTACAGGTAGCCTAGCGGTTAAGAGCGTTGGGCCAATAACCGTAAAGGTTGCTGGTTCGAATCCCCCGAGCCYACTAGGTGAAAAATCTGTCCATTTGCCCTTGAGCAAGGCACTTAACCCTAGTTGCTCCAGATAAGAAAAAAATGAGTGTTTCCCAACTCTGGTTCCTCCTTTACATTTTACTTATTTAGCACAGTGTTTCCCAACCCTGGTCCTCGGGTAAACAMTTTTATTGTAACCCTGGGCTACAAAAACAATGTGTACTGTTGGGGGTACTGGAGGACCAGGGTTGGGAAACACTGTYCGAAATAACTCAAATGTAAAAATGTACTGTASATGATAAATAAAATACAGAACTACAGAAAGCTGAGGCCCTCTTCTCTTCTACAGTAGACCACGTTTTTCCTGTGATTGCAATCAGAAAGGATCTCTCTGTCTTGCTACATAGCACARGAAGGAGAGAGAGAGTGAAAGTGTACTGCTACGAAGCAGCGGACAGGAACTCTGTGGGGTCTAGACAACTGTCTGATTTGACTAGAAGGCTAGGTSTAAATCTTTTGAAAGCCTTACCTATTTATTCAACCAGTTTGAATACAAAAGAAGCCATCCACCCTTGATGGGCGATCAGCAGGACAATAGAATCTTGTGAGAAGTCTTGAGGGTGCACTAAATGACAGCAARGTTTTCTACATTTTTCCTCTTGATATTAGATGAAGTAATCCTAAATGTAATCAGCTGTTTTAAGAATGTAACTGTAATCCAATTATATATCTATATATTTAAAGTAATCGGGGAAAGGAAAGGGAAAGGGGGATACCTAGTCAGTTGTACAGATGAAGGCCTTCCACCCGAAATGTGTCTTCCACATTTAACCCAACCCCTCTGAACCAGAGGTGCGGGGGCTGCCTTAATCAACATCCACAGTTACTTCATATTTGTAATCGGATTAAGTTATCCCCGTTACATGTAATCCGTTACTACCCAACCCTGCCTTTGGTGCCTGTCAGAGTGGGCTTACTCAGTACTTACAGTACTGCTCAGAGGGGTTCCCAAATCTCCACTACAGAACAGCTCACAGGGTACAAGTAGAAAGTGGGTTACAACAGAACGTGTGCCTGGCCGGCCCCARGGGTGCCTCGCCAGCAGGGACTAAATAACTAAAGGAGTGTGCTGAGACAGCAAAGGCCAGTCTCAGCATCATCCAAGGAACAAGACCTACTGTATCAACACAAAACCACCCTGAAAGGATGAAGTCACAGAGTTCGAGTGGGACTGGACTTGACCGTTGACATTCTGACTGATTCCACACTACCCAGTCGTTGGAATGAGTGTGGAGAGCCATTACAACTAAGGAGTGTTTATAGTAAGGGAAAACCCAACCAGAAKTGTATAAGACTGTCCCTTTACTGTAAAGTGGTGGCGAGGTGATGGCCACTAGAATGGTGTGGGGTGCCACACCCCAATGAAGATGTAGAGCAATGGCGCTTGCAATGCTAAGGGTTATGGTTTTGATTCCCGCTTGGGCCACCCATACATAAAATGTATGGACGCATGACTGTAAGTCGCTTTGCATAAAAGRGTCTGCTTAATGGCATATTTTATTACACTGGACAAAAATATAAACGCAACATGCAACAATTTCAAAGATTTTACTGAGTTACAGTTCATATGAGGAAATCAGTCAATTMAAATAAATTCCTTAGGACCTYATCTATGGATTTCACATGACTGGGAATACAGATATGCATCTGTTGGTCACACATACCTTAAAAAAAAGGTAGGGAATGGATCAGAAAACCAGTCAGTATTTGGTGTGACCACCCTTTGCCTCATGCAGCCCGACACATCTCCTTAAAATAGAGTTGATCAGGCTGTTGATTGTGGCCTGTGGAATGTTGTCCCACTCCTCTTCAATGGCTGTGCGAAGTTGCTGGATATTGGCAGGAACTGAAACACGCTGTCGTACACGTCGATCCAAAGCCGGGATTCATCCATAAAAGAGCACACTTCTCCAGCGTGCCAGTGGCCATCGAAGGTGAGCATTTGCCCACTGAAGTCGGTTACGACACCYAACTGCAGTCAGGTGAGGACAAACGAGCACGCAGATGAGCTTCCCTGGGACGGTTTCTGTCAGTTTGTGCAGAAATTCTTCTTGTGCAAACCGACAGTTTCATCAGGTGAAGAAGCCGGATGTGGAGGTCCTGGGCTGAAGTGGTTWCACGTAGTCTGCGGTTGTGAGGCCGGTWGGACARACTGCCAAATTCTAAAARGACTAATGGTAGCTCTGGTGGACATTCCTGAAGTCAGCATGCCAATTGCACGCTCCCTCAAAACTTGAGACATCTGTGGCATTGTGTTGTGTGACAAAACTGCACATTTTAGAATGGCCTTTTATTGTCCCCCAGCACAAGGTGCACCTGCGTAATGATCATCCTGTTTAATCAGCTTCTTGATATGCCCRACCTGRCAGGTGGYTGGATTATCTTGGCAAAGGAGAAACGCTCACTAACAGGGATGTAAACAAATTTGTGCATCAAATTTGAGAGAAATATGCTTTTTGTGTTTAGGTAAACATTTCTGGGATCTTTTATTTCAGCTCTGTGTATGTTATGGTTGTATTTTCTTGGTATCAGAAGTCTTCAATTACACATGAAGTGGTGACACTCAGATCGTCTACTGTGCTTATATGGGCTAGACACTACCAATGCTGACTAATGACATGATTGAATAAAACAACGAGGTTAGCCCTCCCTGAGTGATCTGGTTTTTATGAGTATGTGAAATGTTGTGATCACATTACTTATGAGACCTCTCTCTGGTTCCCAGTGTCAGGTGGTTGGAGTGGTGAGGAGGTTTAATTGAAACAGCACTCTGAAATGCCCTTGTGCTTTTGACAGCAAACCCTAGCTCTCTGAAGAGGCTTGTCGTCAGAGCTGTGCCTGCCATAACGATCATTGTAGCCTACAACTCATTATTGCAGCAGATTAACACTCAAAAAGGCGTCTAAAAATACTGAACACACAGCCTGGGTCGTATTCACTAAGAATGAAACGGAAGCAAATGMGCTGAAACGGTGAGGAACTACCTGGAACCTATTAGAAACGTTTGTTTTTGTTTTCTGGGACAAAGTTAATAGACATACTCAAATATGTTACAGCAACAGTTGGGAATGTTTCAATCAGTCCCCAGGGTCAGTGTGGCGTTATGTGTCTGTGTGTGGGTGGAACACTTGGAGTCGAGGTGAGAGGAGCTTTCACGTCTCGTCATGACCCCAGGAATACCAAGCCCGTGTCACCTGGCATTATGCTGCTAGTATTCCATTGATCTTCTTGATGATCGTACAGTACATACTCGGCTCGCTCACCACTTACGCTTCGACGGGCCTGCTAGCCCAGCTTGTATGGGAGATGTTAACATGGTATTCATTGCGAGTACAGCTAGAAATGTACCGATGTSATTCTGGTCCAGAGGACTACTGGCAGTGGCAGCAGTACCCACCTGCAGTTACGGTCTACAGCTCCGTGAGCAGGTTGGGTTACTACTGACCACCAAGCCAAACCYCCCTCCAGTGCCAATGTTGATCAATAAAACCGGGCACTTGGCCTCTCTGGCTACCCGGGCACCATTGGAGAACCAACCAGCTCAATACACCAAACCCCCCCCACAGACCACAAGGTCGGCTCTGTGGGCCACGCATCTCACAGCCGCACTCCAATTCAATTACAGTCAAATGGTGGAATGTCACAAAAGCCTTCGTAATGGACGTGGACAGCGAGTGGCACGCGAGTGGTCAGGGAGGTCCGCGCTAGCACATGTAGTCTAGAATGGGGGTCTGAATGGGTGGAGGAGGAGAGCAACGCTTTCCCCACTTTCCCTTACAACCTARCCACACAGATCCCACTTATTGTATTCTATTTCAAACCCCTCAAAGAAAATGAAGGCTTTCTGAAATGTGGGATAATCCTTTATGACATGAAATACAAATAGTGAACACAGTTCTGTATATTAAGGCGGCTCTGAGTATAAACGACCGTGTCTTCTTTTTCTCCCTCTGTCGCTCCCTATTATTAGAGGTGGAATTCTGATCCCTTTGTGAGAGGCTATCAGAAAGAGCCGACTGGGCCGCTTTGAAGTCTGCCGATCGATCAACACCAATCTGGGGAGAAATTGGAGAGCAGGGGGAACACGCTTAATGTCTTCCCCCAGGCAGGTCCGACACCAGCGATGAACAGCCCAGCAGATCTGGAGGAAGATGTGATATGATGTGGCCAGACAGGGGAAATGGATGAATTGATGGGCCTGGTTCTGTTGGGCTCACTGGGTCTTGAAGTGACACACGTCACATACAATGAAGTAAAGAAATAGACAGACATGGACAGAAGTGATTAATTTGTGTCAGACATTTACTGGTGTCATGTAGACACAGGAAACCAGAGTCAGGTTAGGGTAATATTGGGAATAGCAGAAATCAGTTTTGAAAATAGAGTCAGTTTGTAAGCGTGTGTGTGTTCTGTAAATTACAGTTACAGAACCGTACTCCATTCTTCTCAATATGTTTCTATTGTTCTCATGTGTGTCATCAACTAGGCTCCCAGCCATGGACAGAAGACGAACAAATTAAATGTATCGCTTCTGCCTTAGAGGGCATCACCAGTAAACTACTACAACTCTCTCTCGCTTTATCTCTCTCTCTCTTTCTGTTTTTCTCTCTCTCCCTCTCACTCCTCTCTCTCACTCCCTCTCTTGCTCTCTATCGTTCTCTCTCTCGCTCTCTCCTTCGCTCCGCCACGGCTCCACCGTTCTAATTGAAGTGGTTAATTAACTAGAAAAAACACATTAACACCTTTCCAGGCCATTAGGAGATGTGGGTACGGAAAGGGTTGGATAAAATCGRCTGAAGTGCGTCATGCTTCCTCTCCCGCCATCGCCCCGGAGACGGGGAGAGTGACGGTTGCCTGGACACATGGGCAGGTGCAAATATGAAGGCAGCCAATCGGACAGTTTTAATTTGTTTTTCTGTCGTGTAGCCGCGCCAAGGCCAGCAAAGGACACGGGAGCTAATGTGCATTGTACAAAAGAAATGTCATCAGAACAATATTTTATGTGGCATTTTATGGCACCTCTCACAAAGATGTGAGGGAAAACAAATACAGACGCACACCTTCGTAGACACACCAATACGTGTAGACAGACAGACAGACAGACAGACAGACAGCAGACAGGCAGCAGAGCAGACAGACAGACAGACAGACAGACGGCAGACAGACAGACAGACAGACAGACAGACAGACAGACAGACAGACAGACAGACAGACAGACAGACAGACAGACAGACAGACAGACAGACAGACAGACACAGACAGACAGACAGACAAGACAGACAGACAGACAGACAGCAGACAGACATTAACAGATGCTGCAGATGCAGTTAGATATGGCTGATGGCCAGGAGCAGAGATTAATACGCATCTTTGGCTCTAATAGAGGGAGTCACACAGTAGGTGAATAACGGAGAGGAACAGAGATACAGAGGCAGATGCTCACAATTCAGCAGTAACAGTCACTCTCTCACACGCACATCACACACACCACACGCACACACACACACACACACACACACACACACACACACACACACACACACACACACACACACACACACACACCACACACACACACACACACACACACACACACACACACACACACACACACACACACACACACACACACACACACAACACACACACCTCATAGAAGTTTTTAGAGAGGCAGACCATGGAGTATCAGACTTACACACACACACACACAGACGGGGGAGAGAGTGTAAGGCCTTGTCAGGGGCCTGCTGTTCGTTTCCACAGTTCAGTACCAGCTCACCAGTGGAACCGAGGGACAGAGCCACCCTGGTCCCAGGCACACAATCCCTCACTTATGCCTACCATCCTCCCTGCGGCCTGCTCCTTCTAATTCAGAACCCAACAGCCCAACCATTCTCACTGCCATTGCACAATGGGAGGAATGTCTTCGACGTGTGTGTGAGAGTGTGTGTTAAAACAGATGTGGGAAGCCTTTGGGACAGTCCTTATTTTGAGCAAAAACTTCCCTCTTTTGCCCTCTGAAGAAATCATGCACGACTCGAGTGACAAACATACAGTATATCTTTCTCTCTTTGTCATGCAGATGCATCGGTAACATTGACATTGTTGGCATTTTGCCTCTTGTTGTGGGACTGTTCACCCTTTGTCAAAGTAGCTTGGGCAGACTGTGTGTTCCATTATACTGTAGCAGCCTGAGATGAAGTATGCGCGGCCATTGCATAAGCTACACCTCAAGGGCCATACCTCCCACCAAATTCCCCAGAATGGGAACAATCCGTCCAAGTGTCTGCTAAACGGCCTAGCCATGGGACAAACAATGTCTTATCCATCAGAACTGATGGTGGGAGGAATGGAGGGATGAATGGATGGAAGGATGGAGGAAGGGAGGGGACATTATCATCTGCCCCAGAGAGCGCCTGACCGGCCTGGCGTGGGTATTGGTAGGCATGGGAGGGTATTGTCTTCTCATTCTCCCCTAACAAAGGRATATTTTTCCAGTGCCCATACATTCCATAGGAACAAGTGTCACACTGTCCGGAAGGATCGAATGGTGGCAAAGGCAAGGTCAGGAGACAAAACAATGTTTCACTGGTCCAGTCAAAGGACAGATGCAAAGTGATACTTCTTCTCCCCATCCACAGATCTATCTTCTTCTGCTTCTGTCTCCTCTCTGTTTTTGTCTCCTTCTCTCTGTTTTTGTCCGCTTCTSTCTGTTTCTCTCGCTCATACTCTCTTTGTCTCTCTCCCACTGTCAGACACTCACTTTAGGCTGTCACTAGACTCACGGCATTGTTTCTTTTCTATAACTGACTTCTTCCAATTATGGCAGAACATTATTTACCTGAAAGCAAAACTAAGACGTCCCATGTATGCTTTAATTTATGTAAATGCCTCCAATGAAGAAAAACTCTCTCTCTGTCTCTCTACCACTCTGTCGCTCTCATATGCACACATGCACACCGCACACGGACACGCACACGCATGCATTGTGCACACACACACACACACACACACACACACACACACACACACACCACACACACACACACACACACACACACACACACACACCACACCACACACACACACACACACACACACACACACACACACACAACCTTGTGGGACACACAATTCAGTCCCATTCAAAATCCTATTTCCTAAACCTAACCCTATCCGTACTCTTACCCTAACCCTAAAACTAACCCTAGCTCCTAACCTCGACCCTAAACCTAATTCTAACCCTAACACAAATTCTAAACTCCCTGGAATAGCATTTGACCTCGTTGGGACTAACAAATGTCCCCAATTGGTCAAATTTAGTTTGTTTACTATTCTTGTGGAAACTTCTGATTAAACACATCCTACACACACACACACACACACACACACACACACACACACACACACACACACAACACACACACACACACACACACACCCACACACACCAACACACCACACACAACACACACACACACCACACAACACCACAACACAAACACAAACAAACAAACAAACAAACAACACACACACAGACAGGCACATCTCACACTGAGATAATCGCTCAGCCTCACAGATGTGTAGTGTCCAGATCGTTACACAAACCTCTAAAGCGTTACTGCGTGTTTCTCACAGCCATGCTTCAGCCCATTTAAAGAAACAGGAAAATCTATATTTCTTATTAGCAATCCCTGCTGATGTGCCTGAGGCTTGCTTTTTTCAACGTTTATTTCCTTTGTGCTGTTGGAAGATAGGGGAGACTGGAGCAATTGTAACACCTTGAATTTCTCTAACAGAAACAAGCTAGAGTGATGAAACTCTCTCAGTACATGCCCCTTTGGATCTCTTGCGGCTTCAAAGTTTCTG